>NW_027411977.1:245812147-246258980 GCF_047663935.1 Musca autumnalis | reverse complement strand
AATGAAAGGGTGATCCTATAGACCCTTTTTAAAAGGAAGGGTGGTCCTATAGACCTCTACTAAAAGAAAGGGAGCTTCTATAGAACGTTTCTGAAAGAAAGGGTGCTTTCCAAAAGAAAGGGTGCTTCTATAAAACCTTTCCAAAAGAAAGGGTACTTCTAAAAAACCTATCCAAAAGAAGAGGTGCTTCTATAAAACCTTTCCAAAAGAAAGGGTGCTTCTATAAAACCTTTCCAAAGAAAGAGTGCTTCTATATACCCTTTCTGAAAGAAAGGGAGATCCTATAGACCCCGTTCTGAAAGAAAGGGTGATCCTATGACCTTTTCTGAAAGAAAGGGTGATCCTAGATAGATCCTTTCTGAATGAAAGTGTGATCCTGTATACCCTTTCTGAAAGAAGCACCCTCTATAGACCCTTTCTGAAAGAAAGGGAGATCCTATAGACCCTTTCTGAAAGAAAGGGAGATCCTATAGACCCGTTCTGAAAGAAAAGGTGATCCTATGACCTTTTCTCAAGGAAAGGGTGATCCTATAGATCCTTTCTGAAAGAAAGTGTGATCCTTTAGACCCCTTCTAAAAGAAAGGCTGTTCTGTAGACCCTTTCTGAAAATAAAATGCCCCTCAGCGTAGTGTAGGCGACGAGCAACGGTCTGCAATACGGCAATCCTCACATGCCTCTAAGAGGAAAAATTAAACGAAACGAAAAAAAAGCAACCAAAGGGGGTACTGAAGTTGATATATATCTATGTCTAGTGGAGTCATCTCGATCGAACGATTCGTCTATCCAAACCGGTGGTTATGATTAAAGCTTTTGTCTCGAAAACGTATGCCACTAAGCTTGATAAGTTACAACCGTGAAAATCACTCCCATGAATATCTTCTATATTACGAAAGTTTACACAAGGTTGTCAACTTACAATCGAATAGTGTTCTATCTATGAAGCGTTTATAAAAGCTCATTGTTATCTATAGAGGGTCCTCTATGTCCAGAAAAAGGGTTGCATCGTATATGTTATTAGTTTTATCTTACATATATACTTATCTTATATACTATCAATGACGGTCTCCGATTTGAAGAAACTCCACAGAAGGTTTTCTATATCCAGAAGAACTAACGAATATCTTATATCTTTAGAAGATTTCTGTATAAAGAGGACTTAAATAAGGTCATACGTTAGACCTACCCGTAACCCGTGATTTATAGAAGGTCATCGTCTTCCAAGGAAATAAGTCTCCCTTTTCCCTTCTGGAATGTTTGTGGAACAATTATTATATTATTATATACATATCGTCTTCCATCTATAAAATGTACAGATAACTTTTCCTCCTATAGAAGGTTTGGTATCTAACGGGGATCTAGAAAAAGTTTCTGTATATATAGGAACTATAGAAGGAATTCCATCTACTGAAGACCCATAAGCTGTTTTTTATTTTTGTAGATCCTCTGCCCACGAAATATCTATAGAAAGACTTCTATCTAAAAGGCCTAATAAAGGGGGTATTTCTTCAACCGAATCTTACTGGACAAATAAATTAAAGTTATCTATTGAATGCATCTACAAATGTTATCAGTGTAAAGTCTTTAAAAGTACTTCTGTCAACAGAATTTCTGTAGAATATAGAGGACGTGCAAGACATTTGTAGTAGTATTACTGACTACTGAAGATCAGGGTAAAGTATTTTATCTAAAAAGCCGGCAGAAGTCTATTGAAATGCAACAGAATATATGTAAAACCAAAAGAAGATCTTCTTTCATAGAATACACATTTAATTTTTATTACTATATGTCTATAGAAGATTTTGTATGGTTTCAGTAATGGTTAGAATACATATTTCAATGGGATAAATGTACAATCGGCTAACCTCATTGACATGAGATATATCAACACTTATTCTCTAGACCATTCTCGTGAGAAATAATATGCTCTTCAACTTGTTTTTAAGGTATATCTAAACTAAAAGACTTTCCTCCAATAGGAGCTGCGATCAATCGAACCTCTATTGAAGATCTGTCAAATAAAAATAATAATCCTATTTAGAAATAAAAAAGTTAAACCTTTTTTAAATCATTTCCCTAAACTTAAATATTCCGCTCAAATGTTCATAAAGAATTTATTGTCTCATTTCTAGTTAAATCAAATGTCTAAAATTTTTGTTGGAATTTCGTTTTTATCGTTTGCCATGCTTTCCAAATTCAAACTCCCACATGAATAGAGTTGTCATGATAACTATGGCCACAAAATGAAAAAAAAAAAAAACGGCGAAGAACTATGTGATGACCATAGGTATTTGCAATTCTATGTCCACACCACAGTTTTTTTTTTTTTTGTTCAATTCACTTGATGTCCTTTTTCATTTAACATAGCAATTCAGTAGGAGATGATTGCTGCCAAGGCAGGACATAGATCTCTGCATTTCATTATTACTCCATATACCACACACAGCACCGAAGAAGAACTAACAAACGAAAAACCAACATCAAAAGAAGGAAGAAATAAAATTCTTGGATATTTTCCCTTTGCTATTTTCTTCTTCTTTTCTTTTTTTTTTTTTTGCTCGAATAAATTGCATATAATTGCTTTTGTTCTTGTGGCATTTGAACAAAAGCATTGATATGCTACTACTGCTTGGTATTGCAATAAAATGCTTACCAAAAAGATACGACAAGCTGTTGTTTCTTTATCCTCCTGTAACAGGGCACATTAAATGTGCCAGAAGAGATTTATGGTCAAAGAAGGAATTTCTTGGCTGTTATTGTTTCATTTCTTGTCTTCATTTAAAATAATATTTATAACCAGGATAACAAACGAAGCATACTGGACAGAGAATTATTCATCGTATGTGAGAGAATATCTTTGGTATTTGTGTACATTTAATCTGGCTACGACGAAACCTGTTCTCGGGAAGAAAGACTCTAATGAAGTTATGCAATTTGGATCCTTTTCGGTCATTTCGGTTCGATTAATATGCCATAATTAGATTTTATTTTGGCATACATATAAGCTATTCCTTTGTGAGACACTTGCGAACATAAATCTTTCTTGTCTCCATACGAATGTGAAGAAAATCCTTAAGAACTACCCTCAGCAACAACTTGTTTCATTTACAATTCCTGTGGTTTTGACTATCCAAACATTGATTGTTTGCTTGGTCTTGCTTACTTATAATTCATCTTTTGTCTTCGCCATGAATTTGAAATTTTATTGAATTATTCCCTAGAGACAATCTGCACAGCACACTCATACAATATGTCCATGTGTGCAGACTACATAGGAGTTGGCCAGTGGTCAGACAAGTGATTACTTGTGTCCTTTTTGGCTTTGCACCACAGCAAAAAATCCGCATTATTATGGCATCTTTATATGGTGACAATTTTGACAAGCTAGCCATTGATTTATGGCTATTTTATGAATGGTGGGATTTATGTGGCAAAATCCGTACAAAAACCAAGGAGATTTGTGTTCATGAAGTTGAGGTGGTGTCTTTGGTCAGTCATCTTTTGTGTGAATGGAATTAGTATTGACACACCATATTTTGTTTTTGTTATTCCAAAGACAGATTAGTTGGATTTTTAAATAGTTTCAATGGATATTTTTGCATTAATTTTCTATCCTTAAAGGCGGTCTGGGGTTTAAGCCTATGTTGTGTCTTCTCCTTTTATAAACAGGAAAGCCTAATGGAATACGTAGATATGTTCATAAAACAGGGACTTGAGGACCTCCAAATTACTGTTTTGTGAAATAATTTACGATGCCCACAAAGATCACCTATTGAAAAAGTTCTGAATTCTTCAATGTACCTAGAGAGGTCCTTTTTCTCCATCCTAGGTGGTCTTTTCTGAAGGAAAGGATTATACTTTTATTATACTTTTTCAATGAGAAAGTGCTTCTAAAGATCCTTCCCGAAGGAAGGGGTTCTTCTGTATAACCTTCATGAAGGAAAGGGTGCTATATGAAGGAAAGCGTGCTCTTAGACCCATACTGCAGGAAAAGGTGTTCTATGTACACTAACTGAAGCAAAAGGTGTTTTATAGACCCTTCCTGAAGGAAAATGTGTTTTATTGACCTCCCCTAAAGGAAAGAGTGCTCTAAAGACCCTTCCTGAAGGAATGTTTACTCCATAGACCCTTCATGAAAGAAAGGGTGCTTCTATAGAAACTTTCCGAAAGAAAGGGTGCTTCTATAGAAACTTTCTGAAAGAAAGGGTGCTTCTATAGAACCTTTCTGATAGACAGGGTGCTTCTATAGAACCTTTCTGAAAGAAAGGGTGCTTCTATAGAACCTTTCTAAAATAAAGGGTGCTTCTATAGAACCTTTCTGAAAGAAAGGGTGCTTCTATAGAACCTTTCTAAAAGAAAGTGTGCTTCTGTAGAACCTTTCTGAAAGAAAGGGTGCTTCTATAGAACCTTTCTGAAAGAAAGGGTGCTTCTATAGAACCTTTCTGAAAGAAAGGGTGCTTCTATAGAACCTTTCTGAAAGAAAGGGTGCTTCTATAGAACCTTTCTGAAAGAAAGGGTGCTTCTATAGAACCTTTCTGAAAGAAAGGGTGCTTCTATAGAACCTTTCTGAAAGAAAGGGTGCTTCTATAGAACCTTTCTGAAAGAAAGGGTGCTTCTATAGAACCTTTCTGAAAGAAAGGGTGCTTCTATAGAACCTTTCTGAAAGAAAGGGTGCTTCTATAGAACCTTTCTGAAAGAAAGGGTGCTTCTATAGAACCTTTCTGAAAGAAAGGGTGCTTCTATAGAACCTTTCTGAAAGAAAGGGTGCTTCTATAGAACCTTTCTGAAAGAAAGGGTGCTTCTATAGAACCTTTCTGAAAGAAAGGGTGCTTCTATAGAACCTTTCTGAAAGAAAGGGTGCTTCTATAGAACCTTTCTGAAAGAAAGGGTGCTTCTATAGAACCTTTCTGAAAGAAAGGGTGCTTCTATAGAACCTTTCTGAAAGAAAGGGTGCTTCTATAGAACCTTTCTGAAAGAAAGGGTGCTTCTATAGAACCTTTCTGAAAGAAAGGGTGCTTCTATAGAACCTTTCTGAAAGAAAGGGTGCTTCTATAGAACCTTTCTGAAAGAAAGGGTGCTTCTATAGAACCTTTCTGAAAGAAAGGGTGCTTCTATAGAACCTTTCTGAAAGAAAGGGTGCTTCTATAGAACCTTTCTGAAAGAAAGGGTGCTTCTATAGAACCTTTCTGAAAGAAAGGGTGCTTCTATAGAACCTTTCTGAAAGAAAGGGTGCTTCTATAGAACCTTTCTGAAAGAAAGGGTGCTTCTATAGAACCTTTCTGAAAGAAAGGGTGCTTCTATAGAACCTTTCTGAAAGAAAGGGTGCTTCTATAGAACCTTTCTGAAAGAAAGGGTGCTTCTATAGAACCTTTCTGAAAGAAAGGGTGCTTCTATAGAACCTTTCTGAAAGAAAGGGTGCTTCTATAGAACCTTTCTGAAAGAAAGGGTGCTTCTATAGAACCTTTCTGAAAGAAAGGGTGCTTCTATAGAACCTTTCTGAAAGAAAGGGTGCTTCTATAGAACCTTTCTGAAAGAAAGGGTGCTTCTATAGAACCTTTCTGAAAGAAAGGGTGCTTCTATAGAACCTTTCTGAAAGAAAGGGTGCTTCTATAGAACCTTTCTGAAAGAAAGGGTGCTTCTATAGAACCTTTCTGAAAGAAAGGGTGCTTCTATAGAACCTTTCTGAAAGAAAGGGTGCTTCTATAGAACCTTTCTGAAAGAAAGGGTGCTTCTATAGAACCTTTCTGAAAGAAAGGGTGCTTCTATAGAACCTTTCTGAAAGAAAGGGTGCTTCTATAGAACCTTTCTGAAAGAAAGGGTGCTTCTATAGAACCTTTCTGAAAGAAAGGGTGCTTCTATAGAACCTTTCTGAAAGAAAGGGTGCTTCTATAGAACCTTTCTGAAAGAAAGGGTGCTTCTATAGAACCTTTCTGAAAGAAAGGGTGCTTCTATAGAACCTTTCTGAAAGAAAGGGTGCTTCTATAGAACCTTTCTGAAAGAAAGGGTGCTTCTATAGAACCTTTCTGAAAGAAAGGGTGCTTCTATAGAACCTTTCTGAAAGAAAGGGTGCTTCTATAGAACCTTTCTGAAAGAAAGGGTGCTTCTATAGAACCTTTTTGAAAGAAAGGGTGCTTCTATAGAACCTTTCTGAAAGAAAGGGTGCTTCTATAGAACCTTTCTGAAAGAAAGGGTGCTTCTATAGAACCTTTCTGAAAGAAAGGGTGCTTCTATAGAACCTTTCTGAAAGAAAGGGTGCTTCTATAGAACCTTTCTGAAAGAAAGGGTGCTTCTATAGAACCTTTCTGAAAGAAAGGGTGCTTCTATAGAACCTTTCTGAAAGAAAGGGTGCTTCTATAGAACCTTTCTGAAAGAAAGGGTGCTTCTATAGAACCTTTCTGAAAGAAAGGGTGCTTCTATAGAACCTTTCTGAAAGAAAGGGTGCTTCTATAGAACCTTTCTGAAAGAAAGGGTGCTTCTATAGAACCTTTCTGAAAGAAAGGGTGCTTCTATAGAACCTTTCTGAAAGAAAGGGTGCTTCTATAGAACCTTTCTGAAAGAAAGGGTGCTTCTATAGAACCTTTCTGAAAGAAAGGGTGCTTCTATAGAACCTTTCTGAAAGAAAGGGTGCTTCTATAGAACCTTTCTGAAAGAAAGGGTGCTTCTATAGAACCTTTCTGAAAGAAAGGGTGCTTCTATAGAACCTTTCTGAAAGAAAGGGTGCTTCTATAGAACCTTTCTGAAAGAAAGGGTGCTTCTATAGAACCTTTCTGAAAGAAAGGGTGCTTCTATAGAACCTTTCTGAAAGAAAGGGTGCTTCTATAGAACCTTTCTGAAAGAAAGGGTGCTTCTATAGAACCTTTCTGAAAGAAAGGGTGCTTCTATAGAACCTTTCTGAAAGAAAGGGTGCTTCTATAGAACCTTTCTGAAAGAAAGGGTGCTTCTATAGAACCTTTCTGAAAGAAAGGGTGCTTCTATAGAACCTTTCTGAAAGAAAGGGTGCTTCTATAGAACCTTTCTGAAAGAAAGGGTGCTTCTATAGAACCTTTCTGAAAGAAAGGGTGCTTCTATAGAACCTTTCTGAAAGAAAGGGTGCTTCTATAGAACCTTTCTGAAAGAAAGGGTGCTTCTATAGAACCTTTCTGAAAGAAAGGGTGCTTCTATAGAACCTTTCTGAAAGAAAGGGTGCTTCTATAGAACCTTTCTGAAAGAAAGGGTGCTTCTATAGAACCTTTCTGAAAGAAAGGGTGCTTCTATAGAACCTTTCTGAAAGAAAGGGTGCTTCTATAGAACCTTTCTGAAAGAAAGGGTGCTTCTATAGAACCTTTCTGAAAGAAAGGGTGCTTCTATAGAACCTTTCTGAAAGAAAGGGTGCTTCTATAGAACCTTTCTGAAAGAAAGGGTGCTTCTATAGAACCTTTCTGAAAGAAAGGGTGCTTCTATAGAACCTTTCTGAAAGAAAGGGTGCTTCTATAGAACCTTTCTGAAAGAAAGGGTGCTTCTATAGAACCTTTCTGAAAGAAAGGGTGCTTCTATAGAACCTTTCTGAAAGAAAGGGTGCTTCTATAGAACCTTTCTGAAAGAAAGGGTGCTTCTATAGAACCTTTCTGAAAGAAAGGGTGCTTCTATAGAACCTTTCTGAAAGAAAGGGTGCTTCTATAGAACCTTTCTGAAAGAAAGGGTGCTTCTATAGAACCTTTCTGAAAGAAAGGGTGCTTCTATAGAACCTTTCTGAAAGAAAGGGTGCTTCTATAGAACCTTTCTGAAAGAAAGGGTGCTTCTATAGAACCTTTCTGAAAGAAAGGGTGCTTCTATAGAACCTTTCTGAAAGAAAGGGTGCTTCTATAGAACCTTTCTGAAAGAAAGGGTGCTTCTATAGAACCTTTCTGAAAGAAAGGGTGCTTCTATAGAACCTTTCTGAAAGAAAGGGTGCTTCTATAGAACCTTTCTGAAAGAAAGGGTGCTTCTATAGAACCTTTCTGAAAGAAAGGGTGCTTCTATAGAACCTTTCTGAAAGAAAGGGTGCTTCTATAGAACCTTTCTGAAAGAAAGGGTGCTTCTATAGAACCTTTCTGAAAGAAAGGGTGCTTCTATAGAACCTTTCTGAAAGAAAGGGTGCTTCTATACAACCTTTCTGAAAGAAAGGGTGCTTCTATAGAACCTTTCTGAAAGAAAGGGTGCTTCTATACAACCTTTCTGAAAGAAAGGGTGCTTCTATACAACCTTTCTGAAAGAAAGGGTGCTTCTATACAACCTTTCTGAAAGAAAGGGTGCTTCTATACAACCTTTCTGAAAGAAAGGGTGCTTCTATACAACCTTTCTGAAAGAAAGGGTGCTTCTATAGAACCTTTCTGAAAGAAAGGGTGCTTCTATAGACCCTTTCTGAAAGACAGGGTGCTTCTATAGACCCTTTCTGAAAGACAGGGTGCTTCTATAGACCCTTTCATAAAAATAGGGTGCTTCTACAGACCCTTTCTGAAAGATAGGGTGCTTCAATAGACCATTTCTGAAAGATAGGGTGCTTCTACAGACCCGTTCTAAAAGATATGGTGCTTCAATAGACCCTTTCTGAAAGATAGGGTGCTTCTATAGATCCTTTCTGAAACATAGGGTGCTTCTATAGACCTTTTCTGAAAGATAGGGTGCTTCTATAGACCCTTTCTGAAATATAGGGTGCTTCTATAGACCCTTTCAGATAGATAGGGTGCTTCTATAGACCCTTTCTGAAGTATAGGATGCTCCTATAGACCCTTTCTGTAAGATAGGGTGCTTCTATAGACCCTTTCTGATAGAAAGGGTGCTTCTTCAGACCATTTCTGAAGGATGCTTTTTTAGACCCTTTCTGATGGAAAAGGTGCTTCTACAAACCCTTCTCGGGCTTCTAGAACGATTTATCCTAATTTATGAGCAGGTGGGTTAATTTTATCTGAGTTAAGGTGAGGTCAGCATAATTTACTTGAACCTAATATGCGGTAGGCTCAACTTTTTTTAGTTAAGATCGGCTTAGGCCCATTGAAGTATTATCCAGTCAGGACATTTTGGGGCCATTTACTCTGACTTAAGGTGAGGCAAGGATCATTTTCGTGGACCTACCATGCGATTATCTCAATTTACTCCGAGATAATGAGCGACCAGGTTCATTCACTTCTTCCTAACAAGCGGTCAGGAACATTTTCCCTGAGTTAAGGAAGTCAGCACAATTTTTTTTCTAGTTGAATTCCGCTCAGGACCATTTTTCTAGTAAAGATCCGCCCAGGACCATTTACTCTAAGTTAGGATCTGGTCCGGACCATTCTGAGTAAATGTGGCACCAGGATCATTTACTTGTGCCTAACATGCTTTCAGGCTCATGTTCCCAGAATTAAGGTCCCATCTTGACCACTGACTCTGAGTTCGGAACAGGTCAGGTCCAGTCAGAACAATTTTGTTTCTAGTTGAGGTCCGCTCAGAACCATTTTTTCTAGTAAAGGTCAGCCCAGGACCATTTACTCTGAGTTAGGATCCGCTGCGGACCATTTGTTCTGAGTTAATATGACGCCAGAATCATTCACTTGCAAGTTGGAACTTACATGCAGTCGGAAACATGTTCCCTGAGGGCCCCTTCTTCTCCATATAATCTGAGTTATGATCAAGTCAGGACCATTGACTCTTAGTTAAGGTCCATTTATCACAAATTTTGTCTTTTGGTAGTCCGCTTAGGGCAATTTATTCTAGTTATGGAAAATTAACATTGATATAGACTCCGATCAGGACCAATTATTGTGTCTTAATGTCCAGTCAGCACCTTTTCTTTTCCTGTTGTCCCTTCAGGACCATTTACTCTGAATTAAGGTTAGCTCAGGACCATATTCTCCGAATAACTATACTTTTCGGACCATGGTAAGTTGAGGCCAGAACGATTTACTTGGACCTTACATGCGATCAGGAACATTTCCCATGTGTTATGGCCCCTTCTGTACCTTTAACTCTGAGTTAGGATCAGTTCATGACTATTGGCTTTAAGTTACGTTCCGGTCAGGACCATGTACTTGGACCTAATATGCGGTCGGGAATATATGTATTATCTAACTTAAGGTTGCTTCTGGACTATTTCCTTTTACTTGAAGTCCTCTCAGGACACTTTATTCAGAGTTAAGGTCGGCTTAGAACCATTTACTCGGAATTAATCTCCAGTCCGAACCATTTGCTCTGAGTAAATGTGCGGTCAGTATCATTTACGTGAACCTAACATTCGGTAGGGAACACGTTTCCTGAGTTTAGGTCCCTTATGGGCCCTTCACTCTTAGTTAAGATAAGGTGTGTAACATTTTCTCTGAGCTAAGCCACTGTGCTGGTCCCTTTTCTCTGAAATAGGAACATTTACTTTAAGTTAAGGTGAGGCCATTTATATGGACTTTATATAAGGTCAGGACGATTTTTTTCAAATAAGGTCCGCTCGGATTCATCTACTCTGCGTTAGGATTCGGTCAGGACAATTTACACTGAGTTTAGGTCCGGTCAGCACTTTTTTCTCAGAGTTAAGTTTGCTTCAGGGGTTTTATTAGTTCATATCTCGACTTTCTTGGGTGCCACCGTGGTGCAATGGTATGCACAACCGCCTTGCACGCTGAAGGCCGCGAGTTCGATTCCCCGACCAGGCAACATCAAAAATTTCAACGGTGGCAAATACCCCTCAGTAATGTTGGCGATATTACCTTAAGTCACGCCGTTCGACTCGTCAATAAACCGTAGGTCCCATATCATTGAGCTAATATGAATCGGGATGCACTCATTGATATGAGAGAAGTCTCATTGTCCCGTATGGGATGTTTGTGGAACAACTATTATTGTTATCTCGACGTTCTTTCTTACATTCAAGTCCTACGAGGCATCCCTGTATACCATTTTCATATTTAAAGACTTTCTATCTATTACTTAATTAACCCGTCTTTTTAAAACAAACGATGGCTTCTTAACATTGAAATTTGCCAAGCAACAACAAGAAAAACAGGAAGAAACAATTTCAAGTAATTACATTTTGTCTCATTTAAAGGATGTGTGTCCTTGCCATTATATATTACAAATAATCCATAACACTGTGTATAAACTAGAAGAAATCTTTCCTCTCGCTTTTTCACCCACAAGTCATGTAGTTAAGGAGAGTTGTGTGTTGGCAGCTTGTAAATTAAATTAGAAAGCTTAAAACAGTTCGTTTTTTGTTGCGTTTCTTCGATTTTTTAGTGTAGTATAGTTGGATACAGCTAACGACTGGATAACACGCCCTTGGCATTTATTTTCTAAGAGCATTTTGTAGCTGCAGCAGATTGTTGGAAACATGATAGCAAACTGTGTCTGAAGGGATATGTGTACGTTCGCTTGGTAATGGAGTCAAGAAAGTTCTATAACTGTTTGTGGACCAGAGTACAAGTGCAAGGATAATGCCAAAACAGGAGCGTGGTAAGAAAGATTACATTGAAAAATACTTGTGATTGATCATTTAGCTGAAAGTAAGAAAAGCTTTACACCATGTATGTGGGAAATTTTTTGAAGCTGAAATTGGTCTCCCTTAATTCTTTTTAATTTCTTACGCCCCTGCTAATGCCACCCCCTATGCTGTTTAATATCAAGGACATTTTGTGTAAAATGCAAAAACTAGGGACACTTTCTTTATTATTACTTACCAAACGGAAGCTATTTAAACAAGAAGAGATTGCTTTTAATATTAAACAAAAAATGTAGGGAGACTTTCCCCAATACTTTGTCTAGCGGAAAAAAAAATCAATTCATTTAAATGAAGACATATTGAATAGGGAATGGAATAAATTTCAGTATAAAATAGTTTAAGATCAAAGTCAAGGTAACAATTCAGCACACACCCACAAAAGCAACAACACGTGTTCTCAGCTCTATGCTCCCCTAAAAGATGATAGCACGTTTAAGAACAATTCAAGGTCCTTGAGATATGATACTCTCTACCACTTGTTTAAGAGCAAATATCTTTAACAGTTGATTTGTACATTTGCTAAGGAAGGATATGACAGACATTCAAGTTGAAGGTTGCAGGGAAACCCCACAATTACTACTGCATTAACTAGTTAATCTTGGAGTAATATTCCTTTGTTTTTTTGGTGGGGAATTTTATGTGTTTTTCGCGTTTCCTTAATGCATTTATAATTGGCTCAATGTCCAAGAGAAACAAAGACTTGTCGCTGTTTTTTTAGTTTGTTCCATCTCTTTAGTAGGTTCCTTAGTCTGCTGCTAATATTTTGTCTGAAAATTGCAAATAAATATTTCCGGCATTATATTCCAAGTGTCATAGTTTAATGTAAATATGTCACTATTTGGTTTTTGTTGTATTGTTTTCCCCATTTTAGGTTTTTGATAAATAATGACTTCTTTATTTTATTTTTTGGCAAATATAGCGTGCAGACGATATTGTTGTGTATATCCTGGAATGCGGTTGTACATTTGTTAGGAAAGAAGAACACAAAAGGCAATTGGTTATGATTTAACAAAAGGCTTTATTTGGACAGTAATAAATAAAGGCGAACCTGTAAATTATCGGGTTTGTAGTTACTTATTTTGGCTAGACAAATAAAAAAGAAAATGTGGATTAAAAAGCTATAGGAGTGGGTTTATTAAATTCAAGTTCTAAATTTATAAATACGAAAAAAATTTTTTTGTACGACCTGCTTAAAAAAAAGTTGCAGGACATTATTTTGGTCCTAACCTTGTCCTACATTCATAAATATGTATGTTCCCCCAAACATCCCAGAAGGGACAATGGAGACTTCTTTCATATCAATGAGTGGCGCCTACATTACGGTGAGGGGTATTTTTACCACCATTGAATGATATCGTCTGCTCTGGGTACCTAATTCGAACATTCAGGGTACACAGTAGGCGTGCTTATTACTGCAACGCGGTGGCAGCCACAAACATTGCCTTATAATAGACAAATTATCTCCAAATTCAGTATAGGATGAAACCGAATTGAACACCAGAATAACTTAAAGTTATTAAATATACGAAGGGAATAGTAACAAATACTTAAAGAAGAAAAAGCAAATCTCAAGAAGATTACCTCTTCGTTTTTGTTAGATCGCATTTTCAAAAAGACATACCTTAATATACAGCTTTAAAGAACACCCTGTCCTTTCTCTCCTTTCCCAGTCTCTTACCATCATTCCATCTCTAATTTACCAAGTGGTGATCATCGCTTCTTAAATGTTTGGCAAATCCTTTTCCAACTCCTTATCGCCACTCTTTATCGATTTTAATTAAGGTCGAAAGCGTAAAAGTAAACAAGTTAATGACATAACAAAGAAGATTTTGCTCCAATGGCTTTGCAACACTGATGACGCTGATGCTGATTGATAATCCACTGTCATAAAGTTGGAATTTTATTACACACTAAGTTTCCACAGCACACACTCTCCTCCTCTCTTAGCTCTTCGACAGACGTTTACTAAGTAATCGCCACAAAATCTTAATTTTATGTTTTGTAGCTGCTACTCAGACCAGTAGCAGATTGAATGGCAATAGGAAGAATGGCAATGAATGGATGCGGCAAACAAATAAATGAGCAAGTCAACTTTTGACCATAAAATTACCAAAGATAAGTTCAATTCAGAAGGCTCTGCATGCCTTGAAGTCCCCACCTTCCTTTCACTGGCAACAATGACAAAATTAGTGGTTCTAGCAAAAATATAAGATGGATTAACTGCCTTCATGGAGTTCGTTTGTATGGACTTTGCGTGTGTGCAAACTCGAATCCTTGTTATTAGAGACTGAGTCCATATGCGTTTGTGTGTGTGTGTTGAAAGACATTAAAATTGTTGTAGTCTCAAATAGAAAATACAATTAAATGCATTGTTAATGTCCGCATTCTGAAGTCAATATCAGAACAGAAATAACCAAACAAATATTACAGAGTGTCTCGGAAAGAAGGACAGTGGTAAGAAGGTCGTAGTTTTATTAAAATCTTTCAAAAAAATTCTGCACAAAATAACTGAACTACAGAAGCAACCATTCTTTTTGAAATGGGCAATAGAAGCAGCTTTTCTTCAGAAAGGGGCTTTCTTTCAGAAGGGGTTTATAGAAGCAGCCTTTCTTTCAGATAGGACTATAGAAGCAGCCTTTCTTTCAGAAAGGGACTATAGAAGCAGTCTTTCTTTCAGAAAGGGACTATAGAAGCAGCCTTTCTTTCAGAATGGGACTATAGAAGCAGCCTTTCTTTCAGAAAGGGACTATAGAAGCAGCCTTTCTTTCAGAAAGGGACTATAGAAGCGCCCTTTCTTTTAGAAGGGGACTAAAGAAGAACACTTTCTTTCAGAAAGGGACTATAGAAGCAGCCTTTCTTTTAGAAGGGGACTAAAGAAGAACCCTTTCTTTCAGAAAAGGACTATAGAAGCACCCTTTCTTTTAGAAGTGGACTATAGAAGCAGCTTTTCTTTCAGAAAGGGACTATAGAAGCAGCCTTTCTTTCAGAAAGGGACTATAGAAGCAGCCTTTCTTCCAGAAAGGGACTATAGAAGCACCCTTTCTTTTAGAAGGGGACTAAAGAAGAACCCTTTCTTTTAGAAGGGGACTAAAGAAGAACCCTTTCTTTCAGAAAGGGACTATAGAAGCACCCTTTCTTTCAGAAATGGACTATCGAAGCAACTTTTCTTTCAGAAAGTGTCTATAGAAACCCCCTCTCTTTCAGAAAATAACTATAGAAGCCGCCTTTCTTTCAGAAAGGGAATTCAGAAGCACCCTTTCTTCCAGAAAGGGTCTAAGGTTTATAGGAGCACCCTTTCTTCCAGAAAGGGTCTAAGGTTTATAGGAGCACCCTTTCTTCCAGAAAGGATTTATAGGAGCACCCTTTCTTCCAGAAAGGATTTATAGGAGCACCCTTTCTTCCAGAAAGGATTTATAGGAGCACCCTTTCTTCCAGAAAGGATTTATAGGAGCACCCTTTCTTCCAGAAAGGATTTATAGGAGCACCCTTTCTTCCAGAAAGGATTTATAGGAGCACCCTTTCTTCCAGAAAGGATTTATAGGAGCACCCTTTCTTCCAGAAAGGATTTATAGGAGCACCCTTTCTTCTAGAAAGGATTTATAGGAGCACCCTTTCTTCCAGAAACGGTCTATAGGAGCACCCTTTCTTCCAGAAAGGGTCTATAGGAGCACCCTTTCTTCCAGAAACGGTCTATAGGAGCACCCTTTAGTGCAGAAAGGGTCTATAGGAGCACCCTTTCGTCCAGAAAGGGTCTATAGGAGCACCCTTTCTTCCAGAAAGGGTCTATAGGAGCACCCTTTCTTCCAGAAGGATCTATAGGAGCACCCTTTCTTCCAGAAAGGGTCTATAGGAGCACCCTTTCTCCCAGAAAGGGCTTATAGGAGCACCCTTTCTTCCAGAAAGGGTCTATAGAAGCACCCTTTTCTTTCAGAAAGGGTCTATAGAAGCACCCTTTTCTTTCAGAAAGGGTCTATAGGAGCACCCTTTTATTTAGAAAGGGTCTATAGAAGCACCCTGTCATTCAGGAAGGGTCTATAGCAGCGACGACCACAGAAATACAACCAAAGCGAAGACATGTATGAACGTATGAGTGAAAAAAGCGACAAACACATTACGTTTTTGTTTGTTTTCATTTATTTACACTGTACGTGAGAGAGAGAAGCAAATGCAAAAACAACTCAGTGGGCGCCCTCACTATACGATTTAAGCAAAGTAGCTCGTCCCTGGTCTATAGGATCACCCTTTTCTTTCAGAAAGGGTCTATAGGAGCACCCTTTTATTTAGAAAGGGTCTATAGAAGCACCCTGTCATTCAGGAAGGGTCTATAGGATCACCCTTTCTATCAGAAAGGGTCTGTAAGAGCACCCTTTTTTCAGAAAGGGTCTATAGGAGCACCCTATCTTTCAAAAGGGGTCTATAGGAGCACCCTATCTTTCAAAAGGGGTCTATAGGAGCACCCTTATTCAGAAAATGTCTATAGGAGCACCCTTATTCAAAAAATGTCTATAGAAGCACCCTTTCTTCCAGAAAATGTCTATAGAAGCACCCTTTCTTTCAGAAAGAGTCTATAGAAGCACCTTTTCATTCAGAAAGGGTCTAGAGAAGCACCCTTTCATTCAGAAAGTATTTATAGAAACAACCTTTCATTCAGGAAGGGCCTGTAGGAGCACCCTTTCTTTCAGAAAATGTCTATAGGAGCAATCATTCTTTCAGAAAAGGCCTATAGGAGCACCCTATCTATCAGAAAAGGTTTATAGGAGCACCCTTTCTAAAAAAACACTCTTTATTTCAGAAAGGGTCTATTGGAGCACCCTTTCTTTTAGAAAGGATCTATGGGAGCACCCTTTCATTAAAAAAGGATATATAGGAGCACCCTATCTATCAGAAAAGGTATATAGGAACACCCTTTCATTCAGAAAGTGTTTATAGAAGAACCTTTCTTTCAGAAAGAGTATATAGAAGCACTCTTTCATTCAGAAAGGGTCTATAGAAGCACCCTTTCATTCAGAAAGTGTTTATAGAAACACCCTTTCATTCAGGAAGGGTCTGTATTAGCACCCTTTCTTTCAGAAGCAACCTTTTATTCAGAAAGGGTCTGTAGAAGCACCCTTTCATTCAGAAAGGGTCTGTAGAAGCACCCCTTCATTCAGAAAGGGTCTATAGAAGCACGTTTTAATTCAGAAGCAACCTTTTATTCAGAGAGAGTCAATAGAAGCACGCTTTAATTCAGAAAGGGTCTCTAAATGCACCCTTTCTATCAGAAAGCGTCTATATAAGAACTCTTTCTTTCAGAAAGGGTCTAAAGAAGCACCCTTTCATTCAGAAAGGGTCTAAAGAAGCACCCTTTCATTCAGAAAGGGTCTAAAGAAGCACCCTTTCATTCAGAAAGGGTCTAAAGAAGCACCCTTTCATTCAGAAAGGGTCTAAAGAAGCACCCTTTCATTCAGAAAGGGTCTAAAGAAGCACCCTTTCATTCAGAAAGGGTCTAAAGAAGCACCCTTTCATTCAGAAAGGGTCTAAAGAAGCACCCTTTCATTCAGAAAGGGTCTAAAGAAGCACCCTTTCATTCAGAAAGGGTCTAAAGAAGCACCCTTTCATTCAGAAAGGGTCTAAAGAAGCACCCTTTCATTCAGAAAGGGTCTAAAGAAGCACCCTTTCATTCAGAAAGGGTCTAAAGAAGCACCCTTTCATTCAGAAAGGGTCTAAAGAAGCACCCTTTCATTCAGAAAGGGTCTAAAGAAGCACCCTTTCATGCAGAAAGGGTCTAAAGAAGCACCCTTTCATTCAGAAAGGGTCTAAAGAAGCACCCTTTCATTCAGAAAGGGTCTATTGAAGCACCCTTTCATTCAGAAAGCGTCTATAGAAGAACTCTTTCTTTCAGAAAGGGTCTAAAGAAGCACCCTTTCATTCAGAAAGGGTCTAAAGAAGCACCCTTTCATTCAGAAAGGTCTATTGAAGCACCCTTTCATTCAGAAAGGTCTATTGAAGCACCCTTTCATTCAGAAGCAACCTTTTATTCAGACAGGGTCTGTAGAAGCACCCTTTCATTCAGAAAGGGTCTGTAGAAGCACCCCTTCATTCAGAAAGGGTCTATAGAAGCACCCTTTCATTCAGAAAGGGTCTATAGAAGCACCCTTTCATTCAGAAAGAGTCTATAGAAGCACCCTTTCATTGAGAAGCAACCAGGGTCTATAGAAGTACCCTTTCTTTCAGAAATTGTACATAGAAGTACCCTTTCTTTCAGAAATTGTACATAGAAGTACCCTTTCTTTCAGAAATAGTACTCAGAAGCACCCTTCCTTTTAGGAAGATTCTATCGAAGCACCCTTTCTTTCAGGAAGGTTCTATCGAAGCACTCTTTCTTTCAGGAAGGTTCTCTCGAAGCACCCTTTCTTTCAGGAAGGTTCTATCGAAGCACCCTTTCTTTCAGGAAGGTTCTATCGAAGCACCCTTTCTTTCAGGAAGGTTCTATCGAAGCAATCTTTCTTTCAGGAAGGTTCTGTAGAAGCACCCTTTCATTCAGAAAGCGTCTATAGGACCACCCTTTCTCTCAGAAAGTGTCTATAGGAGCAGCCTTTTTTCAGAAAGGATCTATAGGAGTAACCATTCTTTCAGAAGAGGTCTATAGGAGCAGCCTTTTTCTCAGAAAAGGTCAATAGGAATAGCCTTTCTTTCAGAAAATATCTATAGGAACACCTTTTCTTTCAGAAAAGTCTGTAGGAGCAACCATTCTTTCAGCAAAGATCTATAGGAGCATAGAAGCATTCTTTCTTTCAGAACTTGTACATAGAAGCACCCTTTCTTTAAAAATTGTATATAGAAGCACCCTTTCATTCAGACAGGGTCTATAGAAGCACCCTTTCATTCAGATAGGGTCTATAGAAGCACCCTTTCATTCAGACAGGGTCTATAGAAGCACCCTTTCATTCAGATAGGGTCTATAGAAGCACCCTTTCATTCAGACAGGGTCTATAGAAGCACCCTTTCATTCAGGCAGGGTCTATAGAAGCACCCTTTCATTCAGGCAGGGTCTATAGAAGCACCCTTTCATTCAGAAAGAGTTTATAGAAGCACCCTTTCATTCAGAAAGGGTCTGTAGAATATATATTGGATGCACCCTTTAGTTCAAAAAGCGTCTATAGAATCATCCCATTTATTCAGGAAGGGTATGAAGAAGCACATTGTCTTTCATTTTAACCACAAACCACTGTTCTCCATTGCTGAACTCTTGTAAGTGGCAGTTATTATGTCTAACTACCACATTGAGATACTTTTTGTTGCCTTTATCGCTTGGCTAAATTTAATGACCACCATTACGTGTAAATGATGCTGATGAGGTGAGCAATTGTGCTTAAACTAATCAGTTTAGTCAGTTATGTACAGGAGCAGCAGTAACAGTAGCAGAGGCAGCATTCATGCCTCTGGCCCGGAAAAATGGCAACAACAGCCGTTGTAAGACACGAACGTCAATGGTAAAAGTGGCTAAAATGTGGTCATACAAATCGAATTTATGACACATCAAAAACGTTAAGATGCATATAAAAACCTGAAGTGAAATAAAAGGTGGATTGAACGACGAAGTACGACGACGAATCCTGATAATAAACTTTCAAATGATTGTCCACAATACACGGTTACAATTGCAAAAACAGTCAAAGCTATGGGTTTTGCTATTAAACAAGGAGATTTGAACGAAAGCTTAGTGTAAAATGCCTTAGAGAGGGAGTGATGTTTCGGGTGACGAGTGAAGAGTGGTTGGGGGTGGCAGGGTAGAAACAATAAAAAGCAGTTTCTGTAAATGATAAACATTTTATTTTGCTGTAAATGCTCGTACACCAAGCTTAGCTGTGGCGACGACTAAAACTTCCTTTATCAGGAGGCTAGAAGAAAGCACATAAAGTTTGTAGGTTGGCCATGCTTAAGGTCTAAATTTTATAGGTGGCATTGCTTACGTGAGTATTGTCAGTCTGTCAGTTGTTGTGTAAATGTTAACTTAATTTAATGTCTATTTTAGACGCCATTATAGTCGCCATCAATGGCATCTTTTAATTTTTATCTTTGTCTTAGCCAAGGGACATGGCAAAATTAAATTTACTGCATAAGTATCTAATTTTTATGACTGCAAATTTAGAAATTTAAATGAATTTGTTAAATTTAGTATTTTGGAGAAATGCTTCCATTCAATAACAAGGTTTAACCAACGGACAATAGTGTGGAACCTATTCAATGTGAATAGTCTAAAATATGTCAACGTACATTCAGCGTTGGAGATACCTACCTCCGTAATTTCCACAAAGTAATTCGGTAATTGTTCATATTAAGTCCTCCTATGTTTCCCGGTGGCCGTGAAAGGCTTCTGGGACATAATTCCTTCTAGGGTTCAAGACAAAGACCAGACAAATTTAAAAGAGTTTCCACTGTTTGTTTTCTTTTTAATTTTCTTTGCTTGTATTTCATTTGCCACAACAATTGCAACTTTCTTTGTACGGGTTGGTTTTCTTATTAAACTTTTTCGAAATGCCTTCCATTTCTTGCATTTTTCTTGAAGAGTTATCTGTTTCCTTTAGAAGTTTTTATTTGAATTTTCAATTTGACTTGAAGTTTTTTGTTGTTGTTTAGTTTGTGAGCTAAAGTTGTATTTTGTTTGCCAAATGCGATTCGTTGGTATTCCAGAAAGAATTTCTTCCAATTCAAATTGAGATACGTTTGTCATTGCGGTTGAATGATTATTCCATTCAAGACGTCTTGTTAAAAGATATAACATTGAAATGGATATTTATTTTGAAGTGAATATTTTTATTTGACTTTAAATTTAAAGAAACAGGAAAAATTTTATAGTTGTGGAAGAATTCTGATGCAAAATAATTCACCCTGGCACTCTAACCGAATATGTCGCCACGATAAATCAAATAGAATCTCTTGGAATAGATAAGAGACACTCATCGAGTGTATTAGAAATACGACCGAGTCGAAGAACAAATTTCGGCTCGCATCACCACCTTGTTGCAGGTAGACATCCAATGCTTCGCATAACGTAAGAACTGAAACAACGCGAAATCTGGATATCGGAAAAATTTAATCGCTACTCAGCTTCATGAAAGCACTACACGCTTCGTTAATATAAGAGGGCAAGAAACCCATGGTAAGACCTTGAGTGTTGTTTTACTAACAAAGAGATGAACAAGGTAAGGTACTCTACAGACAGAACACCATTGAATGTTCTATAGAAAGAAGGTACTTAAGGTCCTTTATAAGCAGAAAAACACAATGCCTTTTATAGAACAAAGACCTCGTAAAGGTCTTCTATAGACGGACGACCTCTTTCTCATATAGATAGGAGACCTTCCAAAGGTCTTTTAAGGACAGAACCCCTTTAAGAAATCTTCAATAGACAAACAACTTTGTATAGATTTAGACAAGCCAGAATATTATTTAATGGTCTTCAATAGACAGAAGAATTTTAAATTTCTAATTTAGACAAAAGACCTTCTAAATGTCTTCCATAGGCAGGATATCATCTAATGGTATTCTATAGATAAGACTTTCTAAAATCCTGCATAGAGAGAAAACCTTCTAATAGTATTTTATAGATAGAAGGCCCTTAGAAGGTGTTCTTAAAACATAAGACCTTCTAACGACTTTCTCTCTACGAAAACTTTCTTGATAGTCTTCAATAGACAGAGAACCTTATGTATACATAGAAGACCCTTTAAAAGCCTTCTATAGACAGAAGATCTTCTTATGATCCTTGATAGACAGGAGACCTTCCTACGGTTTTCCATACATAGAAGACCTTCCAAAGGCAGAAGCTTTTCCAAACTTTCCAGAGATTTTCTGTAGACAGAGGATCCTCTTAATGTCTTCTATAGACACAAAATATTCTAACGTTATTTTATAGCCAAAGCACCTTCTAAAAGAAGGTCTGCTATAGACGGAAGAACCTCTAAACCTTTTTCTATAGGCAGAAGGTTTTCTAAAGGTCATTATAGAAAAATAAAAACTTCTAAACGATTTCTATAGTAGAAAACCTTCATAATTACATCTATAGCAGAATACAGTTACAATGAGAAACCTTTTAAAGGTCTGCAATAGAGAGAAGACCTTCTGTCATCTATTTACGGAATATCTCTCTATATACGGAGCTCTTCAATGGACGGAAGACTTTTTAAACGTTTTTCTTCTAAAGGATTTCTGTAGAAAAAGACCTTCTAGAGTTCTCTATACACAAAATACCTTTCATAGGTCTTTAATAGACGTTTAGACGTTCTAAAAACTGCCATAGATAGAATAATTTTTAAAATTCTTCTATAGACACAGCTTGGTCTTAAGGTCCCCTTTACCCAGAAGACCTTCTTCAATAGACAGAAAACCGTCTTAAAGTCCTCTATACACTGAAAGAAAAATCTACGTAATATGAATGAAATCCTACGTTGTATCAATGAAATTTGTCATTGATTTTAAACCAACGTAGAGCTTCTTTGATTAAATGAAAAAGTTTCATTGAAGTAAAATTAACGAGACTGTTCATTAATGCAATGAAACTCCTTCATTTATGCAATGAAACTTTTTCGTTAATGCAATGAAACTTTTTCATTAATGCAATGAAACTCCTTCATTGATGCAATGAAACTTTTTCATTAATGCAATGAAGTACTTTCATTGCTGTAATGACACTTCTTCATTTATAAAATGAAGCCTTACGTTGGTTCAAAATCAATGACAAATATCATTGATACAACGTAGGATTTCAGTTATGTTATGAAGTCATTTCATACTCACGTAATGAACAAAAATGAAGTCAATGCTATGTTTATTTGATTTTATTGCAATTAGTTTTGACCATTAATGCTACAAGTCATATATAATACCTCAGGTATTAAGCACATTAATGATAGTATTGGGCGTTGTCATCTGTAAGTAAAATTGGAACAATAAACAAATTGCTAACAAATTGACTGGTTTTCTAAACAATCACTTACCTCCAACTTTTGCCGCTGAGTCATCCCCTGTGTACGTCCACGATGTTAGGATACAGCTTTTTTTCTTAAGGGAGTAGTGCTTCATTGGCCACGGACAGTCTCCGTAATTCCTCTGATCATTGGATTTTCTATTTTTTATCTCCATTGCAACTATAAATGAAAATTAAAAAAGTAAATAAACGAACACATAAAAACACAAAAAATAATTTAACCGATATTTGAATTTCATTTCACATTATTAAACACTTCATACTTACTTTCAGCGAAGTTAATTATCCTTTTGAGCGTTGTCAACTGTAAGCAAAATTGAAAACCATAAAACAGTTTTTAGTATTTTATGTGGTTTTCTTTCTAAACATTAACTTACTTTTAACTTTCGCCGTTGGACAGAAAACTACACAACAGTACAACATTTTCTTTTTCTAAGTGAGAGATGCTTCGTTGGC
This sequence comes from Musca autumnalis, assembly GCF_047663935.1. NCBI lineage: Eukaryota > Metazoa > Arthropoda > Insecta > Diptera > Muscidae > Musca > Musca autumnalis. Next base: position 246,236,079 of record NW_027411977.1, on the reverse strand, counting down.
CAATGGTAACAGTTTCTCCGCCATTCCACTCATCTTTAGATTTTCTATTGAATGCTTCTATTACAGGAAAAATATAAATGAAAATTCACTTAAAAGAACAACTGAACACCTAAAAAATAATATTTACATTTTCTTTTCATGTTAAAAACATCACTGTTTTTAAAGTTGAAAACAACAGACGTAAAATAACTTTTTTTTCATTCACACTTGACTGTGGTTTAGCGCAAACTAAAACAATGTTCTTGAACATCGTTTGATGTAGCTAGGAAAGCGGTGGTTGTTTAGCCAACACGTGTTTTTTCTGCTTGTTAAATTCTCACGCAATACACAATAAATTCTCAATGAACGACAATACAGACAATAACAAAGGACTGAGAAGAGCATTCTTTTAAATGTGGATGAATATTTATGTATACCAACGCCAATCGGCGACAGTAGCGAATTTTTGTTGACGTTTCTGCTAGTTTTCGCAAATATTCATGCATACATATTTATGTATGTGATTCTATACATATGTATGTAGTCAATATATAAATGTGTTCTTTTTATGATTGTCAAAATTTTAATTTGTTTAATAAAAACAAAATAACTAGAAGACAAATTTTATAACTTAACAGATTTACAAAGAATACAAAACTTTTCATGTTTCATGTATTTAATGAAACTTTTTCATTTATCTAATGAAACTCTTTCATTTATTTAATGAAACTGGTTCATTCATTTTTAAAGCAAACCAAACACATCGAATTAATAAATTTTTCGCCATTTTTTAAAAAGATGTTTGCGTACTAGTGTTTTTAGCCCATTCTATATAGTTTGAATTCAAAACATATATATTTTTCTTAAATTTATAGAAATTAAAAGTTTCATTGCATCAATGAAATCCGTTTCGTTTATACAATGAAACCAAAAATCATTGAATTTTAAATAACTTAAAGTTTCATTGCATGAAGGAAACATTTTATTATATTAATGAAACGTTTCATAGCATCAATAAAAAATAATCAATGAAACCCGTTCATTGATACAACGAAGCATTTTTCTTTCAGTGTAGATAGAAGACATTCTAAAGGTCTTCAATAAACAGACGAACTTCTCAAACGTTTAAACGTTGTCTCTATATAGGAAATCTTTTTAAGGTGCTCTATAGACAGAAGGCTTTCTATAGGCAGAAAACCTGCTAAATAGCTTCTATAGACACGAGACCCTCACAAGCACTGCCACTGACAGAATAACTTTTAAAGGTCTTATGGAAGACCTTCTAAAGGACTTCACACAAATGACTATATAAAGTTTCTCTGTAGATGTAAGATTGAATCCCTTATCATTTTCTTATACGGACAGAATACCTTCAAAAGGTCTTCAATAGTCGATAGCCCTTCTAAAGGTAGCCTATAGACAGAAAACCTTCTAATAGTTCTCTATAAATAGAAAACTGTCGAAAGGTATTCCATTGACGAAAAGGTCTTCAATAGAAAGAAACCCTTCCAATGGCCTTCTTTAGACAGAAGACATTCCAGAGGTCTTCTATAGATTGAAAACCTTCTGAGGGTCTTCTAAAAATAGAAAACCTTCTGGCTGTCTTCCAAAAATTGAAGATCATCTCAAGGTCTTTTATATACAGAAGTCTTTTTAAAAAGTCTTCTATATACAAGAGACCTTGCAAAGGTCGTCTGCAGACAAAAGACTTCCTAAAGGTGTTCTATAGACAGAAGACCTTCTAAAGGTGTTCTATATAAAGAATACATTCTAAACCACTTCTATAGGCAGAAGACCTTCCAAAAGTGTTCTATTGATGGAAGGCCTACTAAAGGTCTTCAGTAGACAGAAGCCCTTCCAATGGTCTTCTTTAGACAGAAGACATTCCAAAGGTCTTCCACAGACAGAAGGCCTTCCAAAGGTCCTCTATACACGCAGAAAAATATATGTTAGAAATATGTTTGGATCCAAACAAATATTTTTTTGGGACTGGTTGCAAACAAATATATGTTTGGATCCAAACATAATTTGTTTGTGTCCAAATAAATATATGTTTGCAACATTTTGTAACATATCTCAATTTTATTTGTTTGGGTGCCAACATATTTTTTTATGTTAGAACATATTTTTTATGGGTGGAGAGAGGATTTTTGTCAAAGAGAGTAACGACAGGGCTCTCGCGAATGCGGAATGCTGTTTTATAACAAAGAGCTGTGTGTATGGTGTAATAGGAGACGCAGGAGCTTTGGCCAAACATGTGTGTTTTGTGCTTTGTTGTTGTTAACCAACGTAGCAAGCGAAGAGGAAAAGAAAAAAAAGGAATTATGTTGTTCTCTTTTCAGTTGTCTAAATAAAATCGTTTAGTAAAGACGGTAATGTGAGTGAATAAATCAGAGTTTTGTGTTTTCTTAAAATTAAAAAAAATTAAATGCCCAATACATTTTATAATTGAACTTTTTATAATTGAATCAAAAAGGTGAATGGAAATATTTTATTGGACAAGGAATAAATCGCATTTATATTGGTAATTACATCAATACATTTTTCATATACATACATATATATGTATATTTGAAATATGGATGTACCTATTTATTAAATGTATAATCATTTAATTCCAGATGCCGATTTCCCACTGATGATTTCAACTTTGAGGAAAATAAGTTTTATTTCACAACTAAGGAGAAGCGTTCATCGATGTTCCTGTATATTTATTTCTTTTTAAAAGTGTAATTTTTTTAAATTATTTCATTCCGTTTTTCTTTTATTAAAGTCTGTTATGTATTTCTTTGGATTTTTTTATGTACCTATGGGTCTGTTGTTGCTTATTTCCATGCGTTTCAATAAACATCCACCATTATTTATAAATGTGGGTATATGTTACAGACAGAAGACCTTTCAAAGGTCCTCTATAGATTTAAGACCTTCTAAAGTTATTCCAAAGATTGAAGACCATCTTCAGACATTCTACAGAAGTCATTCCAAAGGTCTTCTACAGACGGAAGACCTTCTTAAGATCTTATAGGGACAGAAGCCCTTCCAATTATATTCTTCAACAGAAGCCTTATCAACAGAAGTCCTACTAAAAGCCTTCTTCAGATAGAGTATTTTCGGAAGGTTTTCTATAGTCGGAAGATCTTCTAAAGGTATTCTATAGACAGAAGAATTTGTAATTGTCTTTTATCACGGTGCTCTTGAAACAATTTTAAATGGAAGGTGCTTACACCTCGAAAATTTTTGCGGATTCTGAAACTACAATGTTTATAGATGAGAACAGTCAAAAAACAAAAAAAATCGCCGGAGCGCTTTTTAAATAAATCGCGATTTAAGTTTACATTTTTAGGGGTTGTTTAGGTTTTCGCGATTTAGCTTAGAAACTACATTTCCTATCAAAATGGGACTAAAACAAATGTTGTAGATATGAAAATTCTCTACAAGATTGACCTTTATGATATTCTCGTCGGTTTTACCGATTTTGAGATATAGAAGTTCAAATTGGGACAATTTAAATTCAATTCAATTCTGTATCGTCCCCTTATAAAACAATGTCATGACTGCAAATTCCCAACTTAAACTTATATATCTAAAAAAATTTTACAACTAAGGATAAGTTACTTAAGCCAGTCTTGTAGAGAATTTTCACAGCTTTAAGATTTTCTCAGGTCACATGTCGATACGACTTACCGTATTCAAGCAAATTCGCGAAACCCTAACAAAAAAAACTAAAAATGTAAACTGAGCTTCCTTATCTCAAAAATGGTACAAGCTGGGAACAAGTGATAACGTCAATCCTCTAGAGAATTTTGACAGCTACAACATTTTCTTTAGCTCCATTTCGATTGGACTTGCGGTTTTCAAGCAAAATCGTAAAAACCTAAAAAACACCTAAAAATGTGATTTTTTACCGCGATTTATTTAAAAATCCCTACAGCGATTTTTTTTGTTTTTGGATTTTTCTCATCTATGAACACTGCTGATTGAAAATTCACAAAAACTTTCCCTGTGTAAGCGGTTTTCATCAAAAGTTAGTTAAGGCGCACCCTACATGACATTGTTTTATAAGGGGGCGATACAGTCAGTGCATTGTCCCATGTTGAACTTCTATATCTCAAAAATGGTAAAAACTACGAAAATACCATAAAGGTCGATCTTGTAGAGAATTTTCATAGCTATAATATTTGTTTTAATCCTAATTTGATAGGAAATGCGGTTTCTAAGCAAAATCACGAAAACCTAAACAACCCCTAAAAATGTCAACTTAAATCGCGATTTATTTAAAAAGCGCTCCGGCGATTTTTTTTGTTTTTTGATTGTTCTCATCTATGAACATTGTAGTTTCAGAATCCGCATAAACTTCCGAGGTGTAAGCACCTTCCATTTAAAATTGTTTCAAGAGCACCGTGTTATGGGTAGAGATTCTTTAAAGGTCTTCCTAGTTTTCTATAGGCATACGAGAAGGCTTTCTAAAGGGCTTATATGTGCAGAAGATCGTCAAAAGGAATTATTGCGACAGAACAATTCTTAAGTTCATCCATAGACTGAAGAAAATCAGAAAGCCTTCTATAGATGGAAGATCTTCTAAAGGTTTTCCACCGACAGAAGGCATTGTCAATATCTTCCATAGGCAGAAAACCTTCTAGAAATCTTCTGCTTCTCTTATTGACAGAAGGCCTTCTATAGGTCTCCTAAAGACAGAGTACATCTAAAGGTACTCTTTAGACAGAAGATCTTAAAACCATATGAAAGCCTTCCATAGACTGGATAACAACTAAAGGTCTTCCATTGAGAAGGCCGCATAAAATTATCGACATGAGATAATTTTGATAGAAATCTGAATATCTTATTTTAAATACAATAGAGGTATTCAATGAAACCCTTCTATTGCAATTTTGCAGCGATGTACTACCGAACATAACTGACCCTAATTTGATGACGTTATTGATTTTTTTTTTGCAAAAATCGATTAATTTTCATAATTGAATGACAGATCGTTGCAAAGTGAATGAACACCTGCGCCGTATTTATTTACAATGGACTGGTAAACAATAACTTCATTATGCACATACACAGATTACCTACCAACGCTCTACTGCTCAGAAAAACGAAAACTACCCAAAAAACAAGCAGCAAACGATTTAAGAAGCATAAATCACATAAAGGTATCAGAACAAAACCGACAACAATAACCACTTACAACAACTGGTGGATGTTGGATACATGTCCAAAATCAATTTATATTCTCTGCATAACAAAAAAAGAACAAAATATTGAAAGAACTGTCATATAGTCTTTAAGCACACACATTCATGATGGAGATGAAGTAAAAAAAATCTGCATTGAAATCCACTTACTGGTGCCGCTGCTGCTGTTGAGAAAGCATTCAATGCTTTGAAATTGTTACCATCAAGAAGAGGGGAGTTGAGCTGAGACAATGGATGCTGGTTTTTTATTTGAAAACAAAATAATGATACTTTTCAAGTGTTTTATTGTTAAGTTTCCCCACCCCCCCCCCCCCCTCCTGCCTTGGAAACTACGTTGACATATCATCAACATAATTGTATAATTGAAATGCAAGGAAATCACATGAGTTACACACATTCTGAATTTATCCGGTGTTGTTTTTTGTGTTTTGTTTTGTTGTTACAAAGAAAATTATTGAAAATCAATTTTGATGTAATTGTGTTCTATGACGCAGTTTCCCAGCCCTTGTGTGCGTTGTGATCGCTATGATGTGTGAATCAATGAAACACCTTTCCATTGTGTTCCACCGCCAATATGTCGCCATGGCAGAACACCTGTTGTTATTGTCCTGTCTTCAATATATTGGAATTTTTGTTTTGTTATTTTAAAAAGATTTAACTTTTCCAGGGGTGCTGCCTGCTCTTCTATTGACATCAAATTTTGTCCCCTAAACATTTACCAATACAAAAGCGAAGAAGTCCCTCATTTAACTTTACAAACTGTTTCTAATGGTGGGAACTTTTTTACCCTGGATATTTAGACGTGCACACAAACAAGAAAGTGCTATTCAATATTGAGGTTATGTAAACTTTATTTATTTTAGAAAAAATTCCTAAGCATCACGTAAAGTACTGTGAGAACTTCATCGCTCTGTTACCCATAAACGTTACGGATATAAGATTAACATCGCTCTGTTACCCATAAACGTTACGGATATAAGATTAAAAGATTGTTTTAGCTGGCAAAAGAAATAAAACGAACGAACGAAACCTGTGTGGATGTGGAAAATGAGTCATCATCAGCATAGCCTGCATAGCTTTATGTAATAGCGGCAGCAGCGGCAGCGCCCAGGAGAACAAGACATTGATATTGGCTTAACCTACTTTCAGCACCTGTTGTATGTTGTTGGCTGCCTGTTTTTTATGTTGTTGTTAAGGTGGGTAGTTGTTGAGGTTGTAATGAAATCTTTGGCACAACGGATTGCTTAGTTCTGGGAAATTGTGTTAAGCTCTTTGAGAAAAAAGGGTTGAACTTTAAAGGCTTCAGTTTTTTATGTCGTATTACTGCAAGGGTAAAGGAGATTTGGAGAAGTTTCTTTGCAATAGATATTCATTAAAAGGAAACTTCTTCTTTGTTACGGCTGCCCTTTTTGTACTGGACTGGGGATTTGTCAATTAACAATAGCGTATACAATTGACATTGGAGCCAATTAGAGTCCTGGGAAAATTTAAAGGCAGAAGTACATCGAAATTTGAAGAGTTTATAGATTATAGGTTTCTGTAGAATATAGCGTAAGGAAAAAGTTAATTCAGCTGGGCTGATTAAAATACAGTTTTCTATTGGGATACAATTAATCAGCCAGGCTGACTAAAGTTTTCTGTTGGAAAATAAAGTTTTCTATAGGAAAACAACTATTCAGCCTGGCTGAATAAAGTTTTTTATAGGAAAAAATTATTCAGCCAGGCTGAATAGAGTTTTCTATAGGAAAACAATTATTCAGCCTGGCTGAATAGAGTTTTCTATAGGAAAACAATTATTCAGCCTGGCTGAATAGAGTTTTTTATAGGAAAACAATTATTCACCCTGGCTGAATAGAGTTTTCTATAGGAAAACAATTATTCAGCCTGGCTGAATAGAGTTTTCTATAGAAAAACAATTATTCAGCCTGGCTGAATAGAGTTTTCTATAGGAAAACAATTATTCAGAGTGGCTGAATAGAGTTTTCAATAGGAAAACAATTTTTCAGCCAGGCTGAATTGAGTTTTCTATAGGAAAACAATTATTCAGCCAGGCTGAATAGAGTTTTCTATAGGAAAACAATTATTCAGCCAGGCTGAATAGAGTTTTCTATAGGAAAACAATTATTCAGCCAGGCTGAATAGAGTTTTCTATAGGAAAACAATTATTCAGCCAGGCTGAATAGAGTTTTCTATAGGAAAACAATTATTCAGCCTGGCTGAATAGAGTTTTTTATAGAAAAACAATTATTCAGCCTGGCTGAATAGAGTTTTCTATAGAAAAACAATTATTCAGCCTGGCTGAATAGATCTTTCTACAGAAAACAATTATTTAGCCTGGCTGAATAGAGCTTTCTATAGGAAAACAATTATTCAGCCTGGCTGAATAATGTTTTCTATAGGAAAACAATTATTCAGCCAGGCTGAATAGGCTTGTCTATAGGAAAACAACTATTCAGCCAGGCTGAATAAAGTTTTCAATAGGAAAACAATTATTCAGCCTGGCTCAATAGAGTTTTCTATAGGAAACAATTATTCAGGCTGGCTGAATAGAGTTTTCTATAGGAAAACAATTATTCAGCCAGGCTGAATAAAGTTTTCTTTAGGTAAACAATTATTCAGCCAGGCTGAATAAAGTTTTCTATAGGAAGAACAATTATTCAGCTAAGCTGAATAGGGTTTTCTATAGGAAAACAATTATTCAGCCAGGCTGAATAGAGTTTTCTATAGGAAAACAATTATTCAGCCAGGCTGAATAGAGTTTTCTATAGGAAAACAATTATTCAGCCAGGCTGAATAGAGTTTTCTATAGGAAAACAATTATTCAGCCAGGCTGAATAGAGTTTTCTATAGGAAAACAATTATTCAGCCAGGCTGAATAGAGTTTTCTATAGGAAAACAATTATTCAGCCAGGCTGAATAGAGTTTTCTATAGGAAAACAATTATTCAGCCAGGCTGAATAGAGTTTTCTATAGGAAAACAATTATTCAGCCAGGCTGAATAGACTTTTCTATAGGAAAACAATTATTCAGCCAGGCTGAATAGAGTTTTCTATAGGAAAACAATTATTCAGCCAGGCTGAATAGAGTTTTCTATAGGAAAACAATTATTCAGCCAGGCTGAATAGAGTTTTCTATAGGAAAACAATTATTCAGCCAGGCTGAATAGAGTTTTCTATAGGAAAACAATTATTCAGCCAGGCTGAATAAAGTTTTCTATAGGAAAACAATTATTCAGCCAGGCTGAATAAAGTTTTCTATAGGAAAACAATTATTCAGCCAGGCTGAATAAAGTTTTCTATTGGAAAACAATTATTCAGCCAGGCTGAATAAAGTTTTCTATTGGAAAACAATTATTCAGCCAGGCTGAATAAAGTTTTCTATTGGAAAACAATTATTCAGCCAGGCTGAATAAAGTTTTCTATTGGAAACCAATTATTCAGCCAGGCTGAATAAAGTTTTCTATTGGAAAACAATTATTCAGCCAGGCTGAATAAAGTTTTCTATAGGAAAACAATTGTTCAGCCTGGCTGAATACAGTTTTCTATAGGAAAACAATTATTCTGCCTGGCTGAATAGAGTTTCCTATAGAAAAACAATTATTAGCCTGTCTGAATAGAGTTTTCTATAGGAAAAAAATCAACCACTTGCAAGGGTCATTGATTCATCGAAGTATTCTGCTACCACTAAATTCCTTTTAAAAGAATTGTGTACATTGCTTTAATCCGCCCCTGTTTATTAGGGGTCCCACACACATTAAACAAGGCTCTCCTGATTTATTTTCATCCAAACAAACATATCCTGAGAGTGTTATTTACCACAGTTATGCTGGTTAAATAAATACCGTAACATTCATTGCACAATGCAATCTTACAGTGGAGATATCACTAGGGAGGTATGTAGTTGATAACAAGCAGGCAGTCAACCAGCCAGCCAGTTAGGCAGCCAAACAAGCTGAGCTAGCTGACTGAGATGATGACTCATAACTTGTTGGCTTTTGTGGAATGCATTGAACAAACACCATGGATGGCATAGAATACGACGAAACACACGTCATTCCTGGGAAAGAGATGTTCTATGGCATGCTTGGATAGTAGGGAATGGGTAGAAAGGGATGGCATGGCTTTGTTTACAACGACAAATGAACTCCACAATGTCTGGCTGGTTATTTGTATAGCAAGCAGCTCGGTATCATGCAATTTGTTTTGTTAGGGTTTCTTCTTCTCCGTAGGTTGGTGTTTGGGGTGAAACATTCTTTATGGTATTTGCTTTTCTAAAAATATAAGATTTACGTAGAAAAACTATGCATGTAGGGGCGTATTGTATGAATGACTCAAAATAAATGACATATTTTTGTGAGGAATAATAACAACAATATGATAATCCCAATGATGGTTAAAGTAAATAAACACGCTGCGATAAAATATTTTTGAGGAATTTAATAAATATTGATTTAACCTTTGGTGGAGATAGGCGGAAAGAGACAGAGATCTTCAATGAGCCACAGGCAAAAGCGAGCCACTTAGATACACACATGTGGTTTTAAGTCTCGAGCGCTTTAACAGCGAGTATGTTTTCCACTCGTGTATTTTTACCACACAACAAAAACCAATTGGTGATTTTACGACCGATGCTTGAGCATTAGAGTGTGGAATGAGTGTAAATCCAATTTTGACTTGTGTGTAAAACTCACAAGTGCTCTCTTGATAGTTGGTGAGTGGCACAACGTACATACTCACGAAGAATATGGGTGATATCATATCACTGATATGTATGATGATTGTCTTTTGGGTGACTTTGTATGTTGTGTGTTCTTGTGTGTGCTTTTGTTAATACCTTACAACAGGGTATTTTGTTAGAAAATGAAAATGCAATGTTTTTATACCCTCCACCATAGTATGGAGTGTATATTAAGTTTGTTTTTCCGTTTGTAGCGCATTGAAATACCCATTTGCGACCCTATAAAGTATATATTCTTGATCAGGGTAAAATTCTGAGTCGATCTGTGCACGTCCGTCCGTCTGTGGTAATCACTCTAGCATCCACAAAAATGGAGATAGGACGCTGAAATTTTGGGAAAATGCGTCTTTTGTTTGCAGGCAGGTCAAGTTCGATGATGGGCTATATCGGTCCATGTTTTGGTAAAGCCCCCATATAACAATTTTCACGTCCAAACAATTTTCCATTTTATTACTTTTTATTTTTCAATGCTCTACACTGATTCTAATGCACGACTGAAGATGATCAATGATTTAAATTAGCTACCCAAGATAAAAACACAAAATAACGGTAAAACTTCGTAGCGAAGAACAAAAAACTGTGTAAAACAAACTTGCTGTCACAAGTGATCGAGCCACATGAGCCAATTATGCCTCTCACTCTCTCTCTCTCACACACAGAGCACAAAACAATCGACTGAGTGACAAGTGTTACTAAAAAAACGCTTGATGTGCAATGTGTAAGAAGGTAAGGGATGAAATGTTATCGAGTGGGCAAAACGACATAGCAAAGTATAACCGAATGTCTATGAGTATGTATTTTAAAAGAACTTGTTTTTTGAGTGACAATCAATACGTAGGCATATTTTTTAGCAAGTGGCTCGTGAGTGGCAAATTGCATTTCTCTGGAAAGAGAGTAAAGTATGTAAATGGGAATGGAGGAAGGGTATCTGCTGTGTTAATGATTATTATGAACCTTGTATGTTAATCGCCCCCTAAAGGTCGATTTAAATAAAAATTCCATTAAAAAAGCCAGAGAACAATAAAACAATTTCATAACTTCATTGTCAAGCAATAGCTAATAATTGGCATTTGTCCAGAATGCATACATATCTCGCAATGAATGAATGTGATTTTTGTGTGTTCTTTTCTGTGCTATGAAGTGCCTGTGTGCCGCCTGTAGATTTGTGTATTTCGTTTTTTCTTTTCCTGGTAAACACCGACAAATTTATGATTTTATGAGTTTACAACTTTTTCTGTATTGTTTGCCACTGTTAGATATTTAGATGGAGATGGAGTGAATCCGGCTTCAAATCTCTTTGGGCTACTTAAGTCATAAACAAACACGTAACTTTTCTGCACCACTAAACGCTACACCACAACAAAACACGAACAACAACACATGCCACAACAGATTCTTCATCGAGTCGGCGGCAAACATTGTAGCAGTAGAGCAGCGGTAGTTACAATCCCAGCTAACAATTTTTTCCGAGGGCTCTGATATCAGATTTTTTCTGAGATTTTCTGAATTTTTTTTAGAAATGTGGCCGATTTCTCTAATATTTTCCTAGAAATTGGACCGATTTTCTATAAGTTTATTTTAAGAATCTCTGCACATTTTCTAAAGAATCTTAAGAATCGTCATTCCGAATTCGTTCCGATTTCTAATGGATTTTCTAAGGGAATTTTTTTTCGGTTGATGTCGAAGAACAAAATTACTGGTCATAAAATTCGCATATACAAATTTACAATTTTTTTAATATAAATGCAACATATAATAATTCAAGCTAGTGTTGATAGCTTCGACATACTTCTGCACATTGTTCTACTGTTAATCATAAAATGATAACAACAGGCAAAATCATTAGAAAGTTTGAAATTATAATCTTCCATAAATAGTACATTAAAAGAAAATTGTCTCTGAGTGGGGGTTCTTCAGTACAGTACACGTGTTGTGTCAATATCAAAGGCGTCAGCGTCAGAATTGTTTCCGATTTTTTTCAGAAAATCTGAACTTTTCTCCGAATTTTTCCAGAATTTCCTTCCGAATTCGGACGAATTTTCTTAAGAAAATCTAAATTTTTCATCGAATTTTCCAGAATTTTCTTCCGAATTCGGACCGAATTCTGTCAGAAAATCTAAATTTTTATTCGAATTTTCCAAGAATTTACTTCCGAATAAGGACCGAATTCGTCGCGAAACTCTAATATTTTTTAAGAATTTCCTTAGAAAATTCTTTCCGAATTCGGTGACCACGTCCATACAACTTTCGTACCGAATTCGGTACGAATTCGGCATCAGAATCGGATATTTTTTCAGAAATTCTGTCCGAATTCGATACGAATTCGGAAAAAAATGTTAGCTGGGATGTGAAAAAAGAATTAGTAGGCACATTGGGAGAAATTATTAAGCAATTGAAAAATAGTAATAAAATCGGTTCTCAGAGCCATCGTTTAAAATGTACTTAAAATAATGTCCTTCAGAGAATACAGGATATGGTCCGTGCAAAAATACAATTCTTTTGGGTGCTTCTTTAATTCTTTATAAACTTTCGGTAAGAATGGGTGTATGTCGGCAGTGAGGTTGATAGTTGGTGTGGCAGTGAATATGTGTGAGTGTATTGGTATTTTTCGAACTGTCACTTGCATGTGTAAACGGGGGGTTAGACCTTTTCTGAACAAATTGTGCTTCTTTAGGCCCCTTTCGCAAGAAAGGATATTTCTTTAGACCCATTCTTAATATATAATCCCCTTCTGCAAGTAGGATGCTTCTATAGACGCTTACTGTTAAAAATGATTTTTCTAAAGACCCTTTCTGTAAATAAGTGGTCTTCTTGCTCGAAGAATGTGGACTTCCTTTCTCTAAAAACAACACTCTTCCCTAGACCCTTTCTCTTAAAAATTGGTCTTCTATAGACACTTTCTGTAAGAAAGAGTACTTCTTTCGAAACTTTTTTCTTTAGACCCTTTCTGTAATAAAGGGTGCTTCTTTAGACTCTTTCTGTAATAAAGGCTGCTTCTGTAATAAAGGGTGCTTCCTTAGAACCTTTCTATAATAAAGGGTGCTTCTTTTGACCCTTTCTGTATTGAAGGATGCTTCCTTAGAACCTTTCTGTAATAAAGGATGCTTCCTTAGAACCTTTCTGTAATAAAGGATGCTTCCTTAGAACCTTTCTGTAATAAAGGGTGATTTTTTAGACCCTTTCTCTAATAAAGGGTGCTCCTTTAGGCCTTTTCTCTAAGAAAGGGTGCTTCTTTAGGCCTTTTCTCTAAGAAAGGGTGCTCCGTTAGGCCTTTTCTCTAATAAAGGGTGCTTCTTTAGGCCTTTTCTCTAATGAAGGGTGTTTCCTTGGAAATTTTCTCTAAGAACGGGTGTTTCTTTGGAAATTTTCTCTAAGAAAGGGTGCTCCTTTTGATCCCTTCTCTAAAAAGGGTGCTTCCTTAGACCCTTTCTCTAAGAAAGGGTGCTAATTTTGACAACTTTTCTAAAAAAGGGTGCTTCCTTAGACCCTTTCTCTAAAAAGGGTGCTAATTTTGACAACTTTTCTAAAAAAGGGTGCTTCCTTAGACCCTTTCTCTAAAAAGGGTGCTTCCTTAAACCCTTTCTCTAAAAAAGGGTGCTTCCTTAGACCCTTTTTCTAAAAAGGGTGCTTCTTAGACCCTTTCTCTAAAAAAGGTGCTTCTATGACCCTTTCTCTAAAAAAGGGTGCATCTTAAAACCCTTTATCTAACCCTTTATCTTTTGTCCCTTTCTCTAAGAAAGGATGCTTCCTTTGACCCTTCTCTATAAAATGGCGCTTTTTTAGACCTTTTCTCTAAGCACGGCTGCTTTTGTAGACTCTTTCTCTAAAAAAGGGGGCTTCTTTAGGCCCTTTCTCTAAGAAAAGGTGCTCGTTTAGACAATATCTCTGAAAAGGGGTGCTTCTTTAGATCCTTTCTCTAAGAAATGGTACTCCTTTAGACCCTGTCTGTAGGAAATAGTACTTCTTTAGCCACTTTCTGTAATAAAGGGTGCTTTCTTAGAACCTTTTTGCAATAAAGGGTGCTTCTTTAGACCCTTTCTCTAAGAAAGGGTGCTTCTTTAGACCCTTTCTCTAAGAAAGGATGCTCCTTTAGGCCCTTTCTCTAAAAAAGGGAGCTTCTTTAGACCCTTTCTCTAAGAAAGGATGCTCCTTTAGGTCCTTTCTCTAAAAAAGGGAGCTTCTTTAGACCCTTTCTCTAAGAAAGGGTGCTCCTTTTGACCTTTTCTCTAAAAAAGGGAGCTTCTTTAGACCCTTTCTCTAAGAAAGGATGCTCCTTTTGACCTTTTCTCTAAAAAGGGGAGCTTCTTTAGACCCTTTCTCTAAGAAAGGATGCTCCTTTTAACCTTTTCTCTAAAAAAGTGTGCTTCCTTAGACCATTTCTCTAAAAAATGGTGTTTCTTCAAACCCTTTCTCTAAATAAGGGTGCATCCTCAAACCCTTTCTCTAAGAAAGGGTGCTTCTTTTGAACCTTTCTCTAAGAAAGGGTGATTCTTTTGAACCTTTCTCTAAGAAAGGGTGATTCTTCTGACCCTTTAGACCATTTCTTTAAGAAAGGGTGCATCTTTAAACCCTGTCTCTAAGAAAAGGTTGATTCTTTTGACCCTCTAGACCATTTCTTTAAGAAAGGGTGCATCTTTAAACCCTGTCTCTAAGAAAGGGTGATTCTTTTGACCCTCTAGACCATTTCTTTAAGAAAGGGTGCATCTTTAAACCCTGTCTCTAAGAAAGGGTGCATCTTTAAACCCTATCTCTAGGAAAGGGTGCATCTTTAAACCCTTTCTTTAAGAAAGAGTACGTCTTTTGACCCTTTCTATAAAAAACGGTGCTTCTTTAGACCAATTCTCTAAGAAATGGTTCTTCATTAGAACCTTTCTCTAAGAAAGGGTTTTTCACTAGAACCTTTCTCTAAGAATGGGTGCTTCTTTCGACCCTTTCTCTAAGAGAGGGTGCTTCTTTCGACCCTTTCTCTAAGAAAGGGTGCTTCTTTCGACCCTTTCTCTATAAGAAGGGGTACTTTTTTAGACCCATTCTGTCAGAAGGGGTACTTTTTTAGACCCATTCTGTCAGAAGGGTTACTTTTTTAGACCCATTCTGTCAGAAGGGTTACTTTTTTATTCCCATTCTGTCAGAAGGGGTACTTTTTTAGACCCATTCTGTCAGAAAAGGTTCTTCTATGGACCCATTCTGTCAGAAAAGGTTCTTCTATGGACCCATTCTGTCAGAAAGGGCTCTTATATAGAACCATTATGTAAGAAATGGTGTTCCTGTAGACCCATTCTGTGCTAAGGGATGCTTCTCTAGACCCATTCTTAAGAAACTGTGTTTCTGTAAACCCACTCTGTAAGAAATGGAGCTTTTCTTCACCCATTCTGTAAGAAATGGAGCTTTTCTTCACCCATTCTGTAAGAAAGGGTGCTTCTCTAGCCCCATTCTATAAGAAAGGGTGCTTCTCTAGCCCCATTCTATAAGAAAGGATGCTTCTATAGACCCATTCTGTTAGAAGAGGTGTTTTTAGACACTTTTTGGAAAAGAATGGTTGCTTCTCTAGACCCATTCAGTAAGAAGGGGTGTTTTTTACACCATTTTTTTGGGAGAGATGGGGTTTCTTTAAACCCTTTCTGTGTGACAGGGTCCTTCTTAAAACCCTTTCTGTATGAAAGGGTCCTTCTTAAAACCCTTTCTGTATGAAATGGTCATTCTTTAAACTCTTTCTACATGAAAGTGTCCTCCTTAAAACCATTTTTTCTAAGAAAGAATCCTCCTTCAAACATTTTTTCTAAGAAGGGTTCTTCATCCAAACCTTTTTATAAGAAAGGATCCTCCTTCAAACATTTTTTTATGGAAGGATCCTCCTTTAAACTTTCTTTCTAAGAAAAGGTTCTTCTTAACACCGTTCTGTTAGAAACGGTCCTTTTTCAAGCCTTTTCTGTAAGAATGGGTCCTTCTTCAAACCCTTTCTCTAAGAAAGGGTCCTTCTTCAAACCCTTTCTTTAAGAACATATTCTTCTTTGAACCATTCTTTAACAAAGGGCCCTTCTTCAAACCCTTTCTGTACGAAATGGTCCTTCTTTAAACGGCTGATAGTATTTAACATATTGTATTGGACAAAGTTGTTTCCCGCTACTTTTTACAAAAATTTTAATTCGCCCGCTTTAGGTTAAACGATGCCCTTTTTCACGTCGGATACAGTAAATCAGTTTGTGTGAAAAAATACATATATTGTTTATTATTTTTCCCCCACTGTGTCAACTGCGAACGATTACAGCGATTTTATAAGTTTGCAACGTAGAGGATAATAATAAGTGTCATAACATTAATTTATGATAATAATCATAAGTAGCAAGTGTTTGCAACAATGTTGGAATCCAAATATGTTTGGCTCAGGGTATGTGATACAAAATAGTATATCCTTCTATGGAAGGGGAGGATAGTCCACAAAAGCAGTTAATCAAATAAATATGTTACAGGACTTGAGCACACATTCAAACATACAATGAAATATGAATTGAAACAGATAAGAAACTAAGTAACACTTGTGTGTTTGCTTTAAGGCACAAACCAAACCAAAACCAATTCTTTTACAATGCACAAAATATTTTTTGTTCATGGTGTGGTGGTAACAGTAAATCATCAGTGTATAGTTTTTCCGTATGATTTAGTATGGCGCCTTTACGGAAAAATCACACTTATTTTGTCATCCTCCAACTCCCTCCACCCATATGATAGCCACCAAGAGTTTAATAGTTTTTATTCCTTGGAATGAGGGGGTAGTGTAATAATGTCTTTTCGCCTCCCAATCTTCCACATTGATATTTATAAATATAAATTTTGTATCAAAGTAGAGCAAAAAACAAAAGCAAGGGACCTCAAAAACCACAAAGTCATAAAATTACTTACGCGCATTATAAATTTTCATAGCGAAAAATATTGAAGCGTAAAAATTTATTACGCTTATGAATAATCTATAACATCCCCAGACCACAATTAAGATTTCATATAGAGAAAAGGGGGAATGAATGATACATATTTTAAAACATTATTGAATTGTTGGCAATTTTAAAAATTTGTCTTTGCCTTTCTTTGTCCTCGAATGTTGAACATATTTTTGTAATTTAGACAAATTTCTTGAAAACAAATGGCCACATAAAACATTTAAAGAAAAATAAATTGTTTTATGCTTTCGTTTTGGTTTCGGCTTCACTATCTTTGTGAATTAGTAGATTTTGGCACAACATTAGCCCGAGCCATAGGTTAAATGGGTTTAAAGTTCAATTGCCATATGAATTCTGGAGAAAACAATAAACATTTATCTTAGCAGTCCTGGGCATCATTTTGTTGGCAAAGAATTTGCTAACAAACAATGAGACCATTAAAAGAAGGAATCATACTTGAAATAAAGGAGTTTGTGTTTTTGGTAAAATGTGCCCTTAGATCGTCTTTAACAAAGTAGGATGAAATTAGGCAGTTTAGGTAAAACGCTTCTTGAGGGCTTTATTGTCATTGACAGTGCTCGTATGCTCTTGGGTTGTCCTCTGAGAACATATCCTTCCTTATTCATTTAGGGAAAGGGTCTATAGAAGCACGCTTTCCTCTGGAAAGGGTCTATAGAAGCAACCTTTCCTCTGCAAAGGGTCTACAGAAGTACCCATTCCTCTGCAGAGGGTCTACAGAAGAACCCTTTCCTCTGGAAAGTGTCTATAGAAGCACCCTTTCCTCTGGAAAGGGTCTACAGAAATACCTTTTCCTCTGCAAAGGGTCTACAGAAGCACCCTTTCCTCTGGAAAGGCTCTATAGAAGCACCCTTTCCTCTGGAAAGGGTCTATAGAAGCACCGTTTCCTCTGCAAAGGGTCTACAGAAGCACCCTTTCCTCTGGAAAGGCTCTATAGAAGCACCCTTTCCTCTGGAAAGGGTCTATAGAAGCACCGTTTCCTCTGGAAAGGGTCTATAGAAGCACCGTTTCCTCTGGAAAGGGTCTATAGAAGCAGCCTTTCCTCTGGAAAGGGTCTATAGAAGCATCCTTTCCTCTGGAAAGGGCCTATAGAAGCATCCTTTCCTCTGGAAAGGGTCTATAGAAGCATCCTTTCCTCTGGAAAGGGTCTATAGAAGCACCCTTTCCTCTTGAAAGGGGTTATAGAAGCACCCTTTCCTCTTGAAAGGGTCTATAGAAGCACCCTTTCCTCTTGAAAGGGTCTATAGAAGCACCATTTCCTCTTGAAAGGGTCTGTAGAAGCACCATTTCCTCTTGAAAGGGTCTGTAGAAGCACCCTTTCCTCTTGAAAGGGTCTATAGAAGCACCCTTTCCTCTTGAAAGGGTCTATAGAAGCACCCTTTCCTCTTGAAAGGGTCTATAGAAGCACCCTTTTCTCTTGAAAGGGTCTATAGAAGCACCCTTTCCTCTGGAAAGGGTCTACAAAAGCACTCTTTCCTCTGGAAAGGGTCTACAAAAGCACCCTTTCCTCTGGAAAGGGTTTACAAAAGCACCCTTTCCTCTGGAAAGGTCTACAAAAGCACCCTTACCTCTGGAAAGGGTCTACAGAAGAACCCTTTCCTCTTGAAAGGGTCTACAGAAGCACCCTTTCCTCTTGAAAGGGGTTATAGAAGCACCCTTTCCTCTTGAAACGGTCTATAGAAGCATCCTTTCCTCTTGAAAGGGTCTATAGAAGCACCTGTTCCTCTTGAAAGGGTCTATAGAAGCACCCTTTCCTCTTGAAAGGGTCTATAGAAGCACCCTTTCCTCTTGAAAGGGTCTATAGAAGCACCCTTTTCTCTTGGAAGGGTCTATAGAAGCACCCTTTCCTCTTGGAAGGGTCTATAGGAGCACTCTTTTCTCTTGAAAGGGTCTAAAGAAGCACCCTTTCCTCTTGAAAGGGTCTATAGAAGCACCCTTTCCTCTTGAAAGGGTCTATAGAAGCACCCTTTCCTCTTGAAAGGGTCTATAGAAGCACCCTTTCCTCTTGAAAGGGTCTATAGAAGCACCCTTTCCTCTTGAAAGGGTCTATAGAAGCACCCTTTCCTCTTGAAAGGGTCTATAGCAGCACCCTTTCCTCTTGAAAGGGTCTATAGAAGCACCCTTTCCTCTTGAAAGGGTCTATAGAAGCACCCTTTCCTCTTGAAAGGGTCTATAGAAGCTCCCTTTCCTCTTGAAAGGGTCTATAGAAGCTCCCTTTCCTCTTGAGAGGGTCTACAGAAGCACCCTTTCCTCTGGAAAGGGTCTACAGAAGCACCCTTTCCTCTGGAAAGGGTCTAAAGAAGCACCCTTTCCTCTTGAAAGGGTCTATAGAAGCATCCTTTTCTCTTGGAAGGGTCTATAGAAGCACCCTTTCCTCTTGGAAGGGTCTATAGAAGCACCCTTTCCTCTTGGAAGGGTCTATAGAAGCACCCTTTCCTCTTGAAAGGGTCTGTAGAAGCACCCTTTCCTCTTGAAAGGGTCTATAGAGGCACCCTTTCCTCTCGAAAAGGTCTATAGAACCACCCTTTGCTCTTTAAAGGGTCTATAGAAGCACCCTTTCCTCTTTAAAGGGTCTATAGAAGCACCCTTTCCCCTTGATAGGGTCTATAGAAGCACCCTTTCCTCTTGAAAGGGTCTATAGAAGCACCCTTTCCTCTTGAAAGGGTCTATAGATGGCATGCGATCAATAGCGCCGTCAATACCATATTAACGAAACCCATCTCATTCCATCTGGTTTCCTGGTCGTCATCTGTTTTTCTGTTTTTCTTTTCATTTACCTTTCTTGTGAATACTTGAATCGATTAAATTTCGGCAGTTATAAGTGATTAGTCTTTAAGAGCCTAGCTTGTTGGAAGGAGTGCTGCCTTTTCCGCGTTCTTTACTATCCACATGACCTCCAAGCTTGTAGTGTGTAATGCAAACGTTTACTGTGTCAATGTAAAAGCACAATAGGATATTTATTCGCTCCTATGACTCGCCACGACGCTTTGAGACCTTCCTCTCAAAATCGCTATATTGTCCGCGACTGCTTATTTTATTCGCAGTTACCCCATATATCTATGGGGATTTCCATTATCCGAAACCTGTGGACACGTCCGGTAGCACACAGATTTGCTCCCCTAAGGCGGGCATTCCATCTGGTACCATTTTCAATTGGCGATTCGCAAATTGCCGATCACTCGCCCAACGTGGTGTGCAATGACGACGAGTTTCCGAAGTATCTACCCTAGCAGATAAGTTAACAGCGGTTTTAACCTGTCTAAACGTTGTGTTGTTGAAAAAAGTATATACTTTTATTGAGTCGGCAATGATTCGATTCAAATTCCTTATCTAAGTCCTGGGGGTCAGTCGATTCCCTATAGGTCCTGTTGATCTTACCTCTTCCCTCATGGTTTTCACAATTCATACAATGATTTGACATTGGAAATGTTGTGTCTCAAAAACCATCTCGTCTATACAGGGATCATTGACATTCCGAAACTGAGCTACCCCCTAGTGCTTATTTTATTCATGGGTCATTCCACTGTCCACCCGTCTATGGGTCATTCCACTGTCCACCCTTCCGTTAGCAGTCCTTAAAAATATTCCTTAACAGTAACTTTTTTGGCTCTAAATGATTGCCACAATAAGCTTTAAAACATTCCTTACAAATTTGAGGTTATGTCCATTAAAATGTTTACAATAATTAAATGTTAAAAATCCGCCATACCTTCCACTCTGCTACATAATTGTTTTGTGGCTATCATCAAAAATCATTGAAGCATTCATGTGTATAATGTGTATTATGTTCAGCAAGTTTACAAGAGCTCCTTAAAAGTGTCTCAAGTTTTTTGTATTGAGCACTTCATGACATCACCTTTTTGTGTCAGCACAGCGAAGAGCATTAAAAAAGAATGCCAAATGAACACCGGGATCAAGAAACAAAGATGATACTTCAAGTGTTAAATTATTTTGGTAAGGGAAGGGGAGACAACGAAACGGAGATTTCAATTTTGCTATAGGCCAGAGCAAATGGGATGCATACGTTTACAGACCGAGAATCGTTAAGATTTAATCATTTGAAACAAATCAACGAAATATGCCTAACAAACCTCAAAATGTTTGAAAACACATTAATTTTAATATTTGAAAATGTATTTCCTTGTGAATGAAACAAACATTTGTTCTTTTCTGTTGTTGTTGTAAAATGCAGACTTCATATCCGGTGAACTTTGATTGGAGTCTTTTAAGAGTATTTTTTGCTGTTGTTTTTAGGAGGGAGGTGCTATTTTGTATTTCAATGTCGAAAGTTTGGTACAGCTTTTATAAATTGAAATTATTAAAAATCATATAATTTAGGTATGGAACATATCAAGGGAGGACCAGAAAGTGGCTATGAAAATACAAGAACCAGAAAGCGGTTGATGTGTGTGTAGGACATCGCTAGATATCAATTTTTTAATATTTTCTTCCTAGGTCATATAGCTTGATTAATTAAATTAATTAAAAACCTCACAAAGTCGACTTGTTTTTTAGACAAAATGTAGGAAAATTTGTTAAACTGTGCTTCTATGGAGAGAAATTCATCCAGCTGAACAACATCATTCAAAGTCCGAATTCATCTATGGATCACAAATTTGGAAACATTTTATTTAACAATCCTCCCTCGTATGTTTCTCGATTCCATAGATTATTCAAAGATTATGATATTTGAAATTGTTCATGAAGCGCATTATTTTGATACAGCCAGCAATCATCTTTTAGAAACATTCAAAATCCTTGAACTTGTATTCTGATGAGTATTTCGCTTGAATGCCATTCTCCAAGTTCAAGACACAGCCGGCGATTGAAAATATGATGATGATGATGACGACAACGATGAAAATAAAGAATCTCAAGTACTATTAACTTGATGCTCTTTCAAATGCGGGCTTTGTTTGCCACTACTACATTGTTGAATGTTGCGGCATAAATGAGAAGCAACAACAGTGAAGATAAAAAACTGAAACTTTGCATAATTCTAAAAATATGGATTGTAACAACAAAACGAAGGGGAGTTTCAAGAAGAAAAAAAAATAAAGAATAAAAAACCTATACAAAAGGACATCGATATCTCAAAAGGATAAGAAGCCACGTAACTCAGTGGCAGTGTTTGCCACAATGGATACAATGCTACTCTGCAAATGAAAATGACGATGCTTCTACTGCTGCTGATGATGGCGTTGAAGAGGATGATTGCTGCCTCAATACTCAGACTCAATTCTGCTTAAAGGATATTGATGTTAACACTAGATTTACAATCTTTTGCACATTTATATGGATTTGTATTTCTATTTTCTTTAGTTGTTTTTCTCTCCTCCTGCCCTTTTTTAACAATTCAATACCCAAGCAACAAATACATAACCTCAAATATCTCTAAACTTCCCTCCTGAAGAGAAGCACCAGAAAGAAAGAAAAAAAATCTCCATATATTTGTGTAAATGAAAATTATTTCAAATCATTATTGTTCACTTGAATACATTTTGTTGGTGTTTTTTCTTCCTCTTCTTCTTGCAAAGGAGATGTTTTTTTGAATAGTCAGTCTAGCATTTCCTTGCATATTTTGTTTAAGGTAGTGGGGGTTATTATTCAATGTCCTTATATTTGAGTATTGGTTTCTTTTCAAACAACATTTTTTTCAGACAAAACCAAGGGGGGTCCTTGTACTTTTGAAAATTTATGTCTGCAATTATTGCAACCAGATTTGAATATTGATAGTCTCGATATTCTTACAAACAAAAAGTGATAGCAACAATAACAAGTACCCTGACATTGTTGTGAAAGCAATTGCGCGTTTTTTGTTCACCAGTGATAGAGAAACAAATTTGCATAATTCATTTTGAAAATATTAATGAAAAACAATTCATAAATGTCAAGTGTTATCAGAGACAAAGCGTTATGTTTCACATCCTTAAAGGTGGTGTATGTAATAGGCAGATGAGAAGAAATGGAATTTGTAGTTGCCATTGAATTGTTTTACAATTGTTCAATTTTCTTTTCTTAGAATACTTTTAGAACGTATTCTTGAGGATCCTCAGAAGTTCTTCATCCCATAGGTGCCCATAACCTTTAAGAAGGTCTACTTCCAATAGCAGATTTTCTTCCTATAGAGGGTCTTCTTTACATTAAAGTCCTTTGGAGGCCCTTTTCCCGTAGAAAACGTTTGGAAAGTATTCTTCCACTAGAATCTTACAGAAGGTCTTCTGCTTTTGAAAAGCCTTTGTAAGCCTTTGTAAGGACATTTAGAACATCCTACATCCATTGAATCATTTTGCAGTTCATATGTCCTTTGAACACCTTTAACAATTGAGGAACTTTAGAATGTTTTCAACCCATAGAAGGAATTTAGAAGATCTCCTGTACATACTCGCATATGAACAATAGAAGATCTCCGTTATATATACGACCTTTAGAAGGTCTTTTTCTATAGAAGACCTTAAAGTTTCCTTTCCATAGGATTTTAGAAGGGTTTCTTTACTTAAACGTCCGTTCAGGGTGTCTTCTTTCCACAGAAGATTTTCAGAAGTGGTTCTTTTCTGGAAAGACCTCTACAAGGAATTCTATATAGAATATCTTAAACCGTTCTGATGATAATCAGAAGCTCTTCTGTCTTTAAGAAGTAGTTCAAGAAGAACTACTGTGAAAATCACACCTTTAGAAGATCTTCTTTCAGTATGGAGGCATTTGAAGTTCTTCTGTTTATGGAAGAACTTTTGCCAAGTTCCCGATCTATAGAAGAACTTTAATTCTTCTGCTCAGATTGTTTTCTGTTCACAGAAGAATTATAGAAAGCCTTGTTCCTATACAACATATTTAGAAGGTCTTGAGTTTATAGACAGAAGGTCTTATTTCTATAAAAGAGTTCTAGAAGGAAGATCTTTACAAGGTCTGTATCCTGTGGAAGACCTTTACAAGATATTCTGTCTATAAAAAGGCATTTACAAAATCTTCTGGCTTAGAATATCTTCCGTCTAGAGGAGACGTTTAGATGGTCTTAAGCCTATGGAAGATCATAAGACGTATTCTGTCGAACTAATGTCTTTTGGCGGTCTTTTGCCTATAGAAGCCCTTTAGAAAGACTTCTTCTAGAAGGTCTTGAGTGTATAGAAAACCTTTAGAAGGACTTCAGTCTACCGATGACATTTTGTAGGTCTTCTGTCTATAAAAGTTTCTATAAGGTCTAGAAAACCTTCAGACGGTCTTCTGCCTATGGAAGACCTTTGCAAGGTATTCTGCTTGTGGAATACCTTTAGAAGATCTTCCGTCTATAAGAGCCTTCTGTCTATAGAAAACGATCAGAAAACAAGTAAAAAAGGATCAGTCGGCTTTGCCGACAGAGATATACCCTCAGCCTGTGTGAATTGAAACACCATTTTCCCCAAAAAAGGGTTTCGAAAATTATGGGAGTATAAACCGACAAAAATATGGATTTGGATAGAATCTCAAAAAGTTTTGCGGGGAAGGTGTCGAAAAGAATGGAGCGACATATTCCATTTTAAAAGTGGGTCTTATTTTGGTTGTCATTCCCCTCGAAAGATATCGTGACCACCTGTCGTTTCAGTCGGTCACCATACAATTCACATGTTTTGGACCATAATATCAGGAAGCATGTACTTGCCTACGAAAAACATGATATCGCTGTAAACAGGACCACTAGGTACAACTTTTCAAGGGATCCTCGCACAGATCCTTAACCGGGTTGCTCTGTTTATGAGATATTACACGTACTATTTTAGCTAATTTTTTCGAATTTTTGTGGGGTTGGTACCGGAAGGAGTGGATCTACAAGCATCAACTTCGAATTTCATCTAATATTCGAAGAAATATTACGTTATGAAAAGTGTGTATCAACTCAGTATTTGGTTCGAGAGTTGTCGTGCTCTCCAGCCACTAGGTGGTGCCATAGAGGGTTTTTACACCGTTCGGACTGTTTTCCCACGAAGTATGGACTTGCCCCTGAAAAAACTTTTACCTTCGTAAGTGAGGCAGCGAACGAAAGTTGCTTCAACAAAAATCAAAGTGATTCCAGAGCAGTTCTTAAAATTAACTTATCCAAAATTTTGTGTGGGAGGTACCCGAAGCAATGGACAAATATAGTCCATATTCGAACCTGATATATATTTGGTAGATATATTGGAATGTGTAAAGTATGGACCAAATCGGTCACTACCATCAAGAGTTATCATGCGCACAATTTTCCGAACATTTTTTAACTCTTGGGGGGAGGTACCTGAAGGAGTGGACTGATATGGTTTATCTTCGAACTTAAACTAAGTTTGAACAAAATATTACTAAGGCCAAATTTTGTGACCCATTCGGCAGATCCGTTCAAGAGTTATCTTGCGCTCCAACCACTACATACGGTGTCATAGGGGTTTTTTTGCACCATTCAGGCTATTTTCGCAGGAAGTATGGACTTGCCCCTGATGAAAGTTGTACTGTCGTATAGAGGACAGTGAATAGAAGTTGCTACAACAAAAACCAAAACGATTCGAGAGCAGGTCCTAAAGTGAATTTTCCAAAATTTTGTGTGGGAGTTACCCGAAGGAGTGGACTGATTGGGTCCATATTGAAACGTCATCTAAGTCTAGTAGAAATTTCACGATTCAAGAGGTATCGTGCGCATAAATTTTCCGAACATTTCCGAAGTTTTGTGGGGGAGGTACCGGAAGGAGTGGACCGATATAACCCATCTCCGATCTGAAACTAAGTTTAGACAAAATATTACGAAAGCCAAATTTTGAACCGAATCGGTTGATCCGTTCGAGAGTTATCGTGCGCACCAGCCAGACAGACAGACAGACGGACGGACATGGCTAAATCGACTCCAAATTGTCTGAAACACATTTCGTCCAAACATACTTGGGGTCTAAAACCATTATTTCGATGAGGCACATTTTGCCCGTATGAAAGTGTATACACCCTCGTTAGCATAAATGCTGAGGGTATAAAAATATTAAAGACCTGTAGAAGATCTTCCATCTATAGACTGCCTGAAGATGGTCTTCAGCCTATTAAAGACCTTAAGACATAATATATTTTGATATTTTTCTGCGTGTTGTTCTTTAGAAAGACTTGTGCCTCTAGAACATAGTTAGAAGGGTCTTGAGTCTATTGAAGATCTTCTGTCTATAAATGACTTTTACAAGTCTACTGCCTATAGAAGACCTTCAGATGGCTATGGAAGGCCATTTCCGAATCTTCTGTGTATAGAAGACATTTAGAACATCGCCTGTATATATAAGACCTTTGAAAGTCCTCGAGTCTAAAGAATACCTTCAGATGGTTTTCAGCCTATGGAGGACCTTAAGAAGATCTTCTGTCTCAAGAATACCTCTTGATGGTATTCTGTCTATAGAAGCCCTTTAGGAAGACTTCTGTGTATGGACCATATTTAGAAGGTCTTGAGGCTATGGAAAATCTTTAGAAGGTTTTATGTCTATATGAGACTTTAACACGGTATTCTGATTAAAGAATGCCTTTAGACATCTTCTATCTAGAAGGTTTTACATCTAAAGAACCTTCTGCAAGTCATCTGTTTATGGAAGAACTCGAAAAAAGTCGTCTGTCTATAGAAGTCCTTAAGGAAGTATTCTGTCTATAAAAGGTCGTTCGGAATACCTTTGCAGAAGAAATTTGAAATGTCTCCTATCTACAGAAAATATTTATAAGGTCTTCTGCCTATAAAATATATTTAGAAAGTATTCTGTCATTAAAAAGTCTTCTGTCTATGGAAGGCTTTTCGGAAGGCCTTCTGTTCATTAGAGACCCTTAGAATGTCTTCTATCTATTCTAGCAGGTCTTCTGTTTTTGTTTGTTTAGAAGGTCTCCTGTCCACAGAAAAAAATTATAGGGTATTATTCCTATGAAATACTTCAGAATACTTTCAGAAGGTATTCTGCCATTAAAGAGTCTTCTGTTTATGGAAGACTTTTAGAAGGCCTTTAAAATGTGATCTGCGTATAGAAGACCTTCATAAAGTCTGCTGCGTATGAAAGAGCTTTTCAAGATATTCTGTCAATAGAAGACCTTTAGAAGGTGTTCTGCCTGCAGGAGACTTTCACAAGGCCTCTACAAAGTCTACTGGTTTTGGCAGACCTTAAGAAGCTCTTCCATCGATAGAAAATTTTTAGAGAAGAGACCTTTGCAAGGCCTACTGTCTATAGACGATATTAAGCAGATCTACTGCGTATATTAGAATATATCCTAGAAGTACTCTGTGGACAAAAGACACGTTAAATGTCCTTTATTTATTTTCAAATGTTAATCTTTAGACAAGAGACAGAAAGTCAAGGATTTCCTAAAGGTAGCGGATTTTAATGCATAATACGCTCTTTTTGTACTCTGTAACAGAAGATTTCTGAACGTGGAAGGTTCCTGTGGGTCATTATAATATTTTTGTATTTATCGCTAGAAGATTGTAAGGACCTGAGGAGTCATAGCTTGCCAATAATTTTACTCATAATTCAATTAAAACTAACGTCAAAACTCACCTATTGATTAACAGGAAATTCTTTCCCTACTTTATTTTCAAAATCATGTTACCTAAAGGTTTATTAACCCTGGTCGTGAATTGTTTTCTACTGCACACAACTAACTACACAACATAAATGGATGAGTCATCATCAATGGCTCTGATAAATGGAAGGCAAAACATTGCATTTTTCACATTTTTTTATTCTCCTGGTTACTGCAGCAACACAACAACAACATTTGCATCACACTTTGCAAAATGCCAGCAGAAAGCCATTCGAAACTAGTGCCAAGCAGATACATGGAACAACCCTTCTGTGGCACAAGAGAAAAAAATTATGTTGCACTGCATACTGAAGTTGCATGCCTTCATTTCTGTTTTTTGAGTGTGGTACGGAGTGCCACAAACACGTGATGTCCACAAGTTATTTCGGTTTCGGATGAGAGGTTAGTCGGTCCTTTCAAAAAAGGACTCGTTTTCAGTTTTTGGGGGTATTGTTTTTAAAAAGTGATCTTTTTTTCTTCTTCTTGGCTTCATTGTTATGCCAACTTTATTGATGTTTTGTTTTGTTGCTACTCCTGTTGCTGTTTTCAAGCCTTTGCTTGCATACTTGTTGTTGTGGTTATTGTTTGCCAAGTCGATATGCATCACAAAAGCGATTATATTTATGCGTATTCATGACTTGAAGCATAAAATGCACTTTAGCTCAATGAATTGATAATTCAATGTTTTCTTTGTTGTCATTCCTCTTTTTTGATTTGTGTTTAGCCAAGGGATTTTGTGAAATGGGGATAGGATTTTTTGCTACACCGGAAATGAAGTGCTCTAAGATAGTCGTTTTTGCTGTGATTAAAGATAGTAGTGACCAAGAGCATTTTTTCTGAAACATATAAAGAAATATTTAAATATTTAAAGCGGGTGAGTAATAAACGAGGATAAACGAGTGAGCTTAGCTCCACAAAAATTTTAATGAAATTTAACCATACATTAAGATGTAAAGTATATATTTTTAGCAATCAAGTAATTTATATTAAGGAGTAATAATCGACTATTTGCTAAGAATGCAAAGTCTATATATACCTTTTTCACAATTTAAAGAACTGAGCCAATGCCGATGAGGATTTATAAATAAAAACTGGAAACATGCATCAGGAAACAGGGTTAACTTGTCCCTCTCATGAAGTGACTGTAGTCAATTGAACAACTTCATTTGATTTCATGAACACTATAACAACTCCCTCTCCCACAATAACTAAGCAACTCCCTCTACTTCTAATTAACTCAGTCTGCTAATTGCATGGATTGTCTCTAATATCCTGTTCAAGAACGACCATTTTTCAAATGCAATCAAACGCTCTTGCAGCAGTGACAGTAAAAAAAAGAGAAAAACAGCTAATGACGCGTAACGCATACTAATTTAAATGATATTAAACATTAACCGAGTTCCGAATGAACACAACAGTTTTTTCCGCTTTTTAATGTCAACACCATTTGATTGACTTTTTGTTGACTGTGACATAATGTCTATAATTTTCTAAAAACATAAAACCAACAGAGAGTAGAAAGAATGACAAGGGAAAACTTCAATTGTGGTATTGGTAATTAACGTTAAATGTGTTGGTTTGGTTGGTCGCTATAGTTTTTCTACGGCCAATGACAATATTGGCGAACAAATGAATGACACTTGTGATTATGAAGAAAATCTGGTGGTATGTATGGTGGTTCAATTGGAACACAAACCTGCTGAAAAAAACAGGAGTAAAAACTGAAGCCCCTCTAAGATAACTTTATAATGAAAGCACGTGTGCATGAAAACTCTCTTGTGTGTGTTTTTTCCTTTTGTAACTTGTCTCAATGTCTGGTGTTTTTTTTTCTAATTTAACGGAAGTGGTGAGGAAAAACTTTGCAAATTATGTTTTATTGTATGGCACATGTCTCACTTTATCGACAGCAGTCTCGTTCCTCGATATTTGTTTTTTATTTGAATTTAGAATTGTTGATGATAGTGACGGCTTGTATTTGAAAAAAAGTTAATATGAAGAGAAAATACGAAGGTTGATAAAAAGTTTAGTTTTTGTCTAGAATAGTGAATGAATAGTGATGAATAGTTACTTATATATGAAATGTTATCAATGAATTATACATTTTTAACACATTAAGGCATATTAACCTAGTTGGAACTTAATATGCAAATCGCACTAAAACGATGTGTTAATCAAACATAGGAAAATCAAACGAGAGAAAATGGCATAGGTAACAAAGCCATCCTTTACGCGATCATAAGTCTAGTGGTATCTGATCTTTGAAGCCAATATCGGCGGCGAAGACTCCTGAAAAAATAGCTTTGCGAAGCACTTAAAATCCTTAAAAAATGTAATGTGTTAATTTTTTGCGTGGAAGGTACCTGCACCTGAGGTTTTTTTTTAACTTTGGGGTCATTACACAGTAAGGGTGGAGTTGTCCACAAAAAAGATTATATTGATGTATACAGGACCACAAGAAGTAATAGTGGTTCTCACAAACATCACAAAAGTGAAAAGGAAGACTTCTCTCATATCAATGAATACACCCTGATTCATATAAGGTCATGAATATGGGACCTGTTTATAGTCGAGTCCGAAAGACGTATCTTAAGATAGTACTTGAAGAGAAGTTTGACATGACTGAAATACTTAGGAAATGTAGTCAACATTAATCCTTCACCTCTTACTTCAATGAAGTGAATAACGTTGCAGACGATTTTGGTGCCAGGAGCTATAAATTTTCTTCCTGAAAGGATGTGGTGACTGTGGATATGCAGACGTTGATGTGGACCTCTAGTGCACCAAAGTAGACTCCAGTGGCTAAAATGGTACAATCATACATACGTGAAAAGTTTTATCACATATAGTACTTACTTACATACTCGTAGCTGGCCCATTACAGAACGTTTGAACTAAGAAAAGATCTACAATTCTCTCTGTTTAGTGCTTCGCTTTCTGGAATACAGCGCCTTGTCATATCTTCATCCACTTGTTTGCGCCATCTATTCTTTAGCCTGCCAATTCTTCGTGCACCGCCATGTGGCTCGAATTTATACGCCTTTTCGCTCATTCTTATTATATGGCCTATCGCTGCATCTCGATACGTTTAACTATATTGATGTCGTTGTATAGCAGATACTGCTCGTGGTTCATATGACGTCGATATACACCGTCAACGCAGATTGGTCCGTAGATCTTTCGAAAAGTTTTTCTCTCAAACACGCTAAGCACTGCCTACGATTCTTCTTTTTATTTCACAACTGATGCCGTTTGTTGTGTTTACGGCGGTGCCGAGGTATACAAAGTCTTTTACTGCCTCAAAATTATAGGAACCAACTTCAACAGTTGGTCCGATCTCAATGGACGCATTGCGCGTCGACACCATTAACTTGGTCTTCTCGCCATTTACCGCCACACACACTTTAGCAGATTCTTATTCGACCTTCATAAAGGCATCGGTTACTTCTTTTACTGATCGTCCCATGATGTCTATATCATCAGCATAAGCAAGTAACATGTGGCTATTGGTGTAGATAGTGCCACTTTTTTGACGTTTGCCTCTCGTATAACCTTTTCTAGCAGGATGAAACCTGAAAGCCTGAAACCTCTTTTGGTACAAAACTCTTCGGAGAGGTTCTTTCCTATTTTAACTGAAGATCTTGTATCAGGGTCATTTTACAAAACGGAATGAGCTTTGCAGGGATACCAAATTCAGACATGTCTTGGAATACCTTTAAACGTAGCGGGCTGTAGAAGGCTGCTTTATAATCGAAAAAAAGGTGGTAGGTGTCGATCTGCATCTCTTGGGTCTTCTCCAGGATTGGCCGCAGGGTAGATATCTGGTCAATGGTGGACTTGCCAGGTCCAAAGCCGCATTGGTATGGTCCAATTATTTCGTTGACCATGGGCTTTAGTCGTTCGCACAATATCCCTGACACTATCTTGTAGGCGATAGGGAGAAGGCTTATGTCCCTATAGTTGGAGCATAAAGTCTTAACTATTTTCTTATGAATGGGACAAAGGATGCTCAGGTTCCAATCGTCAGGTACGCATTCTTCTGGGATTGGATCTGTGGTATCTTCGTCGACTTCGCTACTATTGGATACCAACAGTTTGGAAAAATGCTCTTTCCATATCCTTAGCACACTATCTGTATCAGTTACCAGATTACCTTGCTGGTCTCTACAGGAGGATGTGCCAGTTCCAAAGGCATCAGTTTGATGTTTCACCCTTTGGTAGAATTTTCGGACTTCATTCTGTCTCCTGCACATCTCAATTTGTTCACACTTCACTTTTCCATCTCTCTCTTTTCCCTGCGGAAAAGACGTTTCTCCTCTCTCCTTTTCACCCGATACCGCTCTCGTGCGCTACGCGTTGCAACTGATTGTAAAGTAGCCCTATATGCCGCACCTTTCTCTTCGGTAGCAGCACGACACTCCTGGTCATACCATGGATTCCTTGGTGGATGTCTCCGGTATCCAAGTGCTGATTTTACGGCTGTTTGCATGGAGTGGGCAATTGCCATTGTCCTGATATGTTATCGGGACGAGGAGTGCTTTGATTAAGCAGTTGAGTGGAATATGTTGTGGCTATCTGTTGTGATTGCATCTTACCGATGTCCAACTTCCGTGTTGTGTCTGTTCGCATTTTTTTGATACGTTTAATCTGGTAAGTACCTTTGCTGCACCTCGGAACGATCGTACATCCAACACGCTTGATGCATGTCTTCCATCTATCACAACATGATCAGTTTGATTTCTTGTTCTTTGATCTGGCGACAGCCAGGTGCCCTTATGAATATCGATATGCTTAAATCTGGTACTGCTAACTACCATGTTTTTTGCAGCTGCAAAGTCTATCAGCCTCATACCATTGTCAGATATTTCACTGTGGAGACTGAATTTCCCGACTGTTGGGCCAAAGATATTCTCCTTTCCAATTTTGGCATTAAAATCGCCTAGTATAATATTAATGTCATGGGCAGGGCAACGGTCATAAGTTTCTTCGGAGCGCTCGTAAAATATATTTTTGGTCTGTTCGTCCTTGTCTTCAGTGGGAGCATGAACGCAAACAAAGCTGATGTTGAAGAATTTTGCTTTTAATCGAATTGCGGCGAGTCTTTCATTCACTGGGATGAAGCTGGAGACCAGATGTTTTAACATCCGACCAACTACAAATCCGCATGCTCATGCTTTGTGTTATGGCAGCTATAATACAGTGCCTCACTTTTAGGTGTTGTTGTGACGCCTTTTCAGTTCCATCGTATTTCATGTATGGCAGTAATGTCGGCCTTGCACTTTTCAAGTACATCTGCCAATGCGAAGACTGCAACTTCTATATAAAGAGTGCGAACATTCCAGGTGCAGATTCGCAGATCATGGCCCTTAAAACGTTTTGAGGGGTTCGTCAACTTTAGAGGGGTTTGGATTTCTTTTCTTTCGTTTTTTCATAGTAGGCTGTTTTTTCTAGGGGATGGTAACTAACCCGACGCCCAAACCCAAGTTTTTAGCGTTCTTATGGGTGAACGCGCGGCACATGTTAGCTCACTACCTTTAACGGGTGTTAAAGGCAGTTCCCCTGGTGACACCACGGGGAGGTCAGTGTCCACTTGAGATGAAAGAGGGACCAAGATAAATCCTGGGCTTTGCCATGTTAAAGCTGGTCAGGACTGGTACAATAAATATAATAAAAATTTGCAGTAGTGTCATTCAAAAAATTACTTCTAATAAAATTATTTATTGTACATTTCTCAACTTGTCACCTACCCCTCGTGTACTCATCCACAATAAATCCTGGGCATAAGTTTTTACAATTTTTTTCACTTATTGTCTTTCAATATTTTGTGTAATTTTTATTTGTAAATTAATGACAGTATGAAAAGCGTTAATTTGACACTTGAATTGTCATTTGTTAATTATACCTATCCTTCCGAATACTACACAGCATTGTAACTTGTTTCCATGTTTCAATGGTGACGCATATTACATACAAATAATTTTTTAGAAATGTAAAAAAAAGAAGTACAAAAACATGTAATTTTAATTAAAATCACATTTTTGCATTTATTTTTCCATCATTTTTTCCGGCAATATTACCACCACACAAAAACCAAATGAAATGAAACATCCTCAACAACTACCCCTTAAAAATGATTTTTTGACATAACCACAATTCAACCTCCCTGGGGTTATAATTATTTCTATTGAAATCTACATTTTTATACCAGAAAAAATAAAAAATAAATTCAACTTTAATTGTTACTAATTTACCAATTATTCCGAATACCGACAACAACAACAAAAAGGAGGAACAACAACGAGTTGAATACCACTAAAATTGATGTTCTCTTTTTTTGTTTTTGATTGTAAGTTAGAGGGTCAGGATGAGGGTTTTATATTACACAACCACTCCCTGGTTTTGTGTTTGGGTTTTTGGAAATGCAAACCACCTGTTCCTGTTCTCAGGCTTCTTTAAATAGTCTTAGCAATTATTATAATTGTGCGTTTATTATGATTGCGATTATGGCCACTTTTTTATTTCATTTTCAGTATTCAATGTGGACATTAGATGGAACATCAAATGTCATCGTTTCATGTTTTCCAGCTCCACTTCTTTTCGTTTTTGTTTTTTGTTATTTTTATGAAAAGCAATCAAAATATTTTTGTTTTTCCATATGCATTTACAGGGAGAGATAGATAGAGAGCCAGTTATGCTGTTTTCTTGTGGTCTGGGTGTGGCACTTTACACGCCAATATGATATCCTTGTTTATCCAACGGTATAGGTTGACATGCCCTGACATTTTGAGGTGGTATGGTTAGGGTATGTCCATATGCACCCCACTTATGAGGGTTAAGAATAAAAGGTTACCTTTGATGTTTTCTTGAATTCGCTTGTTTTGTTTTAGTTGTTGTTTGTTTGTTATTGTAGACGCTTTATGTCCAAAAAAAGTAGACAACAAATGGGGTTTCATAATTTCAGTTTTTGGGTTACGAGTATTATGCAAATAAGGCTTCATCCGTGCTTTTTTCATGTGGCCTGTCTACTTTTGGTTGACGTGAAACACTTGTTAAGTAGTTTTTAGTTCCCAGTTTAATTGATTTGTGTTGAATGTGATACGTGTAGTATAGCTAAGTAATGGTATTATCCAAGGCTTTGTCATTTATGAAAAACAATGCGATAAGAAAATATTTTTACAGAAAAAAATCTCAATTAAACAAATTTGAAAGAAAATAAAGGAAACAATTATCCTATTAGAATTGTGTTTAGAAGCACCCATTCCTGGAGAAAGGGTGTATAACAGCACCTTTTCTTGCTTAAAGGGCCTATAGACCATTTCTTAGAGTAAAGGATCTACAGAAGCACATTTTCTTACAGAAAAG
Source organism: Musca autumnalis (assembly GCF_047663935.1). NCBI lineage: Eukaryota > Metazoa > Arthropoda > Insecta > Diptera > Muscidae > Musca > Musca autumnalis. The sequence continues at coordinate 246,201,317 of NW_027411977.1, read as the reverse complement.
GGTCTACAGAAGCACATTTTCTTACAGAAAAGGGTCTACAGAAGCACATTTTCTTACAGAAAAGGGTCTACAGAAACATATTTTCTTACAGAAAAGGGTATACAGAAGCACCCTTTCCTAAAGAAACGGTCTACAGAAGAAGCCTTTCTTACAGAAACGGTCTACAGAAGAACCCTTTCTTACAGAAACGGTCTACAGAAGAACCCTTTCATGCAGAAATGGTCAATAGAAGCACCCTTTCTTTCAGAAATGGTCAATAGAAGCACCCTTTCTTTCAGAAATGGTCAATAGAAGCACCCTTTCTTGCAGAAATGGTCAATAGAAGCACCCTTTCTTGCAGAAAGGATCTATAGAAGCACCCTTTCTTGCAGAAAGGATCTATAGAAGCACCCTTTCTTGAAGAAAGGGTCAATAGAAGTACCCTTTATTGCAGGAAGGGTCTAAATAAGCACCCTTTCTTGCAGAAAGGGTCTAAGTAAGAACCCTTTCTTGCAGAAAGGGTCTATATAAGCACTATTTCTTGCAGAAAGGATCTATATAAGCACCCTTTCTTGCAGAAAGGGTCTATAGAAGCACCCTTTCTTGAAGAAAGGGTCTTTAGAAGCACCCTTTCCTGCAGAAAGGGTCTATAGAAGCACCCTTTCTTGCAGTAAGGGTCTATAGAAGCACCCTTTCCTGCAGAAAGGGTCTATAGAAGCACCCTTTCTTGCAGAAAGGGTCTATAGAAGCACCCTTTCCTGCAGAAAGGATCTATAGAAGCACCCCTTCTTGCAGAAAGGGTCTATAGAAGCACTCTTTCTTGCAGAAAGGGTCTATAGAAGCACCCTTTCTTGCAGAAAGGGTCTATAGAAGCACTCTTTCTTGCAGAAATGGTCTATAGAAGCACCCTTTCTTGCAGAAAGTGTGTATAGAAGCACCCTTTCTTGCAGAAAGGGTCTATAGAAGCACTCTTTCTTGCAGAAAGGGTCTATAGAAGCACCCTTTCTTGCAGAAAGGGTCTATAGAAGAACCCTTTCTTGCAGAAAGGGTCTATAGGAGCACCCTATCCTACAGAAAGGGTCTATAGAAGCACCCTTTCTTGCGGAAACGGTCTATAGAAGGACCCATTCTTGCAGAAATGGTCTATAGAAGCACCCCTTCTTGCAGAAAGGTCCTATAGGAGCAAAAAGGGTCAATAGAAGCACCCTTTCGTGCAGAAAGGGTCAATAGAAGCACCATTTCGTGCAGAAAGGGTCAATAGAAGCACCCTTTCGTACAGAAAGGGTCAATAGAAGCACCCTTTCGTGCAGGAAGGGTCAATAGAATCACACTTTTGTGCAGAAAGAGTCAATAGGAGCACCCTTTCTTGCAGAAATGTTCTATAGGAGCACCCTTTCTTGCAGAAATGTTCTATAGGAGCACTCTTTCTTGCAGAAAGGTTCTATAGGAGCACCCTTTCTTGCAGAGAGGTTCTATAGGAGCACCCTTTCTTGCAGAAAGGTTCTACAGGAGCACCCTTTCTTGCAGAAAGGTTCTATAGGAGCACCCTTTCTTGCAGAAAGGTTCTATAGGAGCACCCTTTCTTGCAGAAAGGTTCTATAGGAGCACCCTTTCTTGCAGAAAGGTTCTATAGGAGCACCCTTTCTTGCAGAAAGGTTCTATAGGAGCACCCTTTCTTGCAGAAAGGTTCTATAGGAGCACCCTTTCTTGCAGAAAGGTTCTATAGGAGCACCCTTTCTTGCAGAAAGGTTCTATAGGAGCACCCTTTCTTGCAGAAAGATCCTATAGGAGCACCCTTTCTTGCAGAAAGGTTCTATAGGAGCACCCTTTCTTGCAGAAAGGTTCTATAGGAGCACCCTTTCTTGCAGAAAGGTTTATAGGAGCACCCTGTCTTGCAGAAAGGTTTTATAGGAGCACCCTGTCTTGCAGAAAGGTTTTATAGGAGCACCCTTTCTTGCAGATAGGTTCTATAGGAGCACCCTTTCTTGCAGAAAGGTTCTATAGGAGCACCCTTTCTTGCAGAAAGGTTCTATAGGAGCACCCTTTCTTGCAGAAAGGTTCTATAGGAGCACCCTATCTTGCAGAAAGGTTCTATAGGAGCACCCTTTCTTGCAGAAAGGTTCTATAGGAGCACCCTTTCTTGCAGAAAGGTTCTATAGGAGTACCCTTTCTTGCAGAAAGGTTCTATAGGAACACCCTTTCTTGCAGAAAGGTTCTATAGGAACGCCCTTTCTTGCAGAAAGGTTCTATAGGAACACCCTTTCTTGCAGAAAGGTTCTATAGGAGCACCCTTTCTTGCAGAAAGGTTCTATAGGAGCACCCTTTCTTGCAGAAAGGTTCTATAGGAGCACCCTTTCTTGCAGAAAGGTTCTATAGGAGCACCCTTTCTTGCAGAAAGGTTCTATAGGAGCACCCTTTCTTGCAGAAAGGTTCTATAGGAGCACCCTTTCTTGCAGAAAGGTTCTATAGGAGCACCCTTTCTTGCAGAAAGCCTCTATAGGAGCACCCTTTCTTGCAGAAAGGTTCTATAGGAGCACCCTTTCTTGCAGAAACGTTCTATAGGAGCACCCTTTCTTGCAGAAAAGTTCTATAGGAGTACCCTTTCTTGCAGAAAGGTTCTATAGGAGCACCCTTTCTTGCAGAATGGTTCTATAGGAGCACACTTTCTTGCAGAAAGGTTCTATAGGAGCACCCTTTCTTGCATAAAGGTTCTATAGGAGCACCCTTTCTTGCAGAAAGGTTCTATACGAACACCCTTTCTGCAAGAAGCAATCTTTCTTGCAGAAAGGGTCTATAGAAGCACCCTTTCTTGCAGAAAGGGTCTATAGAAGCAATCTTCCTTGCAGAAAGGGTCTATAGAAGCACCCTTTCTTGCAGAAAGGTTCTATAGAATTACCCTTTCTTGAAGAAAGTTTCTATGGAAGCACCCTTAATAGCAAAAAGTGTCTATTAAATCACCCTTTCTTGCAGAAACGGTCTATAAAACACCCTTTCTTGATGAAAGGGTCTATAGAAGCCCCCTTTCTTGAAGAAAGGGGTATAGAAACACCCTCTCTTGCAGAAAGGGTCTATAGAAGCACTCTTTCTTACAAAAAGGTCTATAAAAGCACCCTTTCTTGCAGAAAGGTTTTATAGAAGCAACCTTTCTTAGAGAAAGGTTCTACAGAAGCACATTTTCTTAGAGAAAGGGTCTACAGAAGCACACTTTCTTACAGAAAGTGTCTACAGAAGCACCTTATCCTATAGAAAGGGTCTGCAGAAGAACCCCTTTTTAAAGCAGGAGTCTACAAGGTCTAGAGATGCACCATTTCTTGCAGTAACGGCCTATAGAAGAAACCTTTCTTGTACAAAGTGTCTATAGAAGAACCCATCCCTGCAGAAAGCGTCAGTAGAAGCACCCTTTCCTTAAGTAAGGGTCAATGGAAGCACCCTTTCTTGCAGAAAGGGTCTCAAGGAGCACCCTTTTTGCAGAAAGTGTCTATATAACCACCCCTTTTTGCAGAGAGGGACTCTAGGAACACCATTTCGTGAAGAAAGTGTCTACAGAAGCACACCTTCTTGCAGAAAGGGTCTATGGAAACACCCTTTTGCAGAAAGGGTATATAGAAGCAACCTTTTTTGCAGAAATGGTCACTCTTTCCTTCATGAATATTTTCTGGTATTTTTAAACTGATCCCAAGCCTTTTCTCAATTTTTTCTAGGAACATCCTTAACGCTGTTTCTTTAATAGGATTCCGTTAATTTTAAATTAATCTTGAAAATCTTATAAAATATCTAATGTCCTCTTCACTATCTACCATATCAAATGGAATTTAAAACTCCATTTCACACCAGATTACCTTCTGCGAACACGAAACCATCAAACCGAATGATGTTCGCTGTTATCGCACATGCATTTAATTGCAGTTAATCTTTATGTTTAACATTGGGTGACATTTCATCAAGAGATCACTTCATTATTGTGGTATGGCGGGAATAATGGGAAAACATGACAACTTCCCACACTTTCAGATCACCCCCTTTTCGGATGTCCCTTGAGAAGAAGAATAATTGCAACAGACAACGACAACAATCGCCACAATCAAAAATATTTGAACAAATTTGTTATTTTAACCTTGGGATCAATTAGGGGAGGGGGTGAGTACGGCCAACACCAGCCACTACCAGGCTACCACTAAAATCAAAGAAAATATGGAAAAATCACGTGTTATCAAATAGCCAAAACAATCAAATCACGACAGTCATTCACTCAAGTAGTAGTCTGTGTGGTACCAGGACAGATAATCATCAACAATGTCCTCATCATCATCAGCGAGGAGTGTTCAGTGATTACCAAACTACCAGATAGCCATTACACTCAGCAGCGTTAGTAGTTTTACGGGTGTTAAATGTTAATTTCATTTGCTGCTGCAACTTCATTTGTTTAACACTCACCGACTGACTGGCTTTACAGGGCGTGAGAAAGTTTTTCCTAAATTTCACAGTTGATGATGAGTCCGCGTGCATTTGCCAAAAAAAGTGTTTGAAGTGGTTGTGGTGGTGGTGTGGCAGTAAGGATAACATCGGCATTATGATAATTGTCTTTACGTGAACAATATGTAAACTGTTGGTTACTACGATTTATCACTTTGATAATATTCGCCGAGGCACCGTCGTTCATTTGGATGGGGTTTAATGCACGACGACACGCCATCGCTGCTAAGCGTCTTTTGAGTACCATATTATGCGGGTCAAGCGTAAAAATCACATGAATTAAGTTGCAATAAAAGTTTTATAGGAATTTTAAAAACAACTTTAATTTGCCTTCATTTGTGAAAAGGTGATGGGTTGTGAGGAGGGATTAGACTATGGGAAATGGGTTAAAATTTAGAATATTCAATAAGTTATTTCAAGGTATGAGGAATTCAATTGTTAGCATATGTTATGATATATTTTTTTATAAGGAGAACTTCAGTAGAACTTATCCCTAAAGAAGACATTAAAAGGACATTTGTCTGTGGAAGGATTTTGCAAGGTATTCAGTCTACGAAATATTTTTGGCAAGTTTTCTGCTTTCTAAAGGTATTCCAGATTCAGGAAGTATTCAGATCTGAGGTTTTCTTTGTGTAGAAACCCTTTGTTAGGCTTTATATTAATGGAGTGCAACCTTTGGTGTGTCTATAGTGGATTTTAACAAGGTCCATTAGAAGACTTTTGGAAGGATCTGTCTATAGAAACTCATATACCCGAGTTTGCTTCTTCTCAGAGAATTTGCGAATATACAGCTCACTACTATAACGAAGTGTCTATAGAAGATCTTTAAATATTATTCGGAAGACCTCTATAAGGTATTCTATCTCAGAATATATTCAGCCGGTCTTTTGTCTACAGACAGAAGATCTTCTATCTGTAGAATAATTTAATTTGTCGTTATAAGACATTAAGCAGTATCCTGTTTAGGGAAAACCAAAATGACCTGAACTTATGTATCTGTCTCAAAAACTGTCTACTACGCCAAAAAGGTCTTCGTCCAAGGTCTTCTGCATAGAGAAGAACTCTAGATGATATTTTGCCTAAAAGGATATCTTGAAAGTCTAATGCGTATAAAGACTTTATGAAGGCCTTTTGTCTATACAAGTCCTTTGGAGGATCTTCTGTCTATAGAAAACCTCGAGAAGGTCTTCTTATCGAAACCCGTCAGAAGTAAGGAAGCAGGTCTTGTTATGGAGTACCTTCAGAAGGCTTCCTGTCTAAAGATTTCCATTAGAAGATCAACTGTCTACAAAATAGGTCAAGAAGGTCTTTAGAATATCTTAAGATATAGATTGTCTACAAACGACCTTGGAAGTTTTTCTGTCTATTGATGCCTTCTAGAAAGTATTCTGTCTATAAAATCTTATCTAATAACAAATCTTATCTAATAATGTACAACAAAATTGAACTTTTTTTAAAATTACAAGAAACCCCGCTCAGATTATGAAAGAGGACCGAAAAAAAGAAGACACGTGTATCGGCGTTTTGAAAGTTTACGTCGAGAAGTAACCTAAATAGGCGTGGCAAGTTTCGGCCATTTCTACAGGTTTTGAAATATTCGACATCAGATTCCTTGGAATCCTTCCATTTTAGGTATAAAGTGTCTTTGGCAATATTACTGACAACAATGCGGGGTATATTTTTGTGAAAAAAATTAACCCTCATGCGAGTCACTAAAGGGGTCTTTTTGGTCCATTTCTTCAAAAACGTTTAAAAAGTCCTTTAAAATGAGATCGTATCAGATCAAAATATTCTACAAAATTATTTGTCATAAAATTTTACTATAGGCCCCGAATACACCAAAACTCTAAATCGTACCTAAAGGCCAGGAATCTGCCAAAAGTAAAATCACGTTTTAGGGTTAATGTTGTGCTTTTTCTGAGTTTATTAAGTTTTGTCCCACAAAACTTAATTCTAGATAGAAGACGTCAAAGACAAAAATATTCTCCATACAATTTCAATATAACTCACCGAATAAATGAAATATGTATTTACAATATATATCAAGAAAATATATACATCAAAGTAACATGAACTTTAGTTGTAGACGAAAGTTGTTAAAAAGAGAAATATCCTACACAAAATTTCACTATAAGTTCCAGAACAAACTATATATCTAAGTAAAACACTTTGTTAAGAAAATGACGTTACAAAATTAGATATTATAGGTAGAAATTATTTGTTAAACTTTTAGACTCTTAATTAAAATTTATTCCATACTGAGTCAAAATCTCCTTAAATACTTCACTTTTTGGGGATTGTTTCAAAGAGGAAATATTCCAAATCAAATTTCATTATGAGTCTCTGAACAAAAGAAATTTGTAGCTATAATATTTAACATCTCCCGAAGCTTTCCCTTTTAAATACGATTTAAGGGTTAATTCAGTCAACTTTATCAGAGCAGGAGTAGCTGCCATCATTATAGTATTTAGGACCATGCCAAAATCATGGATGTTAGGACTCATATGTCAGATATATATTTACTGGACAATAGCCGTAGACTATCCCTGTATTTTCACATACAATATCAGGAACCTACGACTTATCCTGATGACTTTATTTTAGTTTATAGTACTAAAATACGTAATTTTACAAAGTCCGATCTGGGTTGTCAATATTTTCCCTATATATTCACCATAGATATTTCAAAAACAGTTTGGATCGAGCACACATAATCTTCTAAAAGAATTTATTATGAAAAAAACATCAATAAAATATATTTTGTGACCGCAGATAACAAAAATGTGAATAAAAACGGTAGAATCGTGGGACAAAACTTAATAAACTCAGATAAAGCACAACATTAACCCTAAAACGTGATTTTACTTTTGGCAGATTCCTGGCCTTTACGTACGATTTAGAGTTTTGGTGTATTCGGGGACCTACAGTAAAATTTTATGACAAATAATTTTGTAGAATATATTGATCTGATACGATCTCATTTTAAAGGACTTTTTAAACGTTTTTGAAGAAATGGAAGAAATAAAAAGATACCCCGCATTGTTGCCAGTAATATTACCAAAGACACTTTATACCTAAAATGCAAGGATTCCAAGGAATCTGATGTCGAATATTTCAAAACCTGTAGAAATGGGCGAAACTTGCCACGCCTATTTAGGTTACTTCTCGACGTAAACTTTCAAAACGCCGATACACCTGTCTTCTTTTTTTCGGTCCTCTTTCATAATCTGGCCCAATTATATTGTAATTATTTTTTGTGTTGTACAGTGTAATCTGTCTATAAAAAACCATTGAAAGTCTTCTGGCTAGGGAATACCTTCATAAGGTCTTCGTAAGATCTGTAGAAGGTATTCTATCTTTAGAAAACCTCTAGAAGTTCTTCCTCTAACGGAAGACCTTTAAAACATCTTCTACAAGTAGAATAGCCCAAGAAGTTATCTGAGTATAGAAGACCTCGAGAAAGTTGTCTGTCTATAATGGACCCTAAGGGAATCTTCTTTCTACAAAAGGTTTTAATAGCCTGCACGGTCTAAGGAGGTTTTTTGTTAATGAAAGAACTTTAGAAAGTATACGAGGGCTGCACGAAAACTACCTGGCCTAGCCAACACCGCGTATTGCCAGGCGCCATTTGAAAATTTTTTATGATAGTTTGATACTTATTAGCCAAGACTTGTTCAGGACAGTTTGTCGTACGACCATGTTATGGGTTGTTTACAGTGACTTGAAAAAATCAATTTACAAAAAAAAAAAATGTAATTTACTTGTGAGCATTTTCGTCCAAGAATTTTTCAAAAATGTTGACGTAGATAATCACAGCAAGATTGTATCGAACAAATTAAATCGTATATATCGATCGATAAAGGACCATCCTATAGGACTATGAAAAACTGGTTTAATGAATTCAACTGTGGTCGGCACTCGCCAAAAACGAAAGTCGTGAGGGTCGCCCAAAATCGGTCGTTGTGCCTCATAAAAATACGCCGTGCATGAACGGATAATCTTTGGGCATTTTATTCACCAGCTAACATTTGATATTGCATAAACACCTTGCCGCAAAAATGAATTTTTCTCGTTAGATCCAGCAAAATTGGACAATCGCTCAAAAAAAGGCTCCTGTGAATTGGTTCAAAGAAATTGAGCATAAAATAAGTCGCGGTGCTTCAAACGACGTTTATAAGATTGTCACATACGACGAATCTAGGATCTATGCTTAGGAGCTAGAAACAAAGCAATAATCGTTTGGGTCTTCGATAGCGAGCCAAATCAAACGAAAGTTGTTCATGGAACAAACACTTCGAAGCAAAAGGTTGCATGTTTCTTCAGAAAAACTGACTGTGTGGCGACTATACGGCTTGAAAAATATAGGACGGTTAATTCTGAGTGGTACACTGTAATTCGTTTGCCTGAAGTCTCTTGAGAAGTTCGAAAAACGAACAAGAAAAGACAAATAATTCTGCAACATTACAATGTGGGATCTGACACATCGATTCAAACCACAGCTTGTTTGACCGGACAAAACGTGGAATTGAGGGGTCATCCGTCGTACAGCCCAGACTGGGCATCCAACAACTCCATTTGATTCCAGCACATCAAAAAAAAGGGTGGTCAACTATTTTTGTTGTCTGAAGATGCTGGTTCAAAGATGGAAGATGGTTCAAAAACCATGTTTTGGAGGTGTATCAATCGGAGTGGAAAAAGTGCTTCGCCAATAGGTTTGAGCACCAGCGTTGCCGACAGTTTTTGATCAGAAATCGTCAAATCGTCAACAATATTTGAAAAATCGTCAACATGCTCCAAAACTCGGTTTGGTTACCGTTTAATGCGATTTTTCGCTGCTATTTTTGTGAATGAGACTGACAACATAAGATATACAATCCACAGCAATAAATCTAACCCAATATCACTTAAATACTGCTATAAAAACAGCTTTCAGAAGATGATAGTTTTCCTATGGTTATCGAGTTTGAAGCAATTCAGTATGGTAAAGCTGGGTACACATTGCCATTTTAAATGGTAGCTTAGCTCAAATATCGCTTGCTTGACAGCGTGACTGTCCATATTTGTCCGTACACGTACATTTTGGTTGTTGGGCAGTCGAAAATCCATAAAAATTTTCATTCAAAACTGGCTGACAATTTAAAGAGGGCATTTGTAGGAAGTTAATAAAGCTGGACTCATATTTTTTATAACAAAATATATATGTATAAGTATTATTTTATATTGAAAACTTTTTAAGGAAGATTTTCATCTATTACCAAAACTAAAGGAAAATTTTCAGTTCATGTAATTTGAATGTGGGGAAAAACTATGAAATACCTGTGCCTAGATATGCCAGATATGTGCCTAAATATAGCCAATCCGTCTGGACATTGCTATAAAACATTAAAAAGCTCAAAAATCTAGTTTGGAACATTGCTTTCCTTAAAATCTTTCGTGAAACTTTGGTCAAAATGTAGTCTTTTATTTCATGCATTTCTGGCTTAGGTGAAAAATCGTCATTTTGGACCATAAAATCGTCAAATCGTCATTTTTCAATTTTGGGCCAAAAAATCGTCAAAATGACGATAAATCAGCAAATTCGGCAACACTGTTGAGCACACGAAAAAGTGTATAAATTATGCTGGAGACTACTTAAGAAACCAATAAAATCGTTTTTGATGGTAAATATTCGCGTTTTTATTGTTAGGCCAGATAGTTATCGTTCAGCCCTCGTACTGACTCTAGGTGTTCTGTCTACAGAATAACGTTAGAAGGTCTATGGAAGTCTTCTGTTTTAAGAATAGCTTATGGTGGTCTTCTATATAAAGAAGACCTCTAGAAGGTATTCCACCAATGCCAAACTTCTAAAGGGTCTTCTATATGTAGAACAGATAAAGAAGTTAGTCTGTCTATTGAAGAACTTAAGAATGTATTTGTCTTTAAAGTCCTTAAGAAGATCTTCTGTCTACAGAAGGTCTTAATGGCCTGAATGGATCAAGAGAGTTGTCTATCTGTAGAAGACTTGCAGAATGTCTTCTGTTCATAGAAGACTTGCAGAATGTCTACTGTCTATAGAAGACTTTTTTAAGGACTCCTTGAAAGTTTTCTTCCTGTGAAAGACTCCTAGAAGTTCTTCTGCCTGTAGACGAGCTTTCAAACCATTCAAGAATCTTCTGACCAAAGAATATTTCTATATGCTCTTCTGAATATGGAAAAGAAGGATATCTCTCTAGGGAAAATCTAAAAAGGTCTTGTACATATCCACCGTCCGTGAATGAAAACTAGAAGGTTTTTTTATAACCTAAGCCTTTAGGCTAGAAAGGGTATATACACTTTCATACGGGCAAAATGTGCCTCATCGAAATAATGGTTTTAGACCCCAAGTATGTTTGGACGAAATGTGTTTCAGACAATTTAGAGTTGATTTAGCAATGTCCGTCCGTCTGTCTGTCTGGCTGGTGCGCACGATAACTCTCGAACGGATGAACTGATTCGGTTTAAATTTTGGCTTTCGTAATATTTTGTCCAAACTTAGTTTAAGTTCGAAGATGAGCTATATCGGTCCACTCTTTCCGGTACCTCCCCCACAAAAGTTCCAAAGTGTTCGGAAAATTTGTGGGTATGATAACTCTTAAAGGGAGTAATCGATTTGGTCCATACTTCGCACATCGTGAAATTTCTACCAGACTTAGATGAGGTTCCAATATAGACTCAATCGGCATACTCCTTCGGGTACCTCCCACACAAAATTTCGGAAAAGTTCAGTTTAGGACCTGCTCTCGAATCGCTTTGATTTTTGTTGCAACAACTTGTATTCACTTCCCCCCATACGACGGTACAAGTTTCATCAGGGACAAGTCCATACTTCCTGAGAAAATGGGCGGAAAGTTGCAAAAAAACCCCTATGACACCTTGTGACGTGGTTGGAGTGCAAGATAACTCTCGAAAGGATCTGTCGATTCGGTCCAAAATTTGGCTTTCGTAATATTTTATCAAAACATAGTTTAAATTCGAAGATGGGCTATATCGATCCACTCTTTCAGGTACCTCCACCACAAAACTTAAAAAATGTTCGGAAAAATTTTGCGCACGATAACTCTTGAAGGGAGTGACGATGTAATCTATACTTTGCACATACTAATATATCTAATAGATCAGGTTCGAATATGGATTATTTTTGTTTACTCCTTCTGGTACTTCTCACACAAAATTTCGGATAAGTTCACTTTAAGACCTGCTCTCCAATCACTTTGATTTTTGTTAAAGCGATTTGCATTCGCTACCTCCATTACGACGGTAAATGTTTTTTCAGGGGCAAGTCCATATTTCTTGGGAAAACAGCCCGAAAGGTGTAAAAAACCCCTATGTCACCATATATGGCGGTCGGAGAGAGCACGATAACTCTCGAACCGATTTGGTCCAACATTTGGTTAGGACGATATCACTTGAATGGGGCAACCAATTTGGTCCAAACTTTGGATCTCCTAATATTTTATCAAAATTTAGTTTAACTTCTAAAATGGCCCATATCGGTCCTCCCTAAGGGTACCTGCCCTACAAAAGTTTAACATTTGTGTATTAGTGAAGTTAATTCCTAATCCACATTTTAGTCGGCAAGTTCAAATGTCCAAAAAGGGCCACCAAATTCTGAAGAGACCTTAAATACATTTCGCTTCACATTGGCTGAGGGTATATACATATCTGTCGGCAAAGCCGACTGACACTTTTTTACTTGTCTTTATACAAATATCTCCAGAAGGTCTTCTACCTGTGAAAGGTGTCTAGAAGCTCTTTGGGCTTTGAAAGACCTCAGAGGATCTCTAGAAATTGTCCTGTCTATAAGACTTTTAGGTGAACTTTAGTCTTCTGTCCTTTAAGAGTCCTATGAAAACTTCATCATTTCATTTCTAACAAAGAACCCTATTCCCCATTCAATTTCACAGAATATGTTCAGTCTCTATAAACGTCTATGTTTTCGCATTTTCTCTCAAAACAAAACCCCGAATATTTACTTTTCTTTCCATGGAATACCTCTTGCCATGGGAAGGGGTGATTTTTACGCCTCTTCTCCGTTGGTCAAATCCCTATAAAAATACCAATCAAAAGACATGCAAAATCAGGGTGTGTAACTAAAATTTACATTTACCAGCTAATGAATCCTCTTTCGGTAAGTGTGTGTCTATTGGTGTGTGAGACTTTTTGATTGTCTGATCCTATTGAAATATATTTTTAATTGTTTTAACACGCAACAACATATTGCCTTTCTTTTGTTGTAGCTACAACATGCAGCCGACACAGTCATTTGGCGTTATGTTGTTGTTGTTTTTTCTGCAAGTAATTCTGAATTTGTTTGTTGTTTTAAAGTCCTAGCAAACGTAGGCCTAATAAATACAAACACAAAAGTGGCTTTTAAAGTCCTTGCTATGCTAAGAGGTTTTTTCGGCACACAATCACCCACTCCAACACTTCAAATGGTGAGAATTTTTTCGGTTTAAAAAGAAACAAACATAACTCGTCATCGTATTTCCTAATATTGGTTTATTTGGTTGTTCTTTGTCTTTTTAACTTTTTTGTTGTTACAATGTGTGTTGTTGTAAAAAGCATAATCGTGTTGTTGATTTCTTTTTTTTTAGAGAAATGTTAAAAATTGTGTTATTTTGTTTGGATTTGAAGAGTATGCAACACGTGTCGCATAGTTTAAGGTCTCTTCATCGTGAGGATGTCGTTGGGCTGGTGTAACAACAAACAAATAGCATGTATTTTACTTTAACTTCGAAGGATGTGGATGACACCCACCACCAGGATGAGTCTAGAACATGAATATGATTTCGTGTGTGTTTTAAAGGAGTGGTACTGTGTGAAAGTTATTTCCACGGAGTGTTGTCATTTGACATATTGTCTGTTTGTTGTCCTTTTTTACAACAACTATTGTACGTATGCATGTTTCAGTGTCTGTTGTTTTTTTTTTGTTTGTTTTATACTTGACAATTGTCATTTGCCTTAGCTCGCACCAACGTCATCCTCTTCACCATTATATCTTTGCACGTGTTGATTACATTATCGTAGCATTCGTGGAAAATTTGCATTTTTCTTTAATTAATCGTAAAATTTGTTGTTGTTCCTGTTATCCCACTCATAAACTTCCTTTTTTTTCCTGGTAGCATAAAATCACTATGAGAACCGGTGAGTGACTTCTGCATATGTGTGTGTTTTGTCTTCGTGCAGAATTTCTATGCATTTTTAATTATTAAATTTGTGGGTTTGGTTGTTTACCATTTTCATGATTTATGATTTGCCGTAACGAATGTTTAACTGCAAATTGATGAGAATTAAGTTGTAGAATGCTGAAGTAAATGTGGTTGATAGAAACAAATACTTACGGTGACCAATATGTTTGAATGAAAATAGAGTACAATGCAAATGAGTTAAAAATTACAGGCAAACAAAAAAGAGAATACAAAACCTTTGGAGGTCTTCTAAGGAACACAGAGGACTTTTAGAGGTCATCTAAAGGCAACCAAACAACATTGGAGGTTTTCTTAAGCCACCAGAAGACATTAAGAGGTTTTTAAATGCAACTGGATACCTATGGAGGACTTCTCAAGCCAACAGAAGGCCTTTGGATGTCTTCTAAGGTAACTGCATACCACCTTTGGAGGTCTTCTAAAGGCGACTGAATACCTTTGGATGTCTTCTAAGGCAACTGCATACCTTTGAAGGTCTTCTAAAAGCAACAAAGGACAACAAGACAACAGAAGACCTTTGGAGGTCTTCTAAAGGAAACTGAATACCTTTGGAGGTCTTCTAAAGCCGACCGAAGAACTGTGGAGGTCTTCTAAAGGCAATAGAAAATCTGTGGAGGTCTTCTAAAGCCCACAGAAGACCATTGGCATTTAGTTGCCTTTAGAAGACCTAAAGGCAACTAAATGCCTTCGGAGGTCTTCTAACGCAAATAGCAACTGAATTGCCTATATAGGTCTTCTAAAGGAAACTGAATACCTTTGGAGGTCTTCTCAAGCCAACAGAAGACATTTAGAGGTCTTCCAAGGGCAACTGAATGCCTTTGGAGGTCTTTTGAAAACAACCGAAGACCTTTGGAGGTCTTCTAAAGGCAACTGAATACCCTTGGAGGTCTTGTAAGGGCAACTTTGGAGGTCTTCTAAAGCCAATTGAAGACCTTTGGATGTCTTCTAAAGGCAACTGAATACCTTTGGGGGTCTTCTAAAGCCAACCGAAGACTTCTGGAGGTCTTCTAAAGACAACTAAATACCTTCGGAGGTCTTCTAAAGGCAACTAAATACCTTTAGACGTCTTCTAAAGCCAACAAAGGACCTTTGGAGGTCTTCTAAAGGCAATTAAAAACCTTTGGAGGTCGTTTAGAGCCAACAGAAGACCTTTGGAGGTCTTCTAAAGACAACTAAATACCTTCGGAGGTCTTCTAAAGCCAAAAGAAGACATTAAGAGGTTTTTTAAAGGCAACTGAATACCTATGGAGGTCTTCTAAAGCCAACAGAAGACTATTAGAGGTCTTCTAAAGGCATCTGAATCTTTGGAGGTCTTATAAAGCCAACCGAAGACCTTTGGAGGTCTTCTAAAGGCAACTGAAAGCTTTGGAGCTCTTCAAAAGGCAACCGAAGATCTTTGGAGGTCTTCTAAAGGCAACTGAATAGCTTTAGAGGTCTTCTTAAGGCAACTGAATACCTTTGAAGGTCTTCTTAAGACAACTGAATACCTTTGGAGGTCTTCTTAAGGCAACTGAACACCTTTGAAGGTCTTCTTAAGACAACTAAATACCTTTGGAGGTCTTGTAAAGGCAATTAAAAACCATTGGAGGTCGCTCTAAAGCAAACAGGACCTTTGGAGGTTTTATAAATGCAACTGTATAGCTTTGGAGGTCTTCTAAAGGCAACAGAAAACCTTTGGAGGTCTTCTAAAGGCAACTGAATACCTTTGGAGGTCTTCTAAAGCCAACCGAAAAACTGTGGAGGTCTTCTAAAGTCCACCTTTAGAGGTCTTCTAAAGGCAACTGAATACCTTTAAAGGTCTTCTCAAGCCAACGGAAGACCATTGGAGGTCTTCTAAAGGCAACTGGATACCTTTGGAGTTCTTTTAAAGACAACCAAAGACCTTTGGGGGTCTTGTAAAGGCAACTGAATACCTTTGTAGGTCTTCTAAAGGCAACTGAATACCTTCGGAGGTCTTGTAAAGACAGCTTTGGAGGTCTTCTAAAGCCAAAAGAAGACCTTTGGATGTCTTCTAAAGGCAACTGAATGCCTTTGGTGGTCTTTTAAAGACAAACGAAGACTATTGGAGGTATTCTAAAGACAACAGAATACCTTGGGGGGGTCTTCTAAAGCCAACCGAAGACTTCTGGAGGTCTTCTAAAGACAACTAAATACCTTCAGAGGTCTTCTAAAGCCAATAGAAGACCGTAATAGGTCTTCTAAATTCTTCTGAATTCCTATGGAGGTCTTCTAAAGCCAACAAAGGACCTTTGGAGGTCTTCTAAAGACAATTAAAAACCTTTGGAGGTCGTTTAGAGCCAACAGAAGACCTTTAGAGGTCTTCTACCGTCAACTGAAGACCTTTGGAGGTCTTCTTAGGGCAACAGAAGGCCTTAAGTGGTCTTCTAAAAACAACTGAATACCCAAGGAGGTCTTCTAAAGCCAACGGAAGACCTTTACAGGTCTTCTAAAAGCCAACAGAAGACCTTTGGAGCTCTTCTCAAGCCAAGTGAAGACCTTTGGAGGTCTTCTAAAGGCAACCGAAGACCTTTGGAGGTCTTCTAAAGGCAACTGAAGACCTTTGGAAGTCTTCTAAAGGCAACCGAAGACCTTTGGAGGTCTTCTAAAGGCAACTGAATACCTTTGGAGGTCTTCTAAAGGCAATCGAGGACCTTTGGAGAACTTCTAAAGCCAACTGAATACCTTAAGTGGTCTTCTAAAAGCAACTGAATACCTTTGGAGGTCGTTTAGAGCCAGCAGAAGACTTCTGGAGGTCTTCTAACAGCAACTAAATACCTTTGGAGGACTTCTTAAGGCAACTAAGAGTTATTCTAAAGCCAACAGAACACATTAAGTGGTCTTCTAAAGGCAACTGAATACCCTGGGAAGTCTTCTAAATCCAACAGAAGACCTAAGGCAACTGGATCTTTGGAGGTCTTCTCAAGAGAAAATAATTCCTTTGGAGGTCTTCTAGAGGCATCAGAAAACCTCAGCAGGTCTTCTAAAGACAACAGAAAAACCTCTAGAGGTCTTATATAGAAAACATAAGACCTTTGAAGGTCGTATAGCGACAGCAGAAGACTTTTGAAGGTCTTCTAACGACACAAGAACACCTATTTCTGACTAGGGTTACTCCATTTCAGTGGATTACCTAGGTATTCACATGTATTTGTAAAACATATCAAAAATAGATCACATAGAGTACTCCCAATGAAAATAGACGACAAAAAGAGTAATTAAAAAATAGAGAGCGGATACCTAAACTAGAGTACTGTACTCTGTAATAGAGTACGGTTGGTTACGGTACATAATATACCAGATAGTTGATTATAACATGATACTAGATAATATGAAAGTAGTAGCTTTCCATTCTAGGGCTACATATTTTTAAGAATTTGAGCTATTCAAGCCAATTTTGTCCAAATTCTCATAAAAATAGATAAAATGGTATCTCCAACAAGATCGCAATATAACTTAAACCACTTTTTGATTTAAAGATTTCGCATCTTAAGTATTTTTATGATGTTACCTAACCGATTTCCAATAATTTTGGTCTGAGATGTGTTAAATACCAAAAGAAGACTGCAAAAACTCTTTTGAGTACTTAGGGCAAAATTTACTTTATCGCCCTTTATATAAAATTAGCCAATACTTTACTGTGTTCTTCTCACAAAGGACGTATTGATCAACGTTTTTGTATAGCGTTCATCTCTGTAGCGAGGTTCAGCCTCCTGATGTCAGCTACTTTGAAGATCCTAGCTTTTGTTTTCACACTGAGGCTCTAAATTTGTCCCACAGTATGTGAATATTCTTTAGTCACCCACTAATTGCTGCTGTAGGCGGATACTATTCTTTACATTTAGTGCACTTTCATCTCAGTTATAATAACAACAATAATAGACTACAAAAGCCAATGAACTGTTCAGGTGGTGGCACGTATGAATATACGTTATATTTTTTATGAAAAATGTCCCACAATCTTTTGAAAGGAAAAAAACTCTTCCCACATCTGTATTTTTTGTGAAATTTGCCAAATTTAAATGACTCAACAATTTTAACCCGTCATAGTTGCATTAGTAGTGACATATTCATTATAGGTAGACAGACGACCATTGATGAATATGCTCGATATGCATATATGTAGTTTACATAGTCATAAAAAACTCCACATGACCAAAGATAATCATAGATTGTCAAACAAAAAATATGATGGATTGATTTTTAAGACTGACAACAATACAACGAAATTCATAGGAAATTGAACCTTTGCCGCTAATGAAAAAAAAACTATTTTCGTAACTTCCCCCAAATCCAAAGAATAAAACAAAGCAATATAACCGATTCCCTTTTTGGGCTAAATGCAAAGAAATCTGCAAAAAACATAATTTCCACAATGACAAGACAAAAGTAGCAGCAATCGGTTTGATTTTTTTTTTCGTTCCTCACTAAAATCATGTGTGGACTTTTGTCTAGCTCTCATGTGTAGTTTCATTTGCAATGAAAAATGATTGCAAACAATCAATAGATTCCTCTATTCCAACAGCGTCATCACCATCATATATCATCTGCAACATAATCATCAATATGGAATGAAGTTGAACAATAGGCTGCAACTTGTACAATGTTCCAACATTCCAAATGTTTTAAAATCAAAGGACATGCATTTGCCAAAAATCGAAACAAAAAATGACACCCTCTCTCTAACCCACACTATTGGCAGCCACACCACACCATTGTTCTGTGTGTTGCATTTACCCTTTTTTTTATTGAGTGTTCCTCTTTCGGTTAGTTTCAATTGTTTTCTCACTCCACTTCGAATGATATATGTTTTTTTAACGCTTTTCCATGGACGGTCATCATTGATGGAAGTCACTGACTCTTTATTGATTGTTAACTGTGAGGTCCTGGTTGTTCATTTTTTGTTGTTGTTGTAGTGTATCCCTAATATCCCTCAATTAAATAAAAGATCATTCAATTTTAAAATTTCAACAAAACATACCATGCCATGTTGAGGATATTCGATATGTTTTGTCGAGTTTTTTGTCTGCTGAACAAAAGGATTCGTCTCATATTGTCATTATTATTGTGTATTACACACAAATGACATTCTCTCCCCCCATTTCTCTACATCTCTCTATGGGATATCCTTATTCGCCACATATTTGACATTATCGAATTGGATGTTAACACATCATTTTTCAAAAAATAACGAAACCCATTCAAAGAGTGTCCCCTAAACAAAAAAAAAAAAAAACTATACAACATTGTTAAATATTTATAAAGGATAAGTTATTTTGTCAGTTTAAGGTTTTCCTTTTTAAAAATCTCTTTTAACCCATGTGTGTGTTCGTGTGTTTGTGTAAAGTGAAAAATAACACCACGGGTGTGTTTTTAAATTTTCCTTTAATTATGATTTTTTATTGGTTTTGATTGTCAAATCCTTTTATTCCTGTAATTTTAGAAAATAAAAGTAATTATCCTTTTGCCATTGTCCTCCCTCTGCGGTAATGGTCAATGAATGATAAATGATTGTTGTTTTGATTGGAATTTTGGTATTTTAAAACAAAGAGTTTTGTATGGAAGGACTATCACCAAGGATATTTTTAATTGATTAACGGATTTTGAAGGGATAACAGAAATGCTGTTTTTACGCATTTTAGGCTTTGGTCACTTTATTAAAACAAGACAGAAAATTGACATAGATTAATATTTTAATATGGATATCCATTACAATATGAAATAAGCAAAAAAACAATATTTTCTGGTAATGGAGAATTCGAAATGATCTACGTACAGCCCTATTTACATATGTCTGAAAGAGATATTATCAATAAGTCGCATGCTTAGACAGTTACACCTTCTGTGGCGAAATGTTCAAATCGAATCAAACTTGTAGCTATATGAAAAATGGAAGGATCGTTGAGGTACAGATCCATTATTTTTTTGCTTAGAACATTTACAACTAATTACAAATCCATAGAGATGAAATGACCATGACAATTTTGAAGTCTCAGGCAAAATTTTAAGTTATCGCCATTTATAAACCAATAACAAGTGGTCGCCAATAATTCACTTTATGGGTAGAGGGAGGAGCTTTTGCGGCTGGGGTATATACTCCAACACCGATTACCTTGAACTGTTACTCCGTTTTAAATAATCGTTTAATCGGCGATTGGTGCAATGGTATGCACGCCCGCCTTGCACGCAGAAGGTCGGTGGTTCGATTCCCCGGCCAGGCAACACAAAACATTTTTCAACGGTGGGAAAACACCCCTCAGTAATGTTGGCGACATTTCCTGAGTATTTCAGCCTTGAAAAACTTCTCTATAAGTGGTGTCTTAGGACACGCCGTTCGGACTCGGCGATAAACAGTAGGTCCCATATCATTGAGCTAAATATGAATCGGGGTGCACTCATTGATATGAGAGAAGTCTCCCTTGTCCCGTATGGGATGTTGTAGAACAATGTTGTTGTGTTAATCGGCGAAAAATCATAATAATCGCTGGATGGCGTATGTGCTATCCTTATTTTAAAAATTAAATTTAATATAAGGACATATTTTGATGTAGATCCCTCGTAGCGATTTTCGACCTCTTGGTTGTAGCTACTTTGTAGACCGAAGCCACCGTCTTCGTACAAAGGCCCTAAATCGCTGCATCTCGATACGTTTAACTATATTGATGTCGTTGTATCGCAGATACAGCTCGTGGTTCATACGACGTCGATATTCACCGTCAACGCAGATCGGTCCGTAGATCTTTTGAAGAATTTTTCTCTCAAACACGCCAAGCACTGCCTTATCTGCTTGCGCAAGTACCCAGGCTTCGGAACCATACATCAGCACGGGTAGTATCAGTGTTTTGCAAAGCATTATTTTGTTTGACGAGTTGTGGCTTTGTTTTTAAAGTGCTTACTTAAGCCAAAGTAGCATCTGTTGGCCAATACAATTCTTCTTTTTATTTCACAACTGATGTCTTTTGTTGTGTTTACGGCGGTGCCGAGGTTTACGAAGTCTTTGACTACCTCAAAATTATAGGAACCAACTTCAACAGTTGGTCCGATCTCAATGGACGCATTGCGCGTCGACACCATCAGCTTGGTCTTATCGCCGTTTACCGCCAGACCCACTTTGGCAGATTCTCCTTCGACCTTCATAAAGGTATCGATTACTTCTTTTACTGATCGTCCCATGATGTCTATATCATCAGCATAAGCAAGAACATGTGGCTTTTGGTGTAGATTGTGACGTTTGCCTCTCATATAACCTTTTCTAGCAGGATGTTGAAAAGATCACACGAAAGGCCGTCTCCTTGCCTGAAACCTTTTTTGGTACAAAACTCTTCGGAGACGTTCTTTCCTATTTTAACTGAAGATCTTGTGTCAGTTAGAGTTATTTTACAAAGCCGAATGAGCTTTGCGGGGATACCACATTCAGACATTGCTTGGAATACCTTTGAACGCAGCGGGCTGTCGAAGGCTGCTTTATAATCGTCAAAAAGGTGGTAGGTGTCGATCTGCATCTCTTGGGTCTTCTCCAGGATTTGCCGCAGGGTAAATATCTGGTCAATGGTGGACAAGGTCTAAAGCCGCATTGGTATGGTCCAATTATTTCGTTGACCATGGGCTTTAGTCGTTCGCACAATATCCCTGACACTATCTTGTAGTCGATAGGGAGAAGACTTATGCCCCTATAGCTGGAGCATAAAGTCTTATCTCCCTTCTTAATGACGGGACACAGAATGCTCAGGTTCCAATCGTCGGGTACGCGTTCTTCCTGCCAGATGGAGCTAACTAGCTGATGCATGCACCTTATCAGCGTGTCGCCTCCGGTTTTAAACAGCTCGGCTGGTAGGCCATCAGATCCTGCTGCCTTATTATTCTTCAGCCGGTTTATTGCTGTCTTTACCTCATCTTGGCCGGGTGGTATACATTCAATACCATCTTCTGGGATTGGATCTGTGGTATCTTCGTCGACTTCGCTACTATTAGATACCAACAGTTTGGAAAAATGCTCTTTCCATATCCTTAGCACACTATCTGTATCAGTTACCAGATTAACTTGCTGGTTTTTACAGGAGTATGTGCAGTTCCAAAGCCATCAGTTTTATGTTTCACTCTTTGGTAGAATTTTCGGACTTCATTCTGTCTCCTGTACATCTCGATTTGTTCACACTCCCGCTTTTCCATTTCTCTCTTTTTCCTGCGGAAAAGACGTTTCTCCTTTTCTCCCGATACCTCTCTCGTGCGCTACGCGTTGCTACTGATTTTAAAGTAGCCCTATATGCTGCATTTTTCTCTTCGGTAGCAGCACGACACTCCTGGTCATACCATGGATTCCTTGGT
Organism: Musca autumnalis; assembly: GCF_047663935.1. Taxonomy (NCBI): domain Eukaryota; kingdom Metazoa; phylum Arthropoda; class Insecta; order Diptera; family Muscidae; genus Musca; species Musca autumnalis. The sequence continues at coordinate 246,179,319 of NW_027411977.1, read as the reverse complement.
GGAGGTCTCTGGTATCCAAGTACTGATTTTGCGGCTGTTTGCATGGAGTGGGCAATGTTTTGCAATTGTCCTGATATGTTATCGGGACGAGGAGTGCTTTGATTAAGCAGTTGGGCCAGTTGAGTGGAACATGCTGTGGCTATCTGTTGTGATTGCAGCTTACCGATGTCCAACTTCCGTGTTGTGTCTGTTAGCACTTTGTGTGCTACGTTTAATCTGGTACGTACCTGCAACAAGGTAGTGGTCCGAGTCTATGTTTGCACCTCGGAACGATCGTACATCCAACACGCTTGATGCATGTCTTCCATCTATCACAACGTAATCAATTTGATTTCCTGTTCTTTGATCTGGCGACAGTCAGGTGCCCTTATGAATATCGAGATGCTTAAATCTGGTACTGCTAACTACCATGTTTTTTGCCGCTGCGAAGGCTATCAGCCTCATACCATTGTCATATGTTTCACTGTGGACACTGAATTTTCCGACTGTTGCACAGTGCGAAATATGAGCACTTTAGCGGAACTTTGCTAATAACTTTTAAAGGAAAGGGCGTAGATTCCTAAAATTTAGCAAAAAAGTAACTTATATTAGTGGATAGTGTTTGGCTCAAATTGGGCCACATAGGCCCGCGGTTTCCCGTAGCGTTCATGTAACTCCTGCTGCCGTTTTTACGTTTTACATTCATTTTTCAATCGATTTTGCTGCAAATTGGTATATTCAGTTTTCAGCGGATAGAAAGCTTATGTACAAAATATTATCAATATAGGTTCGCGTTTAGGTATAGCCCCCATTGAACGGTACCGGTAGATGGGACCTATTTTAAATGTTACAGACACATTTTCCACTGTATTTGGTTGTATTTTAGCATTTTATGTTCTTCGTAGATAGAAAACCAAAAAAAAAAAAAAAAAAAAACATTGTTCCACAACATCCCATACGGGACAAGGGAGACTTCTCTCATATCAATGAGTGCACCCCGATTCATATTTAGCTCAACGATATGGGACCTACTGTTTATCGCCGAGTCCGAACGGCGTGTCCTAAGACACCACTTGTAGAGAAGATTTCCAAGGCTGAAATACTCTGGAAATGTCGCCAACATTACTGAGGGGTATTTTGCCACCGTTGAAAAATGTTTGATGTTGCCTGGCCGGGGGATCGAACCACCGACCTTCTGCGTGCAAGACGGGCGTGCATACCATTGCACCACGGTGGCACCAACTGTGCGAAATATTAGCATCGTAGATACGCGTTTTTGGTATAGCCCCCATATGACGGTTTCCTTCATGTTAGGTATTTTAAATGTTGAAGACAAAAATTGCATCCGATTTTGATGCAAATGTTCATTTTAAGATATTAGCGAATAAACATCCTCCTCACATAAAATCTGTCAACATTGGTCCACTTCTGGGTGAAGCCCCACAACACTACACATCTATTAAGGAGTAAAATGTAAATTTTTTGGTTTTCATTTGTATCTATAATGTTTATTGGTCCATTCAGAAGGTCTGTACCATTAATTTTGTTAAAAATGTCTTTCAGATCAAGTTCAGGTCTGCACTGCATTACAATTTTAACGTATTTTGGTATTTGTACCGCAGCATCTAAAAATGTTGCACTATATGTAAATCACCAACATTTAGAGGTCAAAACTATCAAAAATTGAGAGGTTTCTTAGAGAGGTTTGGAGTTCACTGTCGCGTTTACCTTCCACTTTTGGAAAATGCAACTGATTGAAATTCCCGAAGTCTTTTTAGAAAATCTTGAATATCTCCAAAGACCGCACGATACCGCACCAGTTTTATAGCTTTGCGAACAGAGGAGAATCCAATCTTTCAGATTATATATATCTTTACACGTGAATGTACGTAATTCACTTTTGAAATGACCACGGAAAATAAAAAATTACAATTTTGAAAACTTCAAAAAATCACTTCTTTCCGTCTAAAATTGCACGAAAACAATAAGAGTTGTTTGCATTTTTTTTAAGTGTAAAATATCATAATTGTTTTGTAAAATATTAAGAAAAATTAATCATGGCATACTGAGTTACCATATGTCCGCGCCACGCTATTTTTTTAACGAATCCAAATTAAATATATTTCTTAGAAAAAAAAAAAATTATGAAACAAAAGTGCAACTTTAAGTGCATTTTTAAGTCGTTTCGCGGAGTAAATCGCAAAACTGAGTATGGATCATTTGCAGTGGAGTACTTAGCTTACGAATTCAATTAAAATTTAATTAATTTTATGTACTTCAAAATTCCTTAAAGTTCCACTAAACTTCCCATATTTCGCACTGTGTGTTGGGCCAATGATATTCAAAGATATTCTTTCCAATTTTGGCATTAAAATCGCCTAGAATGATTTTAATGTCATGGGCAGGGCAACGGTCATAAGGTTCTTCTAAGCGCTCGTAAAATATATCTTTGTTATGTTCGTCCTTGTCTTCAGTGGGAGCATGAGCGCAAATAAAGCTGATGTTGAAGAATTTTGCTTTTAGTCGAATTGCAGCGAGTCTTTCTCATTCACCTTGTTGATAGCGTTTTGGATTACTAGCTGACACGGATTTGGGATAGCAATGCCCTCAGCCGAAATGTGGTTTGTGGGACGACAGCTTAGAACATATAGCAATGCGCCCTGCAATGCCTGCTGGGTTATGTTTCCGTTTGTTCATTGATGCTGCGCTGTCATCCTCCCAAGGACTATATTTACTGCTGTCGGATGACTTCGCATTACTTTGGGGACAACCAGGTATCTTTGGTAAGCATGGGCACAGACGCTTCCGTTGTCTACTTTAGCTTGAATGGTTATATAGTATCGGTAACCAATGCGGCCTTGGCTCGAAATTTGCAAATTGTTAATGCTTTTTCGTCTTTGTAAATTTAATCGCCTTTTACCTTGATGATGTCGAACAGTTCCTTCAAAGAAACGATGTTTTGTTTGTTGCGTTAACAGCTCGCCTTCCAGAAGTTTGTTAGGTTTGCACAAATTGGTTATATGCGGAAAGTTCATTTTTTCTGCTCCATATGACCTTCAACTTTTAAATATTGGCCGCTCAAAAATGTGGTTTCTGTAAACAATGAACATCAACAATAAATAAAATATAAAACAAGTAAAAAAGCATTAAGTTCGGCCGGGCCGAACTTTTCATACCCTCCACCATAAAATATTCATTCCTGTCCCCAACTTTAAGTGAGTACTTTAAAATGTCAGATAATGTATATAAAATGCTTCATTCGGGAGGCCCTTTTTTATGGTGCCTATATCTAACTGTTGACAATTTTTGGTGGGCTAGAAATTGGGAGGTACTGTTATATAGGGGTTATAATAAAACATGGGCCTATGTTGACAGTTTTTGATGGGAGCCTTTAATGTCAAATAACTCCTAATTCGGTTGAAAAATTTAGCTAGAATCCTCAAAATATCGAAAATCGGTACATAACGTGGGAACTTCAAATGTCATTAACAGCTAGTTCGGAGGTATCTGGGCTATACGAAAATATGAACTTAAATGAACAATTTTTGTTGCAGAATTTTTGTTGACTTTTAAATTTCAAATTACAGAAAGTTCGTCCAAAAAATAAAGCTAAGGTACGGAAAATCGGGAGGTTTGTTTTGGGGTTATACAAAATCATGGACCTACGTTCGGTTAAACATTTTAAGTAAAATCCTCAAAGTACCGAAAATAGGGAAGTATCGTTATATTGGGGCTATGTTGAAAATTGTTGATGCAGATGTGTGGTGACCACTACAACCTTCAAATGTCAAATTACAGTTAGTTCTGTTAAAAATTGTAGCTAAAATTGCCAAATTACTGAAAATTGGGAGGTACCGTTACATGGGAGCTATATCCGAACATGGACCTATGTTGACAATTTTTGATGGAGAGGTGTTGTGACCACTAAGAACTTCAAATGTCAAATTACTGCTTGTTCGGTTTAATATTGTAGCTAAAATCATCAAATTACTGAAAATCGGGAGGTACCGTTATATGGGGGCTTTCTTGACAATTTTTGGTGGAGAGGTATGGTGACCACTAAGAATTTCAAATGTCAAATGTTCAAATTACAGATAATTCGGTTAAAACTTGTTGGTAAAATTCTCAAAATACCTGAAATCGGGCGGTAACGTTATATGGGGGCTATTCCAAAACATGGACCAATGTCCACTAGTTATATAAGTTTATTGACATTTAAGAACCCTAAAATCGAAATCGGTCTGAAAATGTAGATAAAAACGTCAAAATGCCGTAAATCGGGGGTACCGTTATATGGGGGCTATACCAAAACTTGGACCTAGGTCCACAACTTTTGTTATATAAGTTTAGTTACACTTAAGAACACTAAATGTCAAATTATAGCTATATCGGTCTGAAAATGTAGCTAAAAACGTCAAAATACCGTTATATGGGGGCTATACCAAAACGTGGACCTATGTCCACAAGTTTTGTCACATAAGTTTATTGACATTTAAGAACTTCAAATGTCAAATAATAGCTAAATCGGTCTGAAAATGTAGCTAAACCCGTCAAAATACCGTAAATCGGGGGGTACCGTTATATGGGGGCTATACCAATACGTGGACCTATGTCCACAACTTTTGTTATATAATTTTATTGACTTTTAAGAACCCTAAATGTCAAATTATAGCTAAATCGGTCTGAAAATGTAGCTAAACCCGTCAAAATACCGTAAATCGGGGGGTACCGTTATATGGGGGCTATACCAATACGTGGACCTATGTCCACAACTTTTGTTATATAAGTTTATTGACTTTTAAGAACCCCAAATGTCAAATTATAGCTACATCGGTCTGAAAATGTAGCTAAAAACGTCAAAATACCGCAAATCGGGGGGTACCGTTACATGGGGGCTATACCAAAACGTGGACCTATGTCCACAACTTCTAATTTATAAGTTTATTAACACTTAAGAACCCTAAATGTCAAATTGTAGCTACATCGGTCTGATAATGTAGCTAAAAACGTCAAAATACCGTATATCAGGGGGGTACCGTTATATGGGGGCTATACCAAAACGTGGACCTATATCCACAACTTTTGTTATTTAAGTTTATTGATACTTAAGAACCCTAAATTTCAAATTATAGCTAAATCGGTCTAAAAATGTAGCTAAAAACGTCAAAATACCGCAAATCGGGGGGTACCGTTATATGGGGGCTATACCAAAACGTGGACCTATGTCCACAAGTTTTGTTATATATGTTTGTTCACACTTAAGAACCCTAATTGTCAAATTATAGCCAAATCGGTCTGAAATGTAGCTAAAAACGTCAAAATACCGTAAATCGGGGGGTACCGTTATATGGGGGCTATATCAAAACGTTATATAAGTTTATTGACATTTAAGAACCCTAAAATCGAAATCGGTCTGAAAATGTAGATAAAAACGTCAAAATGCCGTAAATCGGGGGTACCGTTATATGGGGGCTATACCAAAACTTGGACCTAGGTCCACAACTTTTGTTATATAAGTTTAGTTACACTTAAGAACACTAAATGTCAAATTATAGCTATATCGGTCTGAAAATGTAGCTAAAAACGTCAAAATACCGTTATATGGGGGCTATACCAAAACGTGGACCTATGTCCACAAGTTTTGTCACATAAGTTTATTGACATTTAAGAACTTCAAATGTCAAATAATAGCTAAATCGGTCTGAAAATGTAGCTAAACCCGTCAAAATACCGTAAATCGGGGGGTACCGTTATATGGGGGCTATACCAATACGTGGACCTATGTCCACAACTTTTGTTATATAATTTTATTGACTTTTAAGAACCCTAAATGTCAAATTATAGCTAAATCGGTCTGAAAATGTAGCTAAACCCGTCAAAATACCGTAAATCGGGGGGTACCGTTATATGGGGGCTATACCAATACGTGGACCTATGTCCACAACTTTTGTTATATAAGTTTATTGACTTTTAAGAACCCCAAATGTCAAATTATAGCTACATCGGTCTGAAAATGTAGCTAAAAACGTCAAAATACCGCAAATCGGGGGGTACCGTTACATGGGGGCTATACCAAAACGTGGACCTATGTCCACAACTTCTAATTTATAAGTTTATTAACACTTAAGAACCCTAAATGTCAAATTGTAGCTACATCGGTCTGATAATGTAGCTAAAAACGTCAAAATACCGTATATCAGGGGGGTACCGTTATATGGGGGCTATACCAAAACGTGGACCTATATCCACAACTTTTGTTATTTAAGTTTATTGATACTTAAGAACCCTAAATTTCAAATTATAGCTAAATCGGTCTAAAAATGTAGCTAAAAACGTCAAAATACCGCAAATCGGGGGGTACCGTTATATGGGGGCTATACCAAAACGTGGACCTATGTCCACAAGTTTTGTTATATATGTTTGTTCACACTTAAGAACCCTAATTGTCAAATTATAGCCAAATCGGTCTGAAAATGTAGCTAAAAACGTCAAAATACCGTAAATCGGGGGGTACCGTTATATGGGGGCTATATCAAAACGTGGACCGATATAGCCCATCATCGAACTTGACCTGCCTGCAAACAAAAGAAGCATTTTCCCAAAATTTCAGCGTCCTATCTCCATTTTTGTGGATGCTAGAGTGATTACCACAGACGGACGGACGGACGGACGGACGGACGGACGGACGGACGTGCTCAGATCGACTTAGAATTTTACCCTGATCAAGAATATATATACTTTATAGGGTCGCACATGAGTATTTCAATGCGTTACAAACGGAAAAACAAACTTAATATACCCTCCATACTATGGTGGAGGGTATAAAAATAAACTTTCCTTATTCAATTAAATTTTTCTGGATGATATGGGTTCTGCCGTACATATTATGGTACCACTTATGGACAAGTTTTAATAGCTGAAAAGTTTTCGCCAAACGGTTGCTGAAGGATTTTCGCCACCGAAGCAGAGTTTTGTGCTGTGAACATTCAGAGAACAAGTACTACGGTTTGATTTAATAATTTTAAACTGGAGATCCAGGATCACGTTCACAGTCGCCTGTGGGGAGCTTTTGTTTACTCTGATGATCAGATTTGACCTAGCCCTCTACACATTTCATAGTTTGGACAATAGTTTAGGATGGGCAGAATTACGGTTACATAGAACCAGTATATGATTTATAGTCTGAGTTCCCAACTTTTGCTACTGGAGTTCTTGCCCACGATATTCCTTTTCGAGATCATGCGGTGGTTTATGTTTGCACTGAGGTATTTTACTTTGAGAGAAAGCTCTTGTACAACTCCTTCCAAAACTGTGGGAAGGGGAATTTTCGTCTCCTGGTGAATAATGCGAGTTTCGTCTTCGCCATGTTCATTGTCATGGGCCAATAGTAAGATTAGAAGGTTAACCTTGGTGGAGCTGGTCTCTATTATTGGTTTTTTTTCGTTTGTACATCTGGGTTAACCTTGGTGGAGCAGGTCAATATAAGGGTCTCTATTATTGGTTTTATTTTCGTTTGTACATCTGGGTTTTCAAGGTTGGGAGATAAAAAAGTGTCAACAAGTTGTGATATTGTGGGCACCGACAGACACATGTTTCCTAATTAACTAAAGCGGTGTCCAAGTGGTTGTGGCAGTTGACTTCACGGCCAGGTCAGTGCTTGAATTGAAATCATTAGGAGTGATAAACCACAGAATATACTTAAATAAATAATAAGTATTCCAATAGAAATAGACAGAACTAAATTATTATTAACATTACTGCCTGCCATCAGCTAAGTCAAAATAGGAAAACTTCAAAACACAATCATAAAACATTAATAAGCATTTATAATCAATGATAACCTAATGTTAATTTTATTAACAGCAATCTAATTTGGATACGGCTACATATTTTGTTGCTACCCTCTCTCCACTAAAATCATTAATGAACCTGACTGACCGCTGAAGACAACGATAACACATACACTCCAAACCAAAAATCTTTCTTGCAATAAAAAAGTACAGTTGTGATATGTTTAAATCCTTAACAACAACAGCTATAAAAAAAACAAAAAAAAACAACAAATGACTGCCAACATATCCTTTATTTAAATTAGGGGTGATTTTTTATTCCTGTGTGTGAGTTCTGAAAGGTGGTATGGTAGATTACCCTCCCCATTCTTCTTTGTTGTTGAGTTTTTGGTGTTGTTATTTTTATTTGTAAACTGTAAATAAACACCTGAATTATATTTCAACATTGTATCATTATGCCCTCAACATGTCCTGTTTCGTTTTGAGTAACTCCAATTGATGTCCATTCTTCGGTTATATAATACAGGTTGGCCGACTTCATTTTCCAACTGATTGCGTTGTGTTGTAGTTGAAACAGAAAAGGAGGAAGGTTGTTGTTATGAAATATGATAAGGCTTCAAATGAGCTATCCCGCCAAAGGAATATCATTGGCGGTAATTTGGTAATTGTTCAAAAGAATGACAACAACAACAACAGAGGACAATCACAGGTGGTTTTCTGCTTTCGTTTTTTGTGGAATATTTAACCGTTTGTCTGTTTATGTTTATGATTCAAAATATGTTCGAATTTCTATGGTTATTCAATTCTTGATGAGTTGTTTGCGTGTTCCAATCAAAATGGGAGGTATTTTTTATGATTATGGTTTGACATATTTTTTGAATAATTTCATCATTATGTCATTAGGTTAGGCCAGAGAATTGTCTAGGAAGTGGATGTATGGTAAAAGGCGGAAGTTTTAATTTCATTAGCCTTTAAGTGAAAAAGTTGCAGTTTGAAGATACATTTTGGAAACTTTTGAACATTTAATAGGCTGGCTTAGTTCCTGCATTGCTGTTTAGATTATTCTCGGCAAATAAATTGAATGGAAGATTAACTCATAGTGTCATGAATATTGACTTTTCAAGCAATATAACTAGCAATATAACATTTTATTGTTGGCATATATAAAGGATTCCCAATATAAGACCCTCATAAAATCATTAGAAATTTACAGTAATGGGTTACTCAAACTATACTATTCAGGTCTTCCCTCCATCTTAGTTACATGCCTAAGAATCGCCTTTCAGAGATTAACTTTCTGCCTCACTTGTAATGCAAGAATCCTGCACATATTTTCCTCATCTAATTATTTTTTCCTTTTGTACAAATATTATAATAAAATATAAGCCCTTTAAAACACTCGAAATAGGATTGCTTTTCTAAAATCCCCTCTTAATCACAAATCAAAGAATATCTTTAAGTAATCGCAAAACTCTTTGTCATCATCATTTGACGGACCCTTTTTATTGGATGACTACAACAAAGATGGCATTACTTAGTTGCTGCTTCAATAATTATAGACCATAAAAACAAATACATCAACGAAGAACAAATTAAAACTCTGCTGTATTCTAAAGTTTAATGAACTTTGTGGTAAATAATCAGTAGAATAATCATCATAAGAAGCGACTCTTATGATGTGCGTACAACAACAATGACAGGAAACTTGAAAACTTAACCCTATTTTCGTGCCAACGGAAATGCGTTTCTAATGTAAATAGCAAAAAAAAAATGTTGCAAAAGATGGAGCCATCACTTGCGTGAATGACAGAAGATATCAATAAATTCAATGTACACTAAGAAAAAAGTAGTGGGAAACATATTCCTCTGGACATAAGTTTATTTAAGATAATTTTTAATTCAGCTGGAAGGATTAGTTGGTGTAGTTACAAGCGGTTTTATTTTCCACGAACTTCCCACGGGTCTAGAGGAAGCATCTCTTATATAAAAGATTCACTGATATAGGGCCATTATTTTATAGAAGAACACTTTTTGGATGGACATAGTCCCCTTTAATACCCAAAAAATTAGTCCTCTGGGAGTGATTAGGTTCGAATAAGGGGTATAAAAAACCCTTAAATGCCGAAACCTAATATTTACTTGTCACATTTTTCTCTCAGTGTCTGTTTCCTCTGCTTAATACAATGTGATGCCATTTAACATTTAATTTTTTGTTTACGCTCTCAATATCACGCTTTCAAAAAGTGCGTTTCGCATATGTTTAAACCCTTCAGTATTGTTGCTGTTGTTACTACCGTTGATTTCAAAGGCTTTACAAACTAAGGAGTCCCGTACAAAGCATTTGAACGCTTAGCAAATATCTTTGTATTGTTCTGATCAAGCTAACGCTAAGGATATACGCACATACACTTACATGCGTATGCAGATTGTATTATGTTGGTCTTTACTTCGATGGTTGTGTGATGGTTGCTTGGCTGCTGGTGTATTTTTATGACTCAATGGTCATTGAACTGGAAAATATACCACTATGGCAGGCATCGACATTGTTGTGCAAGGGAAAAAGTGTTGATTATTTTGGCAGATAGAGGTCGATTTTTATAGGAGCTAAATTTAATTAGTAGGTTTTTATATAGGATGAATTTTAGCTGTTCCCATACAACAGGTCTCATTTAGACCACTCAAAAAACTTTATACAGAGGATCTTCCAAGGACTTCTATGTAGAGGAACTTCTAAAGATCTCATATAGACAGAAGTCTATCCAAAGGTTTTCCATAGTGAAATAAGCTTCTATTACCATTTATTATAGACAACAGACTTTCGAAAGATCTTCTAAAGAAAACCTTCCAACGGTCTTCTACAGACAAATTTCTTGCAGAGACAGAAGACCTTTCAAAAGCCGTATATAGACAGAAACCTTTCCAACGATCTTCTGTAGACAGAATACCCTCCAGTGATCTTCTATGGACATAAAACCTTCCACAGGTCTTTTAGTTAACCTTCCAACGGTCTTCTACATACAGAGATCTTTCAAAGGTCTTATATAGACGGAAGACCCAACAATGTCTTCAAACCACAGATGGTTTTCCAAAGGTCTTCTAAAAACAGAAGATCTTACAAAGGTCTTTAATGGACAGAAGGCCAAAGGTCTTCTATAAGCAGAATACCTTCCAAAGTTCTTCCAAGGATCTTCTTTCGAAAACCTTACAAAGGTCTCCTTTAGACAGAAGACCTTCCAACGGAACGGAAGAAAACCTTATAAAGGTCTTCTATAGACACAAGACCTTCCAAAGTCATTTTAAAGATAGAATGACTTTTAAATGTTTTCTACATTTCACAGTTCTCCTATAGACAGAAGGCTCAAAGGCCGTCTATCGCTGTATTGGGGCCATATATCGCTGAATAAATGGGCTCAAAGGCCATCTATCGCTGGATAGATGGGCTCAAAGGCCATCTATCGCTGGATAGATGGGCTCAAAGGCCATCTATCGCTGGATAGATGGGCTCAAAGGCCATCTATCGCTGGATAGATGGGCTCAAAGGCCATCTATCGCTGGATAGATGGGCTCAAAGGCCATCTATCGCTGGATAGATGGGCTCAAAGGACATCTATCGCTGGATAGATGGGCTCAAAGGCCATCTATCGCTGGATAGATGGGCTCAAAGGCCATCTATCGCTGGATAGATGGGCTCAAAGGCCATCTAACGCTGGATAGATGGGCTCAAAGGCCATCTAACGCTGGATAGATGGGCTCAAAGGCCATCTGGATAGATGGGCTCAAAGGCCATCTGGATAGATGGGCTCAAAGGCCATCTGGATAGATGGGCTCAAAGGCCATCTATCGCTGGATAGATGGGCTCAAAGGCCATCTATCGCTGGATAGATGGGCTCAAAGGCCATCTATCGCTGGATAGATGGGCTCAAAGGCCATCTATCGCTGGATAGATGGGCTCAAAGGCCATCTATCGCTGGATAGATGGGCTCAAAGGCCATCTATCGCTGGAGAGATGGGCTCAAAGGCCATCTATCGCTGGATAGATGGGCTCAAAGGCCATCTATCGCTGGATAGATGGGCTCAAAGGCCATCTATCGCTGGATAGATGGGCTCAAAGGCCATCTATCGCTGGATAGATGGGCTCAAAGGCCATCTATCGCTGGATAGATGGGCTCAAAGGCCATCTATCGCTGGATAGATGGGTTCAAAGGCCATCTATCGCTGGATAGATGGGCTCAAAGGCCATCTATCGCTGGATAGATGGGCTCAAAGGCCATCTATCGCTGGATAGATGGGCTCAAAGGCCATCTATCGCTGGATAGATGGGCTCAAAGGCCATCTATCGCTGGATAGATGGGCTCAAAGGCCATCTATCGCTGGATAGATGGGCTCAAAGGCCATCTATCGCTGGATAGATGGGCTCAAAGGCCATCTATCGCTGGATAGATGGGCTCAAAGGCCATCTATCGCTGGATAGATGGGCTCAAAGGCCATCTATCGCTGGATAGATGGGCTCAAAGGCCATCTATCGCTGGATAGATGGGCTCAAAGGCCATCTATCGCTGGATAGATGGGCTCAAAGTTCATCTATCGCTGGATAGATGGGCTCAAAGGCCATCTATCGCTGGATAAATGGGCTCATAGGTCATCTATCGCAGGATAAATGGGCTCATAGGCCATCTATCACTGGATAAATGGGCTCAAAGGCCATCTATCGCTGGATAGATGGGCTCAAAGGCCATCTATCGCTGGATAAATGGGCTCAAAGGCCATCTATTTCTGGATAAATGGGCTCATAGGCCATCTATCGCTGGATAAATGGGCTCATAGGCCATCTATCGCTGGATAAATGGGCTCATAGGCCATCTATCGCTGGATAAATGGGCTCATAGGCCATCTATCGCTGGATAGATGGGCTCATAGGCCATCTATCGCTGGATAGATGGGCTCATAGGCCATCTATCGCTGGATAGATGGGTTCATAGGCCATCTATCGCTGGATAGATGGGCTCATAGGCCATCTATCGCTGGATAAATGGGCTCAAAGGCCATCTATCGCTGGATAGATGGGCTCATAGGCCATCTATCGCTGGATAGATGAGCTCAAAGGTCATCTATCGCTGGATAGATGGGCTCAAAGGCCATCTATCGCTGGATAGATGGGCTCATTGGCCATCAATCGCTGGATAGATGAGCTCATTGGCCATCTACCGCTGGATAGATGAGCTCATTGGCCATCTATCGCTGGATAGATGGACTCATTGGCCATCTATCGCTGGATAGATGGGCTCATTGGACATCTATCGCTGGATAGACGGGCTCATTGGCCATCTATCGCTGGATTGATGGGCTCATTGGCCATCTATCGCTGGATAGATGGGCTCATTGGCCATCTATCGCTGGATAGATGGGCTCATTGATAGGATATGCTCATTGGCCATCTATCGCTGGATAGATGGGCTCATTGGCCATCTATCGCTGGATAGGATATGCTCATCGGTCATCTATCACTGGATAGATGAGCTCATTGGCCATCTGTCGCTGGATTAATGGGATAAAAGGTCATTTATGGTTCGATAGATGGGCTCTAAGAAGATAGACCTTCTAAAGGTCCTGACAATCGTTTCCTATATACAAACCACCTTCTGTTGTTTCCAATCCAAACAATATTCAAAAGCTCTTCTATAAACATAATACCTCCCAACAGTTTTCTGCAGAAATAAGAACTTCTTAAGGTCTTCTTAAGACAAAAGGCCTTTCTAACGTCTTCTTCATAGATAATTTTCTACAGATAGAATATTCCCTTATTGCTTCTACAGGTAGAATAGCTCCAAAATGCTTTTAATGGACAGAACAAGTTTTATAGGCCTTCCTTTTCAGACAGTAGTAATTTTAAATTACTTCCATATGGAGGTGATCTTCAAAAGAAGATGTATACAAATAACATATGGGTATTTAATAGGCAGAAGTTATTTTGAGGGTTTCAGTAGGGAAAATGCCTTCAAGAAAGCTTGTATAGACAGAAGACCTTCTAGGACGGAGAACTCCGTTTTGGACTCCCACAAGTCTTCCATTGACAATAAACGCAACTTCTGTAGCTCCTATGGACAGTAGATGTTTTAAGGGATTTCCATAGAAAATATATCTAATGGGATTTTCTAGATAGAATGCCTTTTCAAGGATATACAGAATAACGTCCTTTAGAAAAAACCGGGCGAATGTTGCACTCGTTTATGCTAACTGCATGTCGTAACAACGAATATCGCGTATTTTGCTGTAGGGGTATTGTATTCAATGCGTAATTTCCAGCAACCTTTTTTTTATAGGCATAGGTTAACACATTATAACCCCTCTCATATTGTCACATGGAATTAAGTTAAAAGAATTAGATCTAGAAGAAGGATGAGAAAAATAAAAGTAACAGGGGTCCTAGTAAACATTTGCTATTCCACGAAAGTGACAGCTGTTAAAATGCATTTAAATCAACAGCATTGTACGTCATCTTTGTTAGTAGGGCGTTTTTTCTTCTTTTTCTTTGGAAGGAGGGCAGCTCATTGCATTTCATACTACTTACAATTTGTTACGCATAAAAAATTAAAAAGACAATTTCTGACTTTAATTCACTTTTGGTTTGTCATTTATGGTGGCTTTGGGCGTTGGTATATATGCAAAAACTGACCCAGGAAAATGCAGGGGAGTTAGGCAATTTTCTGCTAAAATTTTCCAGAAAAATTCAACCCATTGAGTCATGTTAAAATGTATCATATTACTAGGGGTCTTTATTCTTGGGAGGGGATTTTAATTTAGTTGAACATGCGTAACATCTGTCTCCACGCACTCCCAGTTATGAAGAAGTAGTCAAAAAACAAACAAACATTTTCCATGTTTATTTATTTAAGCCTTGCTAATCTTTGTTATCGCAATTGTGTGCCGTTTTCAATTAAAAGTCCGTAATTTTACGCAATTAATTTGGAGGAAGACATATTCCCGTGATGCGAACACCAAACAATTCGCAATAAATAAAAATATAATTAATGGTTTTTGCACCAGGGTTTTGTCGTTTAAAAGGCAATTTGGTCAAATGAGGGTTCCCCGGGCATTAAATTAACATGGTACGGCATTCATGTACAACAATTTTTTTGTTGCCAGCAAGACCACTAAATTGCCGATGGTGTCAACAGATAGATTATTATCTTTATTAACAAGGAAGGTGCTGTGGATCTTCTGTTGAAACAGATGACTGTCATAACTTTTTCGGGTTCCTAGTAATTTGTCTGTTTTAATGGTCAAAAATAACATGACAAAAAAATTGGAAGTTTATTTAGGGAAATATTATACAAACAGGCAAGGAAATGCTAAAAGAAAAAAAGTAATCTACCAATGAACGGAAATGAATTTCCAGCACTCATATGACTTTCCTTCTATGAAGTATGATTCACAATTATCCTTACGTACATTTGCATGGATTTTTTCACTCAGGAAACATATTCAATTTCCTTTAGAAGCTAGAAAAAATATTTCAAATGGAAACAAGCAAGCCATAATCAATTTTAACCTGTACTTCTTCACTGATGGCCAACACATTCTGAAACATCTTCACTTTTGGTGCTACTCACATGCCTACCTGCACTACATTCAAATAAAACATCTAAAAATGCAGACAAAACATACAGATTGCTGTCATACAAATAATCCTTCAACATTCTCTTTCCAGTGTCTTGTATCCCATATCTCAAATACCAGACTCACATATCCTGTTTCCATGCAAAAAACAACTTAACAAACAAATAAAACTCTGAAACCAAATTCATGCATGTTATACCATAAAAAATCTATGCCTTGAAGGTCAATTTTAATGGATATGAATGAATTGTTTTTAGCGTAACGTACGACTACATTTGTCCTTCTATGCGAGACAGAGTTTGCTTAGAAAAGATTCCAGATTGTTTTTTCCACTTAAAAATATTAAAAACAAATATTAATCCTTTATTCTTGCCATTCCGCCTAATTTTTGTTTAGTTCTTTTTTTCAACCAAAAATAACAAAGTCCTTTGATGTAAATATCACTGAAAGATGATTATACATTTATGATGAAAATCATAACATTTGTAATGCGAATATCATGTCAATTAAATAAAGTGCCACCTCAGGCTATGGGAATTTTCCGCAGCCAAAAACTATGCATCATGCCATTTTGGAGGAAGATAGTTTTAACGTAAGTTGAAAAGCTTAGTTGCTGTTGGGGATTTTAACAACCAACTACAGTATAAATTGTTAATGTCAGAAAGTACACTGAACAAAAATGAAGGACTTTGAAATGAAGATATTCCATAGGAAATTTCTACACCCAATAAAGCCACCACCATGACATCTAGTAGCCGAAAGGATTTCAGAATGCATCGACATTTAAATCCTTTTTTATTCAATGCGGACATTTGAGTTTTCCCTATTGAACTACTAGTATAAGCTGTGGGCCAGAACCAATGGTTACCGATGCGGAAGCAGATTGTTCTGACCAATCTATTCCTATACCTAATTATCTAGACAGTATCCATGGATGAATGAGATCGTGTCAAGGATATTATATTTCTCTTGGAGGAGAATTGTTTATACAATGTGGCGCAAAAGTAATCTTCCTATCAGAAAATGCTATAATTTTTGCGATTGGCCCCTAATGTTAGTTCTGTTTAGACATTTGTATAGTAAACAAATGTAAAATACACGTTAATAAACAATCTTACGCTACACTGCTCCAGAACGCGGAATATTGGTGACTATTTATTTGGCCAATAATCGGTCGGTGACTTTGGCACAACGTGAATTTCGTCGCAGACGTTAAGCCGCTCGCCTCGAAGAGACTGGCACAACATGTAATGCTGCCATGCATGGCAGACCCCGGAGTATCCGTTCTGCAGAGAATATTGCTGCTGTAGCCGAGGATGTCATGAAAGCGCCGTCGACATAGGCCTGACGATGTGCCACGCAAATGGGTATCAGTTGACGATCTTTACAGCGAATTTTGGTACAAGATTTTAAGATGTTTCCGTACAAAGTCCAGACGGTGCATCAGCTGTTAGATGCTGACCGCCAATCGCGTCTAACATACGATGAAGCCATCCTTAATCACCACCAACAGGAAGATGATTTTTCATCAAAAATAATCCTGAGTGATGAGGCGCCCCATACTTCTTTTTGTGGGGCTTTTTGAAGTCGCCGGTTTATGTCAACAAGCCTCAGACTCTTTCAGCTCTTAAAGACAATATCCGACAAGAATGTGAGGACCTATCGCCGGAAGTTTTGGCCAAAGTGATGGAAAATGGCATAAAAAGGGCTGAAAACACAATAAACTGTGGCGGCGGCCATTTATCTGATATCATATTCTCGACTTGATGTAAAAAAAATAAAGACCAAATAAAAATTATCCACAAGAAAACTCAAAGTTTTTCATTTTTTTAAATCACAGCAAAAAAACTTCGGAAGATTACTTTTGCGCCACCTTGTACATGCCATTCAGGTAAAAAACCTGGCAGGTGCCTGGGTCAGGTAGAAAAACTTGCAGGTACATAAGTCAGGTAATAAACTTGACAGGTGCCTGGGTCAGGTAGAAAAACTTGCAGGTACATAAGTCAGGTAAGAAGCCTGACAGGTGAGATGACTCACCCATAGATTACCATGGAAGCACACCTGAGAATCAAAAGTTTTTTTTTAATAGAAGACCTTTCAAGGGTCTTCCGTATATAGAGACCTGACATCTGCAAAATCTCCAAAACTCCACAGCAATTTCAACCGATATATCCGAATGCTTTGCCTAAACTGACTGCCAAGATGACAAAATCTTCAAAGCTTGGGGCTATCGGGAAAACAGAAAAGTGCCCTGATAGTAACAAATGCAACGTCTAAACTAAATACCAAGACAGCAAAATCTTCGAAGACTGGGCCTATCTGGAAAAGTTATCTTTGTTGGATGCTGAATTACCCAACGAGCTTGATAGATCTTACAATCCCACGGCGCACGGTGGTCGAAAGCTGTGATCTAGCGGCACGAAATTAATAACTTGCAAACGAATTGAGATACGCCACTAAAATTTTGCACAAGCTCAGCTTGTACCTGTGGGTAATAATGGGCCAAATATGAATGCTTTGCCTAAACTGACTGCCAAGATGACAAAATCTTCAAAGCTTGGGGCTATCGGGAAAACAGAAAAGTGCCCGGATAGTAACAAATGCAACGTCTAAACTAAATACCAAGACAGCAAAATCTTCGAAGACTGGGCCTATCTGGAAAAGTTATCTTTGTTGGATGCTGAATTACCCAACGAGCTTGATAGATCTTACAATCCCACGGCGCACGGTGGTCGAAAGCTGTGATCTAGCGGCACGAAATTAATAACTTGCAAACGAATTGAGATACGCCACTAAAATTTTGCACAAGCTCAGCTTGTACCTGTGGGTAATAATGGGCCAAATATGAACAATATCGGCTAATGTTTTGGTATAGCCCCCATATAACGGTACTTTCCGATTTTCGGTATTTTGAGGATTTAAGCCACAATTTCGCAGCAAATTAGCTGTAATTTGGTACTTAGGGTTCATAGTGGTCACAAAATATTTCCACCAAAAATAATGGACATAGGTGCACGTTTTGATATAGCCCCATGTATGCGTACCTCCCAATTTAAGGTATTTTGAATATCATGACCACATTTTAAAACCAACTTGGCTGTAATTTTGCATTCCGTGTTCTCACTGCGTATAAAATCTTCTTGCAAAACATTTTCAATACGGATTTATGTTTCGATGTAGCCCCTTTTATGGTACCCCCGGTTCGTTGAATTTTTATTTGTTATCCCATATTTAATAACATATTTAGCTATAATATGGTATTAAAGTGTCTCCGGGGATAGAACTCCTCCGTGCCAACATTTCTCAAGATAGGTTCATATTTTGATTTAGCTCCCATACAAATGCACAGCTAAATTTGTATGAATTCCATGCAAAATCCGTTATTTTAAAAGTGCAGTCATCAAAAGATTTGCAAATATTTGCAGCCCTAATGTGGTTATTCCGTATCCAGAGAGTCCAATTTCATTCCCAAAAAATAATCGAACCCAAGTTCGGCCAAGTTTACAAGATGCACTCTATGGAACAAGCGCGTACAACCCATAAAAACACTAAAAATTTATTTTTTTGAAATTTTATTGCTATATAACTAAGTACCTCCAGACCCCAAACTAATTTTTATAATCTAAATCACACCCTCTTCTATTAATTAAACATAAATCTTGTCCAGTTTCATTACGAATTTATTTAACATTTAAACAAATATGAAGATAATTTTTTTGCAACAATTTTTTAAAATCTGATGCAACAAAAACTCTTGTATTTGATAGTGAATAACTGAGTGAATATTTACAACAACAAAAATGAAAAAAAAAAACAAAATCTTTGTCTGCAAAGTGTCTGTAATCGATACAATGGAAAATTTTTAGCAATTTAATAGTTCGATTTTTTGACTTTCGCGCCGCCAGATCAGTGGTTTCGACCAGTGTGCGACGGCTGGTTCTATGCACCGGACTGACTGGGAGGAATCTTCGACCAGGGGCCGTCACCTCAACAAGTATGTGTTTGTGTTCGTGTAAAGATCGTTCGTTGAAATTAGGAGACTGCAACTGACAGATAAGCAAATCTGCTAAGCCCTTTGGAAGGCAGAAGAACTATTGCATCTCGGCTACAGACAGAAGGTTTCCTACTGGTTGATGTTGGTCTTCTATTAACAAAACAAAAACGTTTAAAGATCTTCTATAGATAGAAACCCTTTTGAAAGTCTTCGTCAGACAAAAAAAATGTAAAAGGAATAAAAAATACTTTTGAAAATTCTTCTATAAACAGAGAAAATCATTCAAAGTTCTTCTTAAAACAAAAGAAGCCCTTTTAAAGACCTTTCAGAACACTAGAAAGAAGCCATATTAAAAACCTTCTGTATACAGAGACTTTGTAAAAGTATTTGCCATAGAAAATCCTGAGGAGGTCTTCTGTCTATGAAACACCACTCTGATGTGCCAAAACACGCCATATCCAACACATATCAGAGCAGACCGTGCGAAAGTTTGGCGACAGTAATTGTTACCCTGTGATGTCCTAAGTCTTCTCTTCGGTCGTGCTAAAAACCGTGGATAATCAGCTATGTGTGTGGACGCCAGTCGTTTGTGGAATTCAGAAATAAGAAGTCGATGACCCGTAAAGAGAAGTTCCCTAAATATAAATCCTTCGCCTGGACATATTGGTCGATGATGTCCTGATTCCGACCACTGACTACCCCAAGATATAATGGTAAGCAAGCCAAAGCTATGCGCGACAAGATCAGAAATAGGAGCAAAATCCTCAAGCCGCCACTTTGTTGATATCTTTGAAGGAAATAGGTTGGTCTGTGTGTGAAACGATATGACTTATCTTCAAACTTAAACTATGTTTGCACAAAATATTACAAAGACCAAATTCTGGACCGAATCGGCAGATCCGTTCGAGAGTTATCTTGCGCTCCAACAACTACACACGGTGTCATAGGTCTTTTTTTGTACCTTTCAGGCTATTTTCTCAGGAAGTATGAAGATTATACCGTTATATAGGGGGCAGTGGATGCAAGTTGCTACAACAAAAATCAAAGCGATTCTTGAACAGGCCCTAAACTGAACTTTACCGAAATTTTGTGTGGGAAGTACCCGAAGGAGTGGACCGATTGAGTCTCTACATTGTCAGTGAACTATAAGTATCTATACCAAAATTCATCTGACAACGCCAACTCCTTCCATATTTAGCCACCGTTTATTTGAACTCGCGACATAGTGCAGCGTTTTTTGAGGTTA
This sequence comes from Musca autumnalis, assembly GCF_047663935.1. Taxonomy (NCBI): domain Eukaryota; kingdom Metazoa; phylum Arthropoda; class Insecta; order Diptera; family Muscidae; genus Musca; species Musca autumnalis. The sequence continues at coordinate 246,158,693 of NW_027411977.1, read as the reverse complement.
TGCGACATTATCGGGAACTATGAACTTGCCCTCGAAAAAAAATACAATGACGTAACGGGGGCCGCACGAACATTTCATAACGATTCCTGAGGTGTCACTAAACTGCACTTATTTAAAATTTTGTGTGGGAGGTACCTGAAGGAGTGGACCGATATAATCCATATTCGAACCTAATGTATGCCTAAAGGTAGTATTACCGTGTGCAAAGTTTGGTTCAATTCGGTTACTCCCTTCGAGAGTTGTCGTGCGCACAAGTTTTGGGACAATTTTTGAACATTTGTGGGGGAGGTACCTGAAGGAGTGGACCTGTATGGCCGATCTTCGAACTTAAATCAAATCTGGACAAAATATTTCGATACCTAAAATTTGAACCGAATCGATTGATCCGTTCGAGAATTATCGTGCGCACCAGCGAGACAGACAGACGAACGGACATTGCTAGATCTACTCAAAATTGTCTGAAGCGGATATCGTACAAACATACTTGGGGTCTAAAACCATTATTTCGATGAGGCACATTTTTGGTCGTATCAAAGTGTAAATACCCTCTTTAGCCTAAATGATGAGGGTATAAAAAGGGTACCTTCTCATGACACCAGTTGGTAATCTTAATGAACGGTGCAGCAGTTCAACAAGATGTTGTCGATACAGTACCTGCTTGGTTGTTATCGCCATCTGCACCCCTGCCACAATATTGAGGGTATTTTTCCCTCACCCAGACACATCAGTATATATCTTCATGATCTAGAGAGAGTGGTCCAAAGGCACAAACGGAAAACTCCTTATTTCAGGAAGGCTTGTATATCATTCACACTGATGTAGTTGCGAAGGTAGTTGGAATTATAATGTGAATGCGCACTCGGTGGCCACAATAGCGTTAGGGGAACAACACCTGGGAGGTTAAACACGAGTGGACTTATCCCAATAAAAATCCTGACGATTCAGCCGCCTCAATTTTTATTGGGTCCAAATTGACAGCAATATACCCAACATATGCTTAGCTTGGACCGCTATCTCCCAAATTTTTATGACAGCAGCTAGTCCAGGTTGCAGAATTTTTTGAATGTGGACACTAAGAACTAGAACCAGATAAACGATATATGAACGACCATATTTGCATTGCTACAACAACAAAGAAGGGGCGTATATCGTAGGTACAGAGAGTTTGCTCCACTTTCAGGCGGGATGAAGCGAATACCAGCCTCAGTGGATTATCACCAAATAAAAAAGTCAATGGAGCTTTATATTCATCTGTTTCCTTCCTGTAAGCATCTAGTCACTGAAAGGCTTGGCACTAAGAAGACCCCAAAAAATCTTCTAGAGTTACGGATTTTCCTTGGCATTGGTCTACTTACATACAAGTTTCCCTTGAGGTAATAATAGCATAATCTCAGTAAATGCTTAAATATGAACATTATAGATGGAAGGTGAAAGTCGTCAAGTGCGAAAAATGATCCTATCAGACGAGGTGCAGAGCAGTCAGACCAACCTCCGCAAAGAAGTGCTAATTGGTAGTGACGACCTAGGTATCTCCGCAGGAAAAGATAAAGAGACTGCAAATGCTAGAGAAACGTAGGAATAGTCTTCAGATAAGGGGCTGATGATGGTGGCTGGAAGGTTTCGATAGAGAAGAAGAGATTGGAATATCTCAAGAAAATTGAATTAGGGTTGGTGAAATGTCGCAGGCATGGGCATAGCCAGGAACAGGTAGGGAGGGGCAGCTGGCCCCTAGATCCTACAAAACAGTTCATTTGTATGTAAAAAATTATAAATATTACGAAAAACAATCATTTGTAACACCAACCCATCCCCTAGAACGATCAAAAAGCATTCTTGGCTACGGCCATGGTCGCAGGGTAAACTTGCAACCATATAACTATTGACTAGATGTATTACGCATGGATGATGGCGTATTTGTAGAAGGTTTTGTTATTGAATTTGAAACTTAATTTGACTGGATTATGCACTAAGCTGAAGGAAGTTAGTCACTTCAATTGATTGCAGCCAATTGTTATATGGTCTACATACATAAACCAACTATATGCTACCAACGACCTCTATTATCGTCGATTAGCGTCGAAATTTTCTAGTTGCCTCATTCATTTGCTGCAGTTGCTGGCCTCTTGGGAATTCTACCTGTAGAGATGCAGTGATTCGACGCTTTGAGTATGTGGCTTAGTCTTGTCTATTAAACTTATATCTTCTACTTATTTTGGGTATTTGTTTTCATTGAGACGGATATTTTATTATATAAAAATTATTTTTCAATAAACGTGGCTTTTTTAAAATAATTTTTTTTAATAAACGTGGATTTTTATACCCTATACCACAATGTGGAAAAGGGTATTATAAGTTTGTTTTGGTAAAAATTCATGTAACACCGCGAAATATTCGTCGGAGACCCCCAATGTGGTATACCAATCTTCATATCTCGACAAGATAAAGCGATTTTGAGATGTGTGTCCGTCCGTCCGTCAGTCCGTCCGTCCGTCTGTCCATTATAAATTGTAAACACGCTCCAGGCCGCAATTATGGACCGATCGTCACGAAATTTTGTATGGAGGTCGGGTTCAGATCAGAATAGATCCCTATTCTTATTGGTGATGATCGTGAAATATTTAGCGGGTGAAATGGACCAAAAACATAATATTTATCCAATTTTCTAGCGGCTCTGTAGGTCTCAATAATAGTCCGATCAACGCGTAATTTTAAATAAGGTAAGAGTATATCACAAAGGAGAAGCTTGCAATTTGAGATGGCGATCGGATTATATTTAGAGGGTTAAATGGACCAAAACTTTTGTGTGAAAATTGTGAAATTTTTTAATATACAGCTTATATCTTAATTCCTGGAAGTGACATTCCGGACAAGTGAGATATACTTGAAAGTGGAACGCTTGACCTTTCAATTGATGCCAATTATGTTGGTGTGCATGATCAGATAACAGAGTTACAGCCTAATATATTCCGTTATTTGTTCGTAGTGTAATAATAAACTCGCTAGAAGTCGCAATTATACATCAATAGTCACGAAATTTTGCACAGGGTAAGAGTATAGGTCGAAAAAGATGCCTACAATTTTGAATGATGATCTGATATTCTTTAGCGGGTGAAATGGACCCTTACTTTTGTATGACAAATATAAAAATTTTATTTTTTGTCGATATTTTTATTCCTTGAGGACATATATATTTCGCAAAGTAGCCTACATATGGGAAAAAACTACTGACCTTTCCTCTGATGTAAATTGCAATAAAGCGTTTGCTAGATAACGGGCCTACAGCCTAATATATAATGGGTTCTGTGTAGAGAACCACATTTTTATCCCATGCTACATATTGTCTCTCCAAAAGTTTATGTAAAACCACGAAATATTCGTCCTAGACCCCTTTTTGGTATGCCAAAATTCATATCTCGACGAGATAAAACGATTTAGCGATGTGTGTCCGTCCATTAAAAATTGTAAACAAGCTTAAGGCCGCAATTATGGACCGATTGTAACGAATTTTTTAAGGAGGTTGGGTTCGGGCGAGAATATAAATGATTAGTTTTTGGTGATGATCGTGAAATGTTCAAGGGATGAAATGGACCAAAAACAAAATTTTAACCAACTTTGTTGCGGCTCTGTAGGTCAAAATAATAACCCGCAAAATTTTAAACAAACTTTATGATGAAGAAGAAGCCTACAAACCAACGTGAAGATCAGATAATACTTAGCGGGTTAAATGGACTGAAACTTTTGTGTGAAATTGGTAAAAATTTCAATAACGTAGCGGTTAAACAACGGAAGTAGTACTACATAAGTGGGTTTCATTACAATACATTACATACGTGAACTAAATTTTCCTTTCCTGCTACAAAAATGTCTTTGTCATGCTAGATAACTTTTTGGTTTTGGTCATAAGTATTATACATTACATCTCTGATATTTGATAATTAAATTTTCACAATCATTGAAAAGAAGTTCCGTGGAGAGCGATTGTCCAGGGATAGTGGTATAGGGTATCCCATGGTCGGCTCCGTCCGACTATAGACTTTTCTTACTTGTTTTAAATTATATTTTAATAAAAATGACCTTTTTTCAATAAACGTAGATTTTAAAAATTATTTTTACAATAAACGTAGATTTTTTAATAATTATTTTTTCAATAAACGTAGATTTTTTTAAAAATTATTTTTACAATAAACGTTCATTTTTTAAAAATTAGTTTTTCAAAAAACTTAAATTTTTTAAAAATTATTTTTTATTATATTAATTATCAATAAATGTGGCTTGTTAAAAAACTATTTTTTCAATAAGCGCGGATTTTTTTAAATATTAGTTTACAATAAAAAAATTATTTTTCCAATATACGTGGATTTTTTTAAAAATTATGTTACAATAAAAAAATTATTTAAAAATTATTTTTCCAATAAACGTGGATTTTTTAAAAATTAATTTTCAATAAACGAGGATTTTTTAAAAATTATTTTTTCAAAAAAAGTGAATTTTTTACAAATGATTTTATCATTAAATGTAGATTTTTTAAAAAATATTTTTTCATTAAATGTAGATTTTTTAAAAATTATTTGTTCAATATCACGGATTTTTTAAAAATTATTTTTTCATAAAACGTGGATTTTTAAAAGGTATTTTCCATGGACAAAACGTGGATTTTTTAAAAAGTATTTTCAATGGACCAAACCTGGATTTTTTTAAAGAGTATTTTCCATTGACCAAACCTGGATTTTTTTAAAAAGTATTTTCCATGGACCAAACGTGGATTTTTATACCCTCAGCCTTTAGGCTAAAGAGGGTATTTACACTTTGATACGACCAAAAATGTGCCTCATAGAAATAATGGTTTTAGACCCCAAGTATGTTTGTACGATATCCGTTTCAGACAATTTTGAGTAGATCTAGCAATGTCCGTCCGTCTGTCTGTCTGTCCGTCTGTCTGTCTGTCTGGCTGGCTGGTGCGCACGATAACTCTCGAACGGATCAATCGATTCGGTTCAAATTTTGGGTATCGAAATATTTTGTCCAGATTCGATTTAAGTTCGAAGATGGGCCATATAGGTCCACTCCTTCAGGTACCTCCCCCACAAATGTTCAAAAATTGTCGCAAAACTTGTGCGCACGATAACTCTTGTAGGGAATAACCGATTAGGTCCATACTTTACACATCGTGTAATTTCTACCAAACTTAGATGAGGTTCCAATATGGTCCACTCCTTCAGGTACCTCCCACACAAAATTTCGGAAAAGTTCAGTTTAGGACCTGGTCTCGAATCGCTTTGATTTTTGTTTACGCAAGTTGTATTCGCTGTCCTCTATACGACGCTGTAAGTTTCATTAGGGGCAAGTCCATACTTCCTGAGAAAATAGCCTGAAAGTTACAAAAAAACCTATGACACCGTGTGTAGTGGATGGAGCGCAAGATGACTCTCGAACGGATCTGCCGATTCGGTCCAAAATTTGGCTTTCGTAATATTTTGTCCAAACTTAGTTCAAGTTCAAAGATGGATTATATCCGTCCACTCCTTCCGGTACCTCCCCCACAAAAGTTCGAAAATGTTCGGAAAATTTGTGCGTACTACAACTCTTGAAGGGAGTAACCGATTTGGTCCATACTTTGCACATTATGAAATTTCTGCCAGACTTAGATGAGCTTCCAATATGGACTCAATCGGTAAACTCCTTCGAGTACCTCCCACACAAAATTTCGGGAAAGTTCAGTTTAGGACCTGCTCTCGAATCGCCTTGGTTTTTGTTGTAACTTCTTGTATTCACTGTCCCCTATACGAAGGTACAAGTTTCCTCAGGGGCAAGTCCATACTTCCTGAAAAAATAACCTGAAAGTTGAAAAACAAACCCTATGACACCATGTTTATGGGTGGAAGCGCAAGATAATTCTCGAACGGATATGCCGATTCCGGCCAAAATTTGGCCTTCGTAATATTGTTTCCAAACTTAGTTTAAGTTCGTAGATAAGCCATATCGGTCCACTCCTTCAGGTACCTAACCCACAAAAGTTCAAAAATATTCGGAAAAATTGTGCGCACGATAACTCTTGATGGCAGTGACCGATTTGGTCCATACTTTACATATTCTCATAACATCTACCAGATATAGATCAGGTTCGAATATGGACTATATTTGTCCACTCCATCCCGTACCTCCCACACAAAATTTTGGATAAGTTCACTTTAAGACCTGCTATTGAATCACTTTGATTTTTGTTGAAGCAACTTACATTCGCTGCTTCAATTACGATGGTAAAAGTTGTTTCAGGGGCAAGTCCATACTTCTTGAGAAAACAGCCCGAAGAGTGTAAAAACCCCCTATGTCACCCCCATAGTCTATGTCGGTCCATTCCTTTAAGTACCTTTTCGGCAAAATTTTTGAACTTTAATCTTAATTAACATTTTTGTCGGTTCATACGACCAAAATTTTGAAACCCCCTAAATACATAATTTTTTTGTGAAAAACGTGTTTCAATTTGCACAGGCTGAGGGTATATCTCTGTCGGCAAAGCCGACTGATACTTTTTTACTTGTTTTAAAAAGTATTTTCCATGGACCAAACGTGGATTTTTTTAAAAAGTATTTTCCATGGACCAAACGTGGATTTTTTTAAAAAGTATTTTCCATGGACCAAACGTGGATTTTTTTAAAAAGTATTTTCCATGGACCAAACGTGGATTTTTTTAAAAAGTATTTTCCATGGACCAAACGTGAGTTTTTTTAAAAAGTATGTTCCATGGACCAAACTTGGATTGTTTTAAAAAGTATTTTCCATGGACCAAACGTGGATTTTTTTAAAAAGTATTTTCCATGGACCAAACTTGGATTTTTTTAAAAAGTATTTTCCATGGACCAAACGTGGATTTTTTTAAAAAGTATTTTCCATGGACCAAACTTGGATTTTTTTAAATGTTTCCGTATTACTCCGCTAAATGCAGACTCTGTCCTTTTGCTGGCATATGGAATGATGATTTGTAATATCAGTAAGCAGTGGGAAATCCAAATCCTACATTTAAATTAGTTTAGTTAAACATTTATCAGGTTCTTCCTTTTCCCACTATAATTTCTTGAAGTGTAGCACATGAATGTTTATATTAAGTTTTGACTGTAAATGCATAACATTTATTATTTACATGTAGCTGTCTTCTCTTGCCTTATTATAAATTAATCAAATGTTGTATATGAGTTGACTTAATATAATTAAATTAAGTTATGTTAAAATCAGTATGACAATCTTACCATTTAAATGTCTGTATCACTGAAATACACATACACATGCATTTGCCAACAGTTTGTGGTATGAAATTGACAGGAATAACTTCCATGGATTCATTGAAGTTTACCCACGTATACAAATCCAATAAGTCAAGTATATCTTTATTCTACGCAAATATTTACTCCCAATAATAACGACAGCACTATGTATACAGACTTATCTGTATAATTACAAAATAATATTTAACCACCTTTAACACAAATTCTAATCTAACCTAACTAAATAAAACAAACCAACAAACTTTTATCTGTAGCATTTAATTAAATTGCGAAAATAATGACAATACGCTTTGGAATTGTTAAGCATTATCCTGCTGATAAAACATTAGACATTATCACAACATTAACAGGCAATACAAGAGATATTACATCACTTCATAATCAGCAACTGTAACAACAACAAACTATTGATGGGGGCAAAAGAAAATGATAGCGACCACGATGGACCCATCAACATCATCATCCTCACCAATATGCGCATTTCCATCACCATCATCAAAAAGGCTCATTATCGTCATCACTGTTTTGGCGCAACCAAAACTATTGATAGATACACTTATCAATTTTATTTAGTAAACAAAGAAAAGCATCAACAACTGAAACAATGGACAGCTTTCACCCTTAGAAACATCATCCTTCTCCATCCTCATTTCCCTTCTACAAAAACTTGAAAGTTTTACCACTTTTATTGGCAACAATGGCATAAATAAGCATTTATTAGAAAATCTTTTTGTTTCGTGGCCAAATCAAGCAACCAGCCAGCCGTGGCAGAGGTTAAGGAGGCAAAACTTTTCTTTGCACTCACTTTGCTGAATTTTGAAGAAAGTCGAAAAAACTTATTGACGATTCTTTCTTTTCGCCTTTTCATTATTCAATGGCTCATTATTTTTTACGATTATGGCTTTGGCAAAAATCTTTTCCGAATAGTCGATCGATAAGATTGTTGCTGTGCGTTCTTCAGAAAACATTTCTTATTACAACAGCTAGTCCTTTTGAATGTTATGCGTATGCTTGAAATAATTATCCTTGTTGCAAACGGTCTATTAAATGAGTCCTTTTTGACATGTTTATGGTTGGTAGACTGTTTTCAAAAAGTTCTTCTTAGTGAAGTGGCAGTTGGGTGATGGGGGGACAACTTAAGTTTATTGTTTTAACAATATTTTTAAAGATTAAACTCACATTAAGTTCAAAGGCAAAGTTGATGCCCTTAAGGGCCAGGGATTTTAACGGGGGTGGGGAGACAATATTTTCTACTATAATCATTAAAAGATTTGCTTAAATTAAATTGATTGGATTTTTTGTTTATGCTAAAGTGTTGCTTTAACACTTTGAGTATCATAATCGCCATTAATTAACGTTATATAATTTGTAGTTGATTGTAATAAGGAACCAGGATTAGAACAAATAACATAATTTTGGTTAATGGAAAGTGTCATAAACTGAAGTAAATTTTATTATAATAGCCATCTTAAGTAGTAGAAAGTCCTTCATGTTCAGACCAAATCAATTACCTACCATTTTGAGTCAGTTTGAGTGTTCTATCTTAAGTGTTCCATACGGTGTCAACTTAAGTGTTTCATACGGTGTCAACATAAGTGTTCCATACGCCATTTTTGACTTGCTGAGATAAAGGTGATTTCTAGGGTTTTCCGGTATGCTTTTTCTGAATTTTTGGTCAGCTTTCTCCTACCTGCTCTAGTTTCCAAGATATCAACCCTTCCACGCGAAAGCTTAAACTTTTTTGGTCATAAAATTAATATGTTAAAAATTTACAAGTTTAAAAACACATTTCAAAAATCAGAACTTTAATTTTCCATTTATAAGTTTTTAATTTATTGAGGCAAAAATGGGAAAAATGTTTTGTCACTTTGCTCCTTTCACTTTTGTGTCATAAGTGTGGATATGGAACAAATCGACAAAAATTCTTTTTTTAAAAATTGTCTAACTTTTATATTCCAATACATATTCCTCTATATTTTTGCAAATATGTTCTATATGCTATTATTAATAATTCAAGTCAAAATTATAAATATTTTCTTTAGTCAGCTCCATGCAGTTGTGACGTAAAACATTAAAATTCGGTTTTCTGAAAACGAACAAATATCGTATGGAACATTAAGCATGACACCAACGAAATGTTGCAAAAAAGATCACCTTTGAAGATGAGCTTAATGATCCACTGCTTCAGGCATTTATACCACAACAATGTTTCTTCATTCAATTTAAAGATAAGGTTAGTTTTGAAATATCGTGGTCCTAATCGCTACGATACAATACTTCATTGGATAATTGACCAAAACACAATCAATTAGGTGTCATTTCCGGCGAAATGTCTATAGTTTGAAATCTTTGTATTCATTATAGAAAAGTTGGAGGAGCTCAAAGAAGACATGTAGGAAGAAGAAAACCTTCCAATGAACTTCTTTAGAAAGAAGACCTTCTATGGGAAGGGAAACGGAACTTCTAATGGTTTTCATTGGGAAGAAGATATTCTTAGGGTCTGCTTCTGAACGAGGACATTCCAACTGTCTTCTATTGGAAAAACAAACATCAATGGTCTCTATGGGAGGCTTCCAGGTTTTCCAGAAGAAGACCTTCTTCAGGTCTAACAGAGAAAGAGGACGTTCCACGTGTTTTTTCTCCTTATGTCTTCTATTGGAAAAAGACCTTCTATGGGAAGACGACCTTCTATGGAAAGAAGACCTTCTCCAGGCCTTCTAGAAGAATGCGTTCTACTTGTCTTCCGTTGGAAGAAGACCTTAAACTGATTCTCTACGAGAAGAAGATCTCTTATATAAAGTCGATTGGAAGAAGATGTTCTACAGGTCTACTATGGGAGCAAATAATCGGAAGGTCTTCTATGGAAATAAAATCGTTGTCTGATCTTCTATAGGATGACGTCTTCCTAAAAACTTGTTGACTATGGAAAGAAAACATTCTAGTTTGAAGAATACCTTTTAAGGACTTTCTATGGAAAAAGGACACTCTAAACGTATTTTATTGAAAGAAGATATTTCGAATACCTTCCAACGGCCTTGTATGGAAAAATGACCTTCTCCAGGCCTTCTAGACGAAGAATGCGTTCTACGTGTCTTCCGTTGGAAGAAGACCTTAAACTGATTCCCTACGAGAAGAAGATCTCTTATATAACATCTATGGGAAGAAATTTTTGTACAGGTCTACTATGGGAGCAAATCATCGGAAGGTCTTCTATGGAAAGAAAATCGTTGTCTGATCGTCTATGGGATGGCGTCTTCCTATAACCTTGTTTTCTATGGAAAGAAAACATTCTAGTTTGAAGAATACCTTTTAAGGACTTTCTATGGAAAAAAGGACATTCTAAACGTATTTTATTGGTAGAATATATTTCGAATGTCTTCTATGAGAAGAAAACCGTCTATAGAGAAAATACCTTCTTTGAAAAGAAGATCTTTTACAGGGAAGAAGACTTTTATGGGAAGAAGACTTTCTACAAGTATTATATGTATATTGAAAGGACCTTCTACAGTTGCCCTGTTTAAAGCAGACTTTTACAGGTCTTATATGGTAAAAAGGCTTTCTTCAAGTCCTCCTTTACAGGACACCTATGGGAATAAGAGTCTTACAGATATTCTTGGGGACGAAGAGCTTTAAAGTTCTCCTACATTAAAAACCCCTTCTAAAGGTCTTCTAAGGGTACCATCGTGGTGAAATGGTATGCCCGCCCGCCTTGCACACAGAAGGTCGGTGGTTCGATTCCCCGCCCAGGCAACATCAAACATTTTTCAACGGTGGCAAAGTACCCCTCGGTAATGTTGGCGACATTTCCTGAGTATTCCAGCGATAAACAGTAGGAGTAGAGCTAAATATGAATCGGGGTGCATTCATTGATATGAGAGAAGTCTCCCTTATCCCGTATGGGATGTTGTGGAACAATGTTTTTTTTTTTTTGTCTTCTATATGAGAATTCCTCCTACAAGTATTTTCTATTGTAAGAATACCTCCTACCAGTATTTTCTGGGACGAAAACGTTTTTTGGAAGTCTGATATCGGAATATGACCTTTACCAGGTCTTCTATGGGAAAAAGCATTTAACAGGTCTTCTATTGGACGAATACTTGTAACAGGTCTTCTATAAGACAAAGACCTTTAACAGATCTTCTAAGGGATTAAGACATTTTACTGATCTTATATTGAGAGAAAATCTTTTACAAGTCTTCTATGGGAAGAATACCTTTTTCAGATCTTTAATAGGAAGAAGACCTTCTACAGATCTTCTATGGGAAGAACACCTCCTAGAAGTTTTTCTACAATTCGAATATGTTAGAATGACCTTCTAAAGTTCTTCTATAGGAAAAAGACCTTCACAAAGAGCTTTAAAGTTGTCCTGTATTAAAAACCCTTAGAAAGGTCTTCTTTATGAAGAAGGCCAACTTCAGGTCTTCAATGGGAAGAAGACTTTGGAGGTCTTCTATATGAAGAAGGTCCCCTACACATCTTCTGTTGTAAGAATACCTCCTACAAGTTTTTTCTGGAAAGAAAACGTTTTGGAAGTCTGATATCGGAATGTGACCTTTACCAGGTCTTCTATGGGAAGAAGGCATTTAACAGGTCTTATATTGGACGAATACCTTTAACAGGTCTTCTTTAAGACAAAGACCTTTAACAGATTTTCTATGGTCTTATATGAAAAGAAAACCTTTTACAAGTCTTCTATGGGAAGAATACCTTTTTCAGATCTTTAATAGGAAGAAGAACTTCTAATGTTCTTCTATAGGTAGAACACCTTCTAGAAGTTTTTTTTACAATTCTAAGATGTTGGAATGACCTTCTAAAGGTCTTCTATAGGAAAAATACCTTTTAAAGGTCTTATATGGTAGAAGGATCCTCTTCAAGTTTTCCATATGACGAAGACAATTTACAGCTCTTCTATGGCAAGAATACCCCCTACAGGACGACTATGGGAAGAAGAACTTTAAAGATTTTCTATGGGGGGAAGAGTTTTACAGATCTCGGGAAGAATAACATCAACAGAAACCCTATAACTGGTCTTCTACGGGAACACGACATTCTGCAGGTATAATATGGCAAGGAAACTTCCTATAGGTCTTCTATGGGAAGAAGGCCTTCTACAGGCCTTTTATGGGATGGAAAACTTTTACAGGTCTTATATAGATAAGGGACCTTCTGCAGGTCGCCTGGGGGAAGAGGATCTTTAACCGAAAGGGACCTCCTACAGGGCAGAGGAAATTTTAAAGGTCTTTTCCGGCAAGAGTTCCTTCTATGTGATTTCCAAAAATGTATACATGATACATGATATACCCTCCGCCTTTAGGATACGTGACGGTACACACACCTTCATACTACTAAAATGTTAATCATTGAAACGGTGGTTTTAGATCCCAAGTATGTTTGGACGAAATCCGTTTCAGACCACTTGGAGTCGATTTAACAATGTCTGTCCATCTGGCTGACTAACTGGAACACACGATAACTCTAGAATGGATCAACCGATTCGGCCCAAAATGTGGCATTCATAATATTTGGTCCAACCTTAGATCAAGTTTTATGATTGGCCTTATAGGTCCACTATATAGAATATACCCCAATCTCCACAAACATTTAAAACTTTTTCGCTAAAATACCGGTCCACTTGTTCGGGTACCTTTCACACAAAATTTGGAAATGCGTATTTTAAGACCTGCTCTCGAATCGTTTTGGTTTTTTGCAACAACTTGTATTCGCCGGAAACCTTAGGACTGCACAAGCTTTTACAGGGGCAAGTCTAAACCCCTACGGCCACCATGTGAAATGGCTGATGCGCATTACAACGTTGGAACAACTGTGTTTGACTAAACTTTTTTTATCGTAATATTTCTGCGAATGTTAAATAAAGTTCGAAGATGGACATCGGTCTACTTCACTGGGTACTCTTCGCTCTATGGGTTTTCGCCGCAATGCAGACACTAATATACCATACATACACTATTACATGATAAAATTGTACCTCGTAGAAATAATGGTTTCAGACCATAGGTATGTTTGTTCGAATCCGTATCAGACAATTTGGATACGATAACTTTCGAAGCGATCGATTGGGCCCAAACTTTGTACCTCCTAATATTCTACTACCTCCTAATATAGTCTAGCTTCAAAGTATCGATATTTTTCGTCAAGTTCACACGTCCAAACAAGGCCACAACATTTGGGGAAAAGGATTCGTTTTGTCGATGGATGTCTCAATTTACAGAGGCTGTGGGTATATCTCTGTCGGCAAAGTCTACTTAATACTTCTTTCTATACCATCTACTTACTTACTTAGCTGGCCTTTTACAGAACATTTGTTCCATTAGCCGAACTAAAAAAAAAACTCCAATCCTCTCTGTTTGCTGCTGTATTTTCCCAATCTGGGATATGTAGCTTTCTGATATCTCGTTTCACTTGTTCGCTCCAACGAAGCTTTGGCCTTCCAGATCTGCGAGAACCTCCATGCGGCCTGTATTTATACGCCTTTTTAGCTGGTTCATCATCACTCATTCTTTTAACATGACCTAGCCATCGCAATCGTTGTATCTCGATTGGTTCAACTACATTGGTGTCATTGTATAGCTGATACAGCTCGTTGTTAATACGACGCCGATATTCGCCGTCAACACAGATTGGCCCGTAGATCTTTCGAAGAATTTTTCTGTCGAACACACCAAGCACTGCCTTATCTGCTTGAGCAAGTACCAACGCTTCGGGACCATACATTAGCACGGGTAGTATCAGTGTTTTGTAAAGTGTTACTTTTGTTTGACGAGAGGTGGCTTTATTCTTAAACTGCTTACTCAGCCCAAAGTAGCATCTGTTAGTCAACAATATTCTTCTTCGTATTTCACAACTGACGATATTTGTTGTGTTTATGGCGGTGCCGAGGTAGACGAAGTCCTTTACTACCTCAAAATTTTAGGTACCAACATTCACAGATGGTGCGGGGTTTATAGACATATTACGCGTCGATACCATCAACTTGTTTTTTTCGCCGATTACTGCCAGACCAACTTTAGCAGATTCTCTTTCGACTTTTGCAAAGGTGTCAGTTACTTCCTTTACCGATCGACCCATGAGTTCAATGTCGTCGGCATAAGCCAGTAACATATGGCTGTTCGTGTATATCGTTCCATTTCTTTTGATCTTCGCGTCTCGTATGACCTTTTCCAGCAGGATGTTGAATAGATCACACGACAGGCCGTCCCCTTGTCTGAAACCTCTTCTGGTAATAAATTCTTCGGAGAGGTTCTTTCGCATTTTAACTGAGGATCTCGTCTCAGTTAATGTCATTCTACAAAGCCGAATGAACTTTGCAGAAATATCAAAATCAGAAATGGCTTGGAACACCTTTGAACGTATTGGGCTGTCGAATGCTGCCTTAAAATCGACGAAAAGATGGAAGGTGTCGATCTGCATTTCTTAGGTCTTTTCCAGGATTTGTCTCAAGGTAAATATCTGGTCAATGGTGGATTTACCAGGTCTAAAGCCGCACTGATAGGGTCCAATAATTTCGTGGACCATAGGCTTTTGTCTCTCACACAATATGCCAGATACTATCTTATATGCAATAGGGGGCAGACTTATGCCCCTGTAATTGGAGCACACAGTCACCCTTATCACCCTTTTTGTGGACTGTACATAGGATGCTCACGTTCCAATCGTCGGGTACGCGTTCTTCCTGCCAGATGGTGCTAACTAGCTGATGCATGCTCCTTATCAGCGTGTCGCCTCCGGTTTTGAACAGCTCAGCTGGTAGGCCATCTGCTCCTGCCGCCTTATTATTCTTCAGCCGGTTTATTGCTGTCCTTACCTCATCTTGGCTGGGCGGTATACATTCAATACCATCTTCTGGGATTGGATCTGTGGTATCTTCGACGTCTTCACTGCTATCGGATACCAACAGTTGGGAAAAATGTTCTTTCCATATCCTGAGCACACTATCTGCATCAGTTACCAAATTACCTTGTTGGTCTCAACAGGAGGATATGCCTGTACCAAAGCCATCAGTTTGATGCTTCACTCTTTGGTAGAATTTACGGACTTCGTTCTGTCTCCCGTACATCTCTATTTGTTCACACTCCCTCTTTTCCATCTCTCTCTTTTTCCTGCGAAAAAGACGTTTCTCCTCTCTCCTTTTCTCCCGATACCTCTCTCATGCGCTACGCGTTGCTACTGATTGTAAAGTAGCCCTATATGCCGCATTTTTTTTCTTCGGTAGCAACACGGCACTCCTGGTCATACCATGGATTCCTTGGTGGAAGTCTCTGGTATCCAAGAACTGATTTTGCGACTGTTTGCATGGAGTGTGCAATATTTTGCCATTGTGCTGATATGTTATCAGAACGAGAAGCGCTTTCATTAAGCAATTGGGTCAGTTGAGTGGAATATGCTGTGGCTATCTGTTGTGTTTGCAGCTTAGCGATGTCCAACTTTCGTGTTGTATCTGTCCGTGCTTTATTTGCAACGTTTAGACGGGTACGTACCTTTGCTGCAACGAGGTAATGGTCCGAATCTATGTTTGCTCCTCGCAACGATCGTACATCCAACACGCTCGATGAATGTCTTCCATCTATGACAACGTAATCAATTTGATTTATTGTTCTTTGTCTGGAGACAGCCAAGTGCCCTTATGAATATCGATATGCTTAAATCTGGTACTGCTAACTACCATGTTTTCTGCCGCTGCGAAGTCTATCAGCCTCATTCCATTGTCTGATGTTTCACTATGTAGACTGAATTTCCCGACTGTTTGTCCAAAGATATTCTCCTTTCCAATTTTGGCATTAAAATCGCCTAGAACAATTTTAATGTCATGGGCAGGACAACGGTTATATGTTTCTTCTAAGCGCTCGTAGAATATATCTTTGGTCTGTTCGTCCTTGTCTTCGGTAGGAGCATGAGCGCAGATAAAACTGATGTTGAAGAATTTATCTTTTTATCGAATTGTTGCAAATCGTTCATTCACTGGGATGAAGCTGGAGACCAGATGTTTTAACCACTGACCAACTACAAAACCGCAACCAAACTCATGGTTTGTGTCATGGCAGCTATAATACAGTGCGTCACCTTTAGGTGTTGTTGTGACATCTTTCCCAGTCCATCGTATTTCCCTGTATGGCAGTAATGTCGGCCTTGTACTTTTCAAGTACATCTGCCATCGCGTAAACTGTACCTTCTCTATAAAGAGTGCGAACATTCCAGGTGCAGATTCGCAGATCATGGTCCATAAAACGTTTGTGGGGGTCGTCAACGTTAGAGGGGTTTGTTTTTCTTTTCTTTCGGTTTTTTCATAGTAGGCTGTTTTTTTCTAGGGGTGGGGGGGGGGGGGGGTGTTTTCTAGCCCGACGCCCAAACCCAAGTTTTTAACGTTCTTATGGGTGAACGGCACATGTTAGCTCACTACCTTTAACGGGTGTTAAAGGCAGCTCCCCAGGTGACACCACGGGGAGGTCAGTGTCCACTTGAGATGAGAGAGGGACCAAGATAAATCCTGGACTTTACCGTGTTGAAGCCGGTCAGGACCGTTCCTCGGTATCTTTCATCCCCTACGTCACACATCTATTAATTCCTCTAAATTTTTTTGTTGGTTTAATAAAAATAAATGAAAAACTTTTGAACAATTTTAAATATCTTGCTCTGTTCACTAGACAGGATTTAAGAAATTCTAATAAAGCGGAAATCCGTTTGCTATTAATTATGTGCACATGAATAAATTTTTGTAATTGTGCAAAAATGCAGAAAAACAGGAATAAAACAACAACGGAAAGCAACAAGGAAAATAAAGATGGTTACAAGTATTTTTCAATAGCTTAAAACGGATGGATGTACTTCTGAATCTTTCCCAACCCCATTTCACTTTGACTCTTCTGTTCAGTGTAAAACATTAAATATTTGCCATTGAAGGTGGCAATAATGGATGCGGGTGGTAAACATGTTTGCAAATACTGGTACTGGTAGTTCCTTAATGCGCGGCAAGTATGATTAAGCCGTTCAAGTTTGAGAGCAACAAAAAAAAAAATAATTGTAAAGAAGTTGCTTGGTAAACTCTGTGACTTTGCGTAATTATTAAAGCGTGAAGAAAAGTAAATAGAAGCTTTTGAAGAATAACCAGCCAGGGTATAAGGACTCCAAGTTCTCCCTTGGATTTTGTTGCTCATTCATGTTTTTGTAATTATAATGATTTTTTTTTTGCAAATTGCGAAGGAGGCAGCATGACACTTGAGCATTACAACTGTAGAAAAAAACTCAACTTAAAATGATGATCGAAATTTAATGCCTGAAATGTATTGATGATTTGGTTGATTGAGGAATATAGAAGTGGTGCTAAAGAGAAAGCCAAAAACAAATATGCTCGGTTGGGTATTGTATTGCAGTTTGAAAAAAAGTAAATTTAAGTTTGCTTAAAAAATTATATATTTGCTGTAATGAGCATTCAACCCATCCCTGTAATATTAAAAGCTGGGCTTTTGTGTGTCCTTTCTAAATTCACACCATTTAAAAGGGTTTTTAGGTTCCTTTGATTATTGCGTCTCTTTTTGTGTGTTTAGCTATCATGCGGTTTTTCGTGGCATTTGTGAATATTGAGGCCACTTCATTGCATTGTATTTCGGACTCCTGTTGCTCTGTTTACAACTCATTAGCGGCATCTGAATAGATTTTCAAGTGTTTCGTCTTTTGTATTATCTGAAAATAAAATCGAAGGATAATAAGAATTAGCGAAATTTATTGATTTGAAGTTTCTGGAAATATGTGTATTGGTTTCAAAGGGTTAAGTGGATGTACATCCAAAAGGCTTATGAAGTCAGCAGGCGATATGCCAACAGTTGGCTGACAAGTACTCATCTGAAGTATCTGTGAAAGGCAAATACTAACCAATTAGTGTATTTTATGGCCGCTAATGAAATGTCAATAACACCATAAAATCGAAACTCTAGTTGTTCAGGCGGAATCTAAATGTTTAGAAAATAATTTTCTTTTGAAATTCTATCAGAAAAATTCTAAATGATTTTTAAGAATACATATTCAAACACCAATGAATATCGAATAATGGTTTACGAATCTACGGCTGCATTGTCCAGGAAAGTAGTTAAGTATCGCCCACTCCACCGAAATGTCCCCAACATGTATATTTTGGTACATAAAATCCTCCCCAAAGTCCAACATAATTTTCTAATCCATTAACTAAGAAAAACAAGATATTTTTTTTCTTACTCTTTCTTTGCCAAAAGTTGGCTTTATTTCATTATTAAAATGCCTTTGTTTTGTTAACCCAAATAAACAATTCAAAGGTCTAAGATACACAAAGACAACTAAGAGCAGCATCAACACTCCAATAAGGTCCACAATTAGCCAAAATGCGTTGTCTGTTTTTTTTCTCCTAGAGTGTCATCACACAACCTATTAATCCGCTCAGCTAAATAAACTTCAAATATCAACAAACAAGACTTTTTGTTTCAACTCTCACCTAATTTTCGTAAAATAACAACAAAATATTAATAATCCTTTATTATTCCAACAAGCAAGAAAAAAAGGATCAAAGGCGAAAAAAGAACAAAAAAGACTAAGGGAAAAACAACAAAACCTAAAACCATATTAATTCCCCAAAGATTGTTTGGAATGAAGAACAAAAAAAAACCAAACACAGACATTTTGTTTTTCTTCCTTTTCTCTCTTTTTTGACGTTTTACAAAGGTATTTATCCTAAATAAATACATTTGGGAGTAAAAGTAAAGCCACTGAAACCAAAACGAAGATTGAATGAATACTTTAAACATATTTTCAGGCGTTGAAGCATTGATGTGTTTTAGTCCCCCCCCCCCCCCCCTCCCGCAAACGTTTCTTTACTTTTTTGTTTCTTTAGAAGTATGAAACCAATCATTGTAAATTAGGTTTTTCATTTTCAAAGCTTCTTAAAGTTATAAGAATTTTTTAATCCTCAATGGCCAAGAAGAAGCCCAACAAAATGTTCCACAACTCGCCTTTAACCCTTTTGCCGTGTTGTAACACTAACAAATTTTAATTTACAAAAGTAGCCAAGAAATCACTCAACCTTAATCCATCCATCCCCTAACAAACTTAACCCATTCCTTTACCCCACAGAAAAAAAGCATTGACCATAGATTCAATCTATCTTTCACGCCAAAACCTGTCATTGACATTTTAAACTTTTTCGGAAAATGTACAAAATCAACGATGCTGAAAATACGCTCCACCACAACATAGGTCAGCAGGCTGGCAGGCAAACCACCAGCCATGGCCTTTACCACTAAAGTGGATTCATGATACTGTACTTTTTTGTTGCTGGCCAACAATAAACATTGTTGTTAACATTGTTGTAAACAACGCCATTGAGTTCCTAATGGGGTTGAACAAAAGTTCGCGATTTCTACGTACCCCACTTAATTGGGGCGGGGGAGAAAACATTGTTCCAGGATTTGATGAGCGGCTTCCTGTGGTGTCTATTCTTTTATTTTGGTCGGCTGCTGTTGTCCGTACATTGAAACCACGTCGCTGCTTAATATCTCTAATTAATAATCTGTAACGAATTTTCATTTTTCAATCCTTTCGAAAATTGCATTTGAATTGAATTCCGCGTTTAATTTTAAAATTTGCCGCGGATTTTTTCATCATTGAATTGATGACAACAATAAGCCAAATGCTGACAAAATCCTTAATAAAGCTGTTTTAATTAAGCCGATATTGTGTTTCTTTTGTCGAAGAAGGACAGTAGGTAGGGAGGGAGTTAATATTGTTTCATATTTTAATAACAATATTGTAATTTAAGTCCTGGCTAGTAGGTAACATCTTGTGGTGTGGAGAATGTTGCGGCTTGGTGGGGTTAGCCGTTTGGGGTTAATAATATTCGTAATAGAAAGTTGATGAAGTGGAAAATTAAAATAAGTGAAAACGGAAATTAATCTAACGGAGTAGAATGAATTTTGGTATCTACGGAAAATGTTGTATATTTTTTAACCCGCGGAGAGAGAAAAATTACTCGAGAATGAACATTAGTTGATATTTTGCTAATTTTTCCCACACACTTTCCCATTCATCTATTGATCCTTTTGTGACTATAGTTACTTCCTTCACTTCTTTTTTCGAAGCTTACAGTCTGTTTTTGTAATAATGTATGTTTATCATTCGAATCGTTCGTGCTAAAACTCATACGTTCAAAATTTGGTTCTTGTAAAATGTCCTTATGCTTAAAAACAAAAAAAAAAAAAAAAAAACATTATGCCACAACATCCTATACGGCACAAGGGAGACTTCTCTCATATCAATGAGTGCACCCCGATTCATATTAGCTCAATGATATGGGACACCAATATGCCTACAACACACCAACACCGACATTTGTTGTTATAAATTATTATTATGTTGTTGTCCATATATGATTTGATTGAATATATACATACATACAGAAATCCTCCGTACATATTTGTAAACCCATGTTTCTGTGCCTCTTTGGATTTCCTCTTCATATTTGCGGTCCTCTCTTGAGCTTATCGTAAATAGAGTTTTTTATTTCGTTTTGAGCCCATCAGATGAACTTGTCATTACAACTTAAATATAAATTGGTCATTGTAATCATGTTTTGACCTTAGAGGCACCTTTTCACTTATTGAAGTAGATCTTCCCAAAGACATAGTCCCACATTTTTCGAACTCTATAAGGTTTACAATGCAATTATAAGCACGCATTGCACACTGAATGCTCGGGTGCATTTCCTAGGGCAGATAACATCACTTTTTCAAGGGTGAAACAATCCCAGAGTATTTCAGCACAAAATAGGATCCACCTCAAATATTTGGATCTATACTGATCCTTTATCTTAATTTTCCAACATTTATAAAGGTGTTAATTACATTTTCGAAACCTTTTAGAGCTGCGCGTGCAGGATCACCTCATAGTTTCCTCTTTATCACGGGCATATAGAGCTCGACATCTATGGAACACCTCCTCACGAATATGGAGCCTCAAATGGGGCCAAATACAGAGTTCTCAAACGTATAGGGTTACAACTATTGCGTTGGATAAGTCATACCATGGGAATGAACGATTATCTCCATATAGCTCTTCTTCGTATAGTCGGACCTCTATAGGCCTCTAAATAAAACCTCTATAGGCCTCTAAATAAAACGAGTTCCACTGATCTCATCCTCATCTATTCCGACTCATACAGAGATTTCCATCATTCATATTTATAAAATGTCGGAAAAATCAAATTATATTGAAAATCGATACTTATATAGCTTCTGCTTAAATATTTAGGCTTCCGAATTCTAACGTCCTAATAGAACCTCTGCAGAGCTTCTTTTCATGTTTTCCTTATCACGGTATCAGTATTTCTCTTAATAATAGATATCGCAGGCTTCTTTTCTCATGTTGGGAGAGCTCCACAGACTCCTCACAACATATTCGGTCCTGTAAAGCTTCTACCACATACAACAACTTCTATGGGAATCCTCAGCACTAATTTCTTATGTACCAACATATTCGGGTCTCTATAGAGCCGATTCAATTTAAGAGCTAAATAAGCCTCCTGATCGCATTTACGAGGGTTGCTCCATTATTTTCTAGCCTAACAATAAAAACGCGAATGTTAACATCAACAATAGTTATATTGTTTTCATAAGTAGTCTACTTACTTACTTACTTAGTTGGCCCATTACAGAACATTTGTTCCATAGACCGAACTAAGAAAAGATCTCCATTCCTCTCTGTTTTTCGCTTGACTTTTTGGAATACCGCGCCTTTCCATTTCTTCATCCACTTGTTTGCTCCATCGAAGCTTAGGCCTGCCGATTCATGTCTTTGTATAGCTTATATAGCTCGAGGTTCATACGACGTCGATATTCACCGTCAACGCAAATCGGCCCGTAGATCTTTCGAAGAATTTTCCTCTCAAACACACCAAGCACTGCCATATCTGCTTGCGCAAGTACCCATGCTTCGGAGCCATACATTAGCACGGGTAGTATCAGCGTTTTGTATAGTGTTATTTTTGTTTGACGAGATGTGGCTTTATTTTTAAATTGCTTACTTAGACCATAGTAGCATCTGTTGGCCAATACAATTCTTCTTCTTATTTCACAACTGATGTTGTTTGTTGTGTTTATGGCAGTGCCGAGGTAGACGAAGTCTTTAACTACCTCAAAATTGTAGGTACCAACTTCTACAGTTGGTCCGAGCTCTATGGACGCTTTGCGCGTCGACACCATCAATTTGGTCTTTTCGCCGTTCACCGCCAGACCCACTTTCGCAGATTCTGCTTCGACCTTCCTAAAGGTATCAGTTACTTCTTTTACTGATCGTTCCATGATGTCTATGTCATCAGCATAGGCAAGTAACATGTGGCTATTGGTGTAAATTGTGCCATTTCTTTTGACATTTGCATCTCGTATTACCTTTTCCAGCAAAATGTTGAATAGGTCACACGAAAGGCTGTCTCCTTGTCTGAAACCTCTTTTGGTACAAAATTCTTCGGAGAGGTTCTTTCCAATTTTGACTGAGGACCTAGTATCAGTTAAAGTCATCTTACAAAGCCGGATGAGCTTTGCGGGGATACCAAATTCAGACATTGCGTGGAATACCTTTGATCGGAGGGGACTGTCGAATGCTGCTTTATAATCGACAAAAAGGTGAAATATGTCGATCTGCATCTCTTGGGTCTTCTCTAGGATTTGCCGCAGGGTAAATATCTGGTCAATGGTGGACTTGCCAGGTCTAAAGCCACATTGGTATGGTCCAATTATTTCGTTGACCATTGGCTTTAGTCGTTCGCACAATATCCCTGACACTATCTTATAGGCAATAGGGAGAAGACTTATGCCCCTATAGTTTGAGCATACAGTCTTATCTCCTTTCTTGTGGACGGGACATAGGATGCTCAGGTTCCAATCGTCGGGTACGCGTTCTTCCTGCTAGATGGTGCTAACTTGCTGATGTATACACCTTATCAGCGCGTCGCCTCCGGTTTTAAACAGCTCGGCTGGTAAGCCATCGGCTCCTGCTGCTTTATTATTCTTCAGCCGGTCGATTGCTGTTTTTACCTCATCTTGGCCGGGCGGTATACATTCTATACCATCTTCTGGGATTGGATCTGTGGTATCATCGTCTTCGCTACTATTGGATACCAGCAGATTGGAGAAATGTTCCTTCCATATCCTGAGCATGCTATCTGTATCTGTTACCAGATTACCCTGCTGGTCTCTACAGGAGGATGTGCCTGTACCAAAGCCATCTGTTTGATGTTTCACTCTTTGGTAGAATTTTCGGACTTCATTCTGTCTCCTGTACATCTCGATTTTTTCACACTCCCGCTTTTCCATTTCTCTCTTTTTCTTGCGGAAAAGCCGTTTCTCTTCTCTCCTTTTCTCCCGATATCTCTCTCGTGCGCTACGCGTTGCTACTGATTGTAAAGTAGCTCTATATGCCGCATTTTTCTCTTCGGTAGCAGCACGACACTCCTGGTCATACCATGAATTCCTTTGTGGAGGTCTCTGGAATCCAAGTATGGATTTTGCGGCTGTTTGCATGGAGTGGGCAATATGTTGCCATTGTGTTGTTATGTTATCGGGACAAGGAGTGCTCGCGTTAAGCAATTGGGCTAGTTGAGTGGAATATGCTGTGGCTATCTGTTTTGTTTGCAGCCTATCGATGTCCAACTTCCGCGTTGAGTCTGTTCGTGCTTTATTTGCAACGTTTAGACGGGTACGTACCTTTGCTGCAACAAGGTAGTGGTCCGAATCTATGTTTGCGCCTCGGAACGATCGTACATCCAACACGCTGGATGAATGTCTTCCATCTATTACAACATGATCAATTTGATTACTTGTTCTTAGATCTGGAGACAGCCAGGTGCCCTAATATGACGTCCAAACCCAATTTTTTAACGTTCTTATGGGTGAACGCGCGGCACATGTTAGCTCACTACCTTTAACGGGTGTTAAAGGCAGTTCCCCAGGTGACACCACGGGGAGGTCAGTGTCCACTTGAGATGAAAGAGGGACCAAGATAAATCCTGGGCTTTGCCATGTTAAAGCCGGTCAAGACCGTTACTTGGTATCATTCATCCCCTACGTCACCCATAAGTAGTCTCCAGCATGATTTATACAGCATGATTTATAAATTCAAACCAATAGTTGAGACACTTTTTCTACTCCTATTGAGAAGTACCAAAACATGGTTTTTAAACGCTTTTAAAGTATGCCTTTTTTCTTCATGTGCAGAAGTCCAATGAAGTCATTGGGTGCCAAGTCAGGGCAGTACGTCGGGTGACCCACGTTTTGCCCGGTAAAAAAGGCGCTGGTTTGAATTAGAGATAGGTAAGTCGACTTTCGATTAAACTATTAATCGACTTTTTGCAGTCAAAAGTCTGAAAATTGTAGTCGACTTTCGATTGTTGACTTGGCGGTTTTACAGTTTCAAGAGAAATGTCGAAAATCGACGAAAAATCAATTTGCTGTGGTTATGGAAAAGTCGAACTTCGATTTTTAGGACAACTGAAATAATCACCAGACCGAAAAATCGCATTTTTAGTTTTAGACCAAAGTCGAAAAATCGATTATTGCTTTCCATTAGATATCCCTAGTTTGAATCGATGTGTGAGAGGTCGCATTGTCATGCTGCACAAAGATTCATCTTCTCTTGTTTGTTTTTCGAATTCTTCAGGAGACTTCAGTCACTCAAATTGTATTGTACCACTCAGAATTTACTGTCCTACGTTCCTCATGCCGCATAGTCGCCACATGGTCACTTTTGCCGAAGAAACAGGCGACCGTATGTTTCGAAGCGCTTCTTCGAAGAACAACTTTCGTTGGATTTGGCTCGCCTTCAAGACCCACATGGTCGATTGCTGTTTTCTTTTGGGTATTTTTTCAAAATTTATTTCCACCAATCGGCATGAGCCTTTTTTGAGCGATTTTCAAATTGTGTTAGATCTAACGGTTAAAACTCATTTTTGTGGCCAGGTGTTTATGCACTATCAAATGTTAGTTTTAAGAGTTGTTCGCAACATACATATATGGCTCCCTATTGATCATTTTTATAAATTATTACTTACTTAGCTGGCCCATTACAGAACATTTGTTCCATAGACGGAACTAAGAAAAGATCTCCAATTCTCTCTGTTTAGTGTTTCCCTTTCTGGAATACCGCGCCTTGTCATCTCTTCATCCAATTGTTTGCGCCATCTATTCTTTGGCCTGCCAATTCTGCGTGCACCGCCAAGCGGTCCGTATTTATACGCCTTTTTAGCGGGTTCATCATCGCTCATTCTTATGATATGACCTAGCCAACGCAATCGCTGTATCTTTATACGTTTAATTATATTGATGTCGTTGTATAGCAGATACAGCTCGTGGTTCATACGACGTCGATATTCACCGTCAACGCAGATTGGTCCGTAGATCTTTCGTCGAATGTTTCTCTCAAACACGCCAAGAACTGCCTTATCTGCTTGCGCAAGTACCCAGGCTTCGGAACCATACATCAGCACGGGTAATATCAGTGTTTTGTAAAGCGTTATATTTGTTTGACGAGTTGTGGCTTTGTTTTTGAAGTGCTTACTTAAGCCAAAGTAGCATCTGTTTGTTGTGTTTCAGGCGGAGCCGGGGTATACGAAGTCTTTTGCTACCTCAAAATTATAGGAGACAACTTCAACAGTTGGTCCGATTTCAATTAATTATTAGCATTTTGCGAATCCTCTTTGTCTATTTGACCCAATTTCTCACAAGTTGAGTGTTCTGTCAGGCCTATCTTTACCTTTTCTGATCTGTAGAGAACTATTCACAACTAATTTGGAGATTATTTCACATATTGTCATAATTTCCACATCAAAAAAGCATCTTTAAACGCAAAGATTTTCAGCAGACTTCTCATTACTACTCCATTTCATAATAAGGCACATCATGACATACTTGGATCTTACCATTGCTCCCCATTACAGAATATTATCATAATTGATAACTTTATATTGAATTCCGACCCAATACCTATAGAGCAGCGTCGCCCATAATTATTAATAATATTAATATTTCCATCAATTCTAAAGCGAAGTCTCCCTTGTCCCGTATGGGATGTTGTGGAACAATGTTTGTTATCAATTCTAAAGCAAGTGTGTATGCATGGGTGAAAAAAACAACAAGCACATGATGTTCATCGTTTGTTTATGTACGCGTACGTACACTGTACGTAAGAGAGAGAAGCAAACGCAAAAATAACTCAGTGGGCGTCCTCACTATACTGTCTTTGCAAAGAAGCGCGTCCCTGATATAGAGTCATACAAAGAGGTCTTAATCATTTATGCAGACATCAATATACCTCTCACACCATGATCGAACATTCTTTGGGTTTTCCCTTAGCTACATTTTTAAACAGTTACTCTTACCTCTATTTTGTCCTAATGAAACTGGAAATTCTACGGATGCTTCTACGTCATATATCTATATCTGATTAATGTGACAATAATATCTGATCTAGCCCTGAGTTCGCATACACTTTTGTGCTCTGTTACCCTGTTTCTGCATTTTTTTAAATTTGAACAGTCCTATAGCCGCAGGCATTCAAATAGTCCACAATGATTTGAATTCCCTACAAATAATACATTGAAATATTTAACATTTGTGCAAATCTTTCTATTTACTGGCCATGTTTCCGTTACCTCTTAACTATTACAAAACTATGTTCCAAAACATCTCCCTTGGAGACATCTTGACAATTTACTGATGACTTGATCTGTATCATTACTGTTGACATGAGAGTAGCAACTAATTGAAAATGTAGGTCAACTTGTGACAACAAGTAACTACTTAAATGACCACTAAAGTGAACATCTCCCCTGACCTCCTCGGAAACAACAATTCCCCATATGGCAACTAAAAGTATGTACTACGACAACAAAATTTAAAAGTCAAATGTGGCAAAAAACAAAGTACGAGACAAAAAGGGGACTAGGAAAAGTACGGTTGGGGGAATATAAAGATAAACTATAACAACTTATTTAACACATGTGTGGAAGACATAGACACCATAAATGACATAAACACATACTGGCACAAAGTTACCCATCCTTGCAAGGAGCTTCCTTTAGACTACATATTACTGTAGCATAGAGTTTAGAATAGTCACAGTTAAATAGTAAGTAAGAGTCTTGTGACACCAACACAACATCTTCTTATTTGACAGATGAACTCATGTTGACAGTTGTTGACACTGACACATAACATTTGTAATGTTCATTAGTTTTTTTTTCGTTTCTATTTCCTTTTTCTTTTTGCAAACATGTTTAAGGCAGAGCAGGAGGCTTCATTTGTAGGTCTTTTTCATGGATTGGGTTAATGGTCGATTGGTTGGTTGGTACAGATGGACGGACCATTTGCAGAAATTGTTTTTCGTTACACATGAATAAACATACACATATTTATAGCTCTGTTCCAGAACTAAAAAGTTTTTACAATTTTTACCACTTTTACACATTTTGCGTTCCCGTACACAAAATTTATATGAAAATCTTTTACGACTTTTACAACTTTTACGACTTTTACCACTTTATAAAGTACGGGAACAGGCCATATACGTATGAATATGCGTATGGTGTGAGTGCGTGAATGACGAACTGACTGACTGATTCACATTGTATAAATATTAAACAAGTTGAGACTGTGAGAAATGGTTAAAAAATTAGAAAAATTGCGTCGACATTTTTGCTGCGATGCTACTCTTTGTTGGTCAGATAAAAAAATCGCACATCATGATAAATGGTTCAGTGAATGCCAACAAGACATTTCCGTTTGTTTGACAGCTAGGGTCGGAGTTTGTTTTAGCAGATAGACAGCAGAACAAATGATGAGGTGCCTGGGGCTAAAAAGGACATAATGTTTAAGGATTACATACGGTTTTTCTAAATGAAATAAAATCATAACAGGATAATGGGTTGCTTCAAAATGGCGGCTTGGTAAAAGATGTATGAGCTATTTTACTTTCCTAATGTATGCTTCTTAGGTCCGATACTGACCTTTTTTGAGAAAAGTAATTCTCAAGGAAAATTTGTGTTGTTGTTGTTAAAAAATTATCTGATTTGATAATTTGCTTCACTTTCCAAAGGAAAGGGTGCTTCGTAAGACCCTTTTCAGAGGAACGGGTGCTTAGTAAGATCTTTTCCAAAGGAAAGGGTGCTTGGTAAGACCGTTTCCAAATGAAAAGGTGCTTCGTAAGACCCTTTCCAAAGGAAAGGTTGCTTCGTAAGACCCTTTCCAAAGGAAAGGTTGCTTCGTAAGACCCTTTCCAAAGGAAAGGTTGCTTCGTAAGACCCTTTCCAAAGTAAAGGGTGCTTCGTAAGACTTTTCCAAAGGAAAGGGTGTTGCGTAAGATCCTTTCCAAAGGAAAGGGTGCTACGTAAGACTCTTTCCAAAGGAAAAGTTGCTTCGTAAGACCCTTTCCAAAGGAAAGGGTGCTTCGTAAGACTCTTTCCAAAGGAAAGGTTGCTTCGTAAGACCGTTTCCAAAGGAAAGGGTGCTTCGTAAGACCCGTTTCAAAGGAAAGGGTGTTTCGTAAGATCCTTTCGAAGGGAAAGGGTGTTTCGTAAGATCCTTTCCAAAGGAAAGGTTGCTACGTAAGACTCTTTCCAAAGGAAAAGGTGTTTCGTAAGACCCTTTTCAAAGGAAAAGGTGCTTCGTAAGACCCTTTTCAAAGGAAAGGGTGCTTCGAAAGATCCTTTCCAAAGGAAAGGGTGCTACGTAAGACTCTTTCCAAAGAAAAGGGTGCCACGTAAGACCCTTTCCAAAAGAAAAGGTGCTACGTAAGACTCTTTCCAAGGGAAAAGGTGCTTCGTAAGACAATTTCCAAAGGAAAGGGTGTTTCGTAAGATCCTTCCCAAAGGAAAGGTTGCTTCGTAAGACTCTTTCCAAAGGAAAGGTTGCTTCGCAAGACCTTTCCAAAGGCAAGGGTGCTTCGTAAGGTCCTTTCCAAAGGAAAGGGTGCTTCGTAAGGCCCTTTCCAAAGGAAAGGGTGCTTCGTAAGACCCTTTCCAAAGGAAAGGGTGCTTCGTAAGACCCTTTCCAAACGAAAGGTTGCTTCGTAAGACCCTTTCCAAACGAAAGGGCGCTTCGTAAGACCCTTTCCAAACGAAAGGGTGCTTCGTAAGACCCTTTCCAAACGAAAGGGTGCTTCGTAAGACCCTTTCCAAACGAAAGGGTGCTTCGTAAGACCCTTTCCAAATGAAAATGTGCTTCGTAAGGCCCTCTCCAAAGGAAAGGGTGCTTAGTAAAATCATTTCCAAAGGAAATAGTGCTTCGAAAGACCCTTCCCAAAGGTAATAGTGCTTCGAAAGACACTTCCCAAAGGAAAGGGTGCTTCGTAAGACCCTTTCCAAACGAAAGGGTGCTTCGTAAGACCCTTTCCAAATGAAAATGTGCTTCGTAAGGCCCTCTCCAAAGGAAAGGGTGCTTAGTAAAATCATTTCCAAAGGAAATAGTGCTTCGAAAGACCCTTCCCAAAGGTAATAGTGCTTCGAAAGACACTTCCCAAAGGAAAGGGTGCTTCGAAAGACAC
The DNA here is from genome assembly GCF_047663935.1 of Musca autumnalis. Lineage (NCBI taxonomy): Eukaryota > Metazoa > Arthropoda > Insecta > Diptera > Muscidae > Musca > Musca autumnalis. The sequence continues at coordinate 246,128,850 of NW_027411977.1, read as the reverse complement.
TTCCCAAAGGAAAGGGTGCTTAGTAAGATACTTCCCAAAGGAAAGGGTGCTTCGTAAGACCCTTCCCAAAGAAAAGTGTGCTTCGTAAGCCCCCTTCCAAAGGAATGGTTGCTTCGTAAGACCCTTCCTAAAGGAAAGGGTGCTTCGTAAGACCCATTCCAAAGGAAATAGTGCTTCGAAAGACCCTTCCCAAAGGAAATAGTGCTTCGAAAGACCCTTCCCAAAGGAAAGGGTGCTTCGTAAGATCCTTCCCAAAGAAAAGTGTGCTTCGTAAGCCCCCTTCCAAAGGAATGGTTGCTTCGTAAGACCCTTCCTAAAGGAAAGGGTGCTTCGTAAGACCCATTCCAAAGGAAATAGTGCTTCGAAAGACCCTTCCCAAAGGAAATAGTGCTTCGAAAGACCCTTCCCAAAGGAAAGGGTGCTTCGTAAGATCCTTCCCAAAGGAAAAGGTGCTTTGTAAGACCCTTTCCACAGGAAAGGGTGTTTCGTAAGACCCTCTCCAAAGGAAAGTGTGCTTCGTAAGACCCTCTCCAATGGATAGGGTGCTTCGTAAGACCCTTTCCAAAGAAAATAGTGCTTCGAAAGACCCTTCCCAAAGGAAATAGTGCTTCGAAAGACCCTTCCCAAAGGAAAGGGTGCTTCGTAAGATCCTTCGCAAAGGAAAAGGTGCTTTGTAAGACCCTTTCCATAGGAAGGGTGCTTCGTAAGACCCTTCCCAAAGGAAAGGGTGCTTCGTAAGACTCTTCCCAAAGGAAAGGGTGCTTCGTAAGACCCTTCCCAAAGGAAAGGGTGTTTCGTAAGACCCTTCCCAAAAGAAAGGGTGCTTCGTAAGACCCTTCCCAAAAGAAAGGGTGCTTCGTAATACCCTTTCCATGCTTCCTAAGACCCTTTCTAAAATAAATGGTAAGACCCTTTTCAATGTAAAAAGTCTTCTTAAGACCCTATTCTTGCAACCCTGCAATTGAGTTCTGTACAGTCCATTGTACTGTGGGCGTTTCCACTATGTCAAAAGATCAATTTTTCATTTTTCCCCTGATGACTTCATTTAGATTTTTTTAACCAGTCAACCTTTACTGAACAAATATGCAATATACCCTGGTTTTTAATACCTAAATGTTACCCCTCTCTCCCCTCTCATGCATCATGAGACACCACAAAACAAATAAACAAAAGAGCCGAAAAAGTGTTGATGAAAAATCGATGGCCATTAGAGGAGTCTGTTCATAAATTGTTAAAGGATATCATCAAATTTGATCACAACGCCGACAAAGAAATTAAATAAATGACAAGTAATTTATACACATCTCAATTGATAAAGCAGGCGCAGCGAAATAAGGCCTATGAGGCCGACAAAAATAGCAATGTATTTAAGTGAAAAAACTCAAAACAAGAAATTTCCCTTAAAATGAATGGCAAAGTTTATGCAAAAAATAACCGAAACAACAACAGGGAAACGAATGTTTTATTATTGTAATCATTTTGAGTGATGTGCCGCAAACACACACACACGCCACTATCCTGTTGAGTAAAAAATAGAATTATCTACCATGATAATAAAAGCAAAGGAAGAGAGAAAAAAACAGGCCTTGCGTCGAAATCAATAAAAGGTTACATTTCCCCAGGAATAATTCCCATTTTTTGCACCAAGAAGTCCTGATACATTTGTTTAATAGAGATGACATCTGACTTGTTGACACATATGAATTGAGCAGGCATCCTGTCTGTGAGTCTATTTGAGGGTGGTTTGGTGTATTTTTCTGTGTTTTTTATGCCACAAAATTGATAGATTTCTCATGCCAAGGCACTTTTTTAAACAAACAGCAACAAAAAATGATCTGAAATATTGTTTATGTTCTTTAATAAAGATTGATGATATAAATTAATGGAGTATGAAAAACAAGTCATTTTTTCTAGCGCAAAAAATAAATATAAAAACTAACAAAGTAAAATATTATGTCGAATAATTCTCATAACTTGGGAAATTGCGTTGTCTCTGTGATTACGGGCAGGGGCAGGAGTCAGCAAAAGTTTCTCAACCAGATCTATAAAAACAATAATTTAATGGATTTTCGCGCATAAAAAAATTGTTATGTACTTTTGCCGCGTCATAATAGACTGGACAATGGTCAATGGTTTCTATTGCTTCTTCCTTATCTCCTAGGGTAGTGTAGTGTGTGTATTTAGGAGTCATAAACTTCTTGAAATATTAATACAAAGTATGAAAAGTTACCCAAATCACCACAGGAAAACTTCTTCTCCTTGGCTTTGTCTAAATGTCCTTGTTTATTATCACAATTGTAGTTATCCTTTTTTTATACGACTGGTGTTTGGGCGTTTTAAAATTTCTACCCTGGGGCGTTATTAAGTCTTCTACATTGTTTATGTGCCTCTTTAACTCCATCAACATAATCTTGCAAGTTAGTTGTCTTGATTTTTATAGATCTTCCTCATAAATTTGAGATTTTATAATGACAGATATGTTGCCTTTAAAGGCAGTTCATATTTTTGTCCTCAATATGCACGCACAGACTGCATAACCCACCCCTTTTTTCTACCAGCCTACTTTGCGGAGTTAGTTTGTCTGTGCTATGATTTCCATAGATTTTCTTTGGTTATTATAAAAAATTAAGATTGTTGCAAATTTTATTGGATTTTTTCTCCAAGAGTCTTTTGTTTGAGGTGATTTTCAGTTTCAATTGTTCGTCATGGGCATCATTTAGGGACAATTTTTGGTTGACAAACAACAACAAATAATCCAAAGCACAAATAAAATGTACACTTGGAGAAAAATTAGGAAACCTTAAATGTTCAGGCAACGAAATTGAAGATCTAGTTGTAAGAGTGCGATTCTTTTAAAACTTGAGTGCCTCATAAGAAAGCAAAATTTGTTTTGTATAGAAAGAGGAGTTATTTAAAAGAACCTGTTGAATATTGTCCATCGTTTAGCCCAGAAACCTTATTTTTATGAAAAATATTTGTTAACCTAGAGTAGAGTATATAGAGTAGCCGCAGCTTTGCAATTGTGGGGGTATATTTGCAACATGCAGAGGCGACGCTACCTGCGTTTTTCACTGTGACTGTGCGATCGAAGCCACCAGGACCCGAGGTACAACTCCTTATGTAGTTCACACTTTCACAGTTCCACCAAGGAAGGAGTTGACCAATTTCCAACTACTTATCTGGAGGCCGCGATTCTGCTTGCAGAACAGATTCAGCACCCCTGTAACATTCGAATCAGGAAGTGGCACCCATTATTTGTCTGCAACTCTTCATGGGTCTATGGCGGCTACTGTACATATTTCTGAATGTGCTTGAACTGATAATGAAAGATCGTCGTGTGGCGCATCCAGGGATTCTGACATGCTTGGACATTTCTGGGTGGACTCCTCACAATTTGACAATAGCTCAAAAAAGGCTCATGTCGAATTGTACAAAGAATTTGCAAAAAAAAATTGAACGTGATGCTTCAAAAGATGATTTAACACATATGAGCCCGGAACAAAACAGCAATAGACAGTGTCGGTCTTCGAAGACGACCGAAATCCAACGAAAGTTGTTTGTGGAAGAAGAACTTCAAAACAAATGTATGACTGTCAATTCTAAGTTGTAAACCAAAATTTGTTTGCCTGAAGTCTTTGGAGAAATTCTAAAAACAAACAAGGAAAAAAGTGTCAGTCGGCTTTGCCGACAGAGATATACCATCAACCAATGTGAAGTGAAACTTTAACCTACGGACAGAATCGAATGTATTTAAGGTCTCTTCAGAATTTTGTGGCTCTTTTTGGACATTTGAACTTGTCGACAAAAATGTGGATTAGGAATTAACTGTACTAAGGCTATGTTTATATTATAGCCTTTTGCAGGGTTAACCTTCTTAATGAGGATTTATTTGACGTATACGCAAAGGAATTGACATTTGAAACCCAGTGGGTTTGTTAAATCCGGTTATATATAAACGTACTATAAGACTCAAATGCTGAACTTTTGTGGGGGAGGTACCCTTAGGGAGGACCGACATGGGCCATTTTATATTATAAATTAAACTAAATTTTCACAAAATACTAGGAGATCCAAAGTTTGGACCAAGTTAGTTTCCCCATTCAAGTGATATGGTCCTAGCATTTTAGTGAAATTTTTTAAATATTGAGGAGAAGTATCGGAAGTTGTGGACCGGTATTGTCCCATGAAACTAAGTTTGTATATAATATGACGAAGACCATATATTGGAAATCGGTTGAACAGTTCGAGAGTTATCGTGCTCTCCGACCGCCACATATGGTGACATAGGGGTTTTTGTACATCTTTGGGCTGTTTTCCCAAGAAATATGGACTTGCCCCTGAAGAAACTTTTACCGTCGTAATGGAGGTAGGGAATGCACATCGCTTCAACAAAAATCAAAAAGATTCGGGAGCAGGTCTTAAAGTGAACTTTTCCGAAAATTTGTGTGAGAGGTACCAGAAAAAGTAGACAAATATAGTCCATATTCGAACCTGATCAATATCTGGTAGATATATTAGGATGTGCAAAGTATGGATTACATCGGTCACTCTCTTCAAGAGTTATCGTGCGCACAATTTTTCCGAACATTTTTGAACTTTTGTGGGGGAGGTACCTGAAGGAGTATACCGATTTAGCTTATCTTCGAACTTAAAATAAGTTTGGACAAAATATTACGAAGGCCAAATTTTAGACCGAATCGGCAGATCCGTTCGAGAGTTATCTTGCGCTCCAACCATAGGGGCTTTTTGCACCTTTCAGGCTTTTTTCTCAGGAAGTATGAACTTGCCCCTGATGAAACTTGTACCGTTGTATAGGGGGCAGTGAATATAAGTTGTTGCAATAAAAATCAAAGCGATTCGAGAGCAGGCTCTAATCTGAACTTATCCGAAATTTTGTGTGGAAAGTACCCGAAGGAGTGGATCGATTGAGTCCATATTGGAACTTAACGATGTGCAAAGTATGGATCAATTCGGTTACTTCCTTCTAGGGTTATCATGCGTACAAATTTTCCGAATATTTTCGAACTTTTGTGGGGAGGTACCGCAAGGAGGGGACCGATATAGCCCATCTTCGAACTTAAACTATATTTGGGCAAAATATTACGAAATCCAAATTTTGGACCAAATCGGTTGATCCATTCGGGAGTTATCGTGCGCTCCAGCCAGACAGACAGACGGACATTGCTAAATCAACTCCAAATTGTCTGAAACGGATTTCGTCCAAACATACTTGGGGTCTAAAACCATTATTTCGATGAGGCAAATCTTGTCCGTATGAAAATGTATATACCCTCGTTAGCGTAAATGCTGAGGTTATAAAAAATCGAACGTAATGCTTAAAAAGACGATTGTAACACATTTGAGCCCTGAACAAAAGAGCAATAGACAGTATGGGTCTGCGAAGACGAGCCAAATCCAACGAAATTTGTTTGTGGAAGAAGAACTTCAACACAAATGTATGACGGTCAATTCTGAGTTGTCCACCAGAATTAGTTTTCCTGTAGTCTTCGGAGAAATTCGAAAAACAAAGAAGAGAAAACGAATCATGTGCATCATGACAAGACCAGATCTCACATATCGGTTCAAACCTATGCGTTTTAGATCGGCCGAACGTGGAATTGATCATTGGGCAACACCTTTGGATACCAGCCTCACTAAGTTTAAAATTTCGCTAATGTTCAGTTTAAAAACTATTCGAGGATCGTTTTGAAGGTACTCCATGTGGTAATGTTTACATCGGTCTTTCATGGGCAAGTCCAGGCTTCCTGACATAATGGTCCTAAGGCTTTAAAAAGTCCTACGGTGACCGATTAAAATAGGGTTGGCACGTACGCCATCAAGGAGTAGTTGACATTGTTCCCACCCATGCACAATCTAAGATTTTTTTCAAACTCAATTCAAATTCGAATATGGACTATACCAGACAACTTCCTCCGGTACTTCAAAGTTCATTAAGTGATTTTCCTGGATTGTTTGAAAGTTGGAAGTTTTGAAAGTTCATTTATTTTACACTTATATTACTGATGAAATAATGTTCATTACTATATTTTAAATATGTCTTCTTGTCCAATGTCCCTTGTCTTTTTGACAATATATCAATGGATATGTTAATCATGGCATATATTTTTGGGAGTATCATTTATCAAATAACTCACAACAGTGAATGTTATGTAATTCAGTGATATCACTTCGGTAAGACCAAAATAAGGAGTATACAATCGGAAAACTTTAGAAATATCTTAAGATTTAACTTTTTTGTTTACATGGAATATTGAGGACCTTTCCTTTGTTTCCTACTTCACAAAAGTTCAAAATCACGGCTTTAATTTTCCACTCCAATTTTATTGAGTAATTTATGGAAGGAAAATGAGATTAGTAGAGAACTAATTTATGCAGAGGGAACATGCGGATATATTTACAGGTATATTTAGCAGTTATGTAAAGGAAAAAACGCCGAGACACGTGTCTTCTTTTTTGTGTTTTATCACGCCGCCGTGTCAGAATATGGTCAATTTCGGAAATTCAATCGTTGCTATTGTCATAAAGAAACCAATTGTAGTTATTTCCCTAAGTATATTTTGGTGTCAATCGTAAATCTTATCGCCAAGTATTTCTGAAGGCTGATAGTGGTTTTCTTGATAGAGAACTAATGCTGAGCAATCCATGATGAAATTCTAGCACCCAATCGCGGGACAATCGTCGGGCTTCTCTTATAGAAATTCTGGTTTCCTATCATGGATCTTCTCATAAGTTGATCAGGAACTAGGAAAACTCTGGCAACCAGTCTTGAATTCCTTTAAAATTAAATTCTGGCGCCAATCCAAGGTCTATACATGTATACAAACCATGAACACAATTTTCCCCAATCTACATTTTTTATACTCTTAGCATTTAGTGAAAATGTGCCTCATCGAAAAAATGGTTTTAAGGGCAAAGAGTGTTTGGAAGAAATGTGTTTCAGAAAATTTGGAGTTGACTTATATATGTTCGTCCATCTGGGTGGAGAACACGATAATTCTCGAACAGATCAACCGATTCTGTCCAAAATTTGGCCTTCGTGATATTTTGTCCAAATTTCGATCAACTTCGAATATGGAAAATATCGATCCACTCTTTCGATATCGTTCCACAGAGTATTTCTAAATTTTTCAGAGAAGTGCAGTTTAAGACCTCTCTGGATAATTAGTAAATATGGTTTTACTTCCTTTATGCTAATAACACTATGCAACACTGAAAATGCAAACAACTTCTAGCATGGATTTTTTAAAAGTACATATTTAGACTACAAAAACCCTAGTTGGGTTTTGTCCTGTCAGATCCAGTTCGGATTTTATGGCCTCATCTAAACCGGGCTAAATCTTCACTTTTTTGCATTTATCAGGCCTTTATCTCAGAAACGAATATGAATTTGGCCTTGCTGTCTTTAGCAATATTGTAGCCCTAAACTAGTAGAACTTATCTTTTGAAAAAACCACATAAGAAAAACTCCATCTAGGGCATCAAAATGTATAAAATATAGAAAATTTTACATAATTGCTGAAATTCTGGTCAGTATTGGCTAAACTATTGGGAGTTGAACCAAGTAACCTTTTGCAAATAAAGTTCTCAACAATTCTTTAGAACATTCTGAAACTCTAAAATGGTTACTTCATGTTGTTTCAGCGGTATTTTGCATCATATCTTTAACAACACGTATTTCAAACACAGTTCACACCAACAGTTTATTCTCACATTTCGAATTTCACTACATTATTGACATTTTTATTAACTCGTCATTGAAAAATGTACTGAAAACAACGGGATAGAGGCATTTTACAACAATGACATGTTCTAAAGAGTTGTGTATTATATTCCAGGGAATATTTTTCCAAAAGAAAATATTCAGAAAAAATTAACGGTTTTGGAAATACGGTGCGAAATGTATAAAAATTGTGGTATTTTTGCATATATTTTGAAATTTGAGGCAATAAATGTAGTTTTTCGAGTTCATTATTTCTCCAAATATTGTATTCTTGTTCTTATCTACAAATTTGCTTCAGAGGTCAGAAGAAGATTCGCATTGGTTTCCGAGATATAGCCCCGAATTTCTTTAAAAACTCAATATTTAACCATGTTTAGATGGGGCCATAAAATCCTATCTGGATCTGACACAACAAAACCCAACTAAGGTTTCTTGTCGTTTGGGTCTGTACTTTCGAAAAATTCTCAGTTCGAATTGTTTGCACAAGATCACCTTAAAAATGTTGCACAGTGTAATTTAGTTATAAGTGAAAACATGAAATAAATAGCCTTATATAAAGTTCGAAGATGGTGATTTTCGGTCTACTCCTGCTGGTATTTCCCCTCAAATTTCAAGAATTTTAGCTAAAGCGGTATGTTGTCCAATAGGGCATTCGTTGGTTGTGTAAATGAATAAATAAATAAATAAAAAATAACGCATCGAAATAATGGTCGTAGACCCTTACTTATATATACCAAACTGAATGTCTCGACGAGCTGAATCGATCTGGCTATTTGTGTCCGGACGGACGTCTGTCTGTCCACCTACACCTTTTAATCACGCTACAGGTCGTAATTTTGATCGGATAGTCACGAAATTTTGGTTGCTTATGGGGGTCCCAGAGAGAAAGAGGCATATTATGTTTGGTGGTAGTCGGATTATATTCCCTAAAAGAAATGTTTACCCGTGGAAAGCTTATGCGCAGGGGTAGTGGTGTAGGGTATCACATGGTCGGCCCCGTCCCGACTATAGCCTTTGCTCACTTCTTTGATTTCGTTTGTCGTCACAAAGTCCTTTGCCGAAGAAGGAAAAAGGAACATTTCTAGAAATGTGTATCCATTGAAAGTACGCCCCAAAATACAATTCAATTCAATGTAATTTCGAAATATTGGAAATAATATGCAATAAATAAAATATAAACTTTAACCTCAATAATCTTGATTTTATTATCATTCGAAAGGTCGAACCAAACATAAACAGCCCAATTATGAATATCAACTCCCCGTGAGTTTACATTCATAATCACCCTGAAAAATACGACAGAAAAATCCCTTTTTTGTACAGTAGGCATTTACTAATTTGTAGCAAGAGACCAGTTTCAAATAATCTCAACGGGCGACACTGCGGTGGAACAGAATTATGTCATAAAAAATGGTTGATATAGTTTTTGTGTTTTGCAAATTTCAAACATAATAAAGAATTTGTAATTGTTATGATGTTCAAAATAGTTCATTACAAAAACGTGTTAAACGTCAAAAATTTCAAAAACAAAAGATCGCAAGAATGTTTTTCTAGATGTTGTTTATAAGTCAAAGTATTGGACGTAATATGCAACAATCGTTCAACAAATACAAATAAACATATTGTTCTGAACTCAGTAACACTTGCAGTCAGCCTAAAATTACGAATAAACGCTTAAACAAAACCTTAAAACAACAACAGCGATGCGGAAAATTCCTCAAAAAGCCTAACGTGTTCATTAGTCTTTATACTTTCAAATATGTTGGACAATAAGTATACCAATGTATTTAAATAATTCTCTGTAATACTTTCTCCAAATACTTTACATATTTCTTGAAACATTTAAAACATTTTAAAATTTTATTCAAAAATTAAAAAAAAAAGTGTAGCATAAGTTAATATCCCTTGGAATCGAAAATCATTTCGGGGGGGGCCCGGGGGGCCCCTGGCTACGTCGGTGATCCCGCCCAAATTGTGTCCGTTTTTGTTCTAAAGAAGACGCTACTCTGTTCGATTGAGAGTGATGTCTTTCCAGCCAAAGATATTTCTTTGCAGTTGGTCACGGGGGAACTTCCCGAATCATTGCGAGAAATCGAACAATTCCCTCCTCTGTAAGTGAATTGCATGGCTACCAACATTTATTGTGGGAGTAGAATTGTCGTCCCCCCCAATTCGTGTCTGTTTTTGTTCTAAGGAAGGCGCCACTATGTTCGATTGAGAGGGATGTCTTTCCAGACAAAGATATTTCTTTGAAGTTGGTCACGGGGGAACTTCCCGAATCAGTCCAAGAGTTAGAACAAATAGTCAGCGTGTGAATTGCATGGCTACCAACATTTATTGTGGGAGTAGAATTGTCGTCCCTGCCAGAAATTGTGTCCGTTTTTGTTCTGAGAAAGACACCTCTCTGTTCGATTTAGAGGGATGTCCTTCCAGTTGCTCACGGTATAAGAGATATCGAGCAATTCTCTGATTTACGTTTCTGTTGCGTGGCTAGCAACGTCAGTTGTCGGAGTAGAGCTGTCGTCACAGCTCGGAATTGTATTCTCTTTTGCACCAAAAGGAACTTGCACCGGGAACTAAGGACAGTCATGGCATAGCCCTTCACTACCATCATCCCCGCAGTTAGGTGATCTCTAATTGGTAGGAGATAACAACCAGGATAACCATATAAATTATTATTATTATTTATTGCTTTTACGCCAAGTCGTGGGCGCATAGTGCGCATATAAATATTTGTTGAGAAGTTTGACTATAAGCCACCGTATCGTTTTAAGCTCGTCATCGCTGGCGGGGAAGTGTATAAAAGCCCTGGGAGTTCATGGAATTTTTTGGAGCACTTATGACTTCTGCGAGTTAATATGAACTCTACGAGTTCTTAGGAGTTGGATGAAGACTCTAAGGAGGAGTTGGATGATGAATATTATCTTAAAAATGCATTCTTAAACTCATGTTGTTCATAAGAACATGTGGAACTCCTTGCAGCCCAAGAAGTTCCTAAGAACTCTTGTTGGGGCTTAGAACTTGTTTTCGACACATCATTAAATTCATAAGAACTCTTGAAGTTTGTAGGTTATTGTGTCAGTCAGTTAGAACTTTTTGTGTTACAACTATAAGCTTATTTCCTAAGAATTGGTTCAGTTCCTAAGAACTAGTTGATGAAGATCATGTGGAATTTCCCAGAACTCGTGGAGTTCTTAAGACCATGTGCGATGCGTATGTTGCACGAATGTTTTTAATACTTGGAAAACTAACATATCATTATATACGGAAAACCGACTGGAATTTCTCAGAAATGCGTTACTTGAAAAAGTTTAAGTTCCTAAGAACAAATTTGTTGTGTATGAGAACTAGCGATGGTTCAAATTTTAATTGCGTTACTATGTCCTAGCTGAGGTCATAAGTTTTCGCTGCTCTGCTTAGAACTTATTACGTTCCTTGCATTATTTGTTATATGAACTCATTGAATTCAAAAGGGACCAACTTTATTCATAGAAATCCGTGAACTAGATCATTCTGTAAGCTCTTTCGGAGTTCCGTTCCTAAGAACTAATTGAACTAATGGACTTAAGGTACTCCTTTATTTTTATAAAATCATTTTCAGTTTCCGATCCTTCTTAAGCTGAATAAATATTTATACTTCCATTCTCAAACTCTTTTTTTTCTCAGTGTACAATTCTTGTTGATCAATAAAAATCAAAGACAAGACAATCATCACTGCTCAGCTATTGTTCACACCAAAATTGTCAATAAAATTTTAGCAAACGACCATTTTTAATTATGCTTCAAAAAGCAGACAAACACAAAAAATATTGAAACAATTGAAAGGATCATAGCAAACCAGGAAAAAAGAACAAAATTCAAGAAAGGATCACTTCACTACACAACGACAATAATACCAAAGCAAATTGGTAACATTGTTGTGCTTTTGTTTTGGGAAATCCTTGATTAAATATTTCCTTTGTTTTGAACAAACAAGACAAAGTCTCGCCTTTTGTTGTTCAAATTTTTGTTTGGCATATCAAGACAAACACAATTGGAACAAGTAGATTTGAATTTGAAAGCAAAAGTGGGGAGTGTGATACCCCAGATTCTAAGGTGAGATGACAAACAAAAAAGGATAACAAGCAACAAAAAAAGGATTATAGAGCAACATAATAAAGATGGTTGGGCAAAGATATTTTTATTAGAACTCAAAGGTAGGTATTCGTAAAGAAATTAAATGTGGTCTTCATTCAAAAAAAGGATCATAATGATGTGAAACATCTCTGTATCAGAGAGACAATTGACGTATTCGTCAATTGTCATTTTGTGAAGATTTTTTGTTAGAACAAACATCTCATAAATTAGGGTTAAAATCATATTTTGCTAAATGATCCTCATTAAGTTGGTATGACAGCATTGTTAGTGGAATTGGAGTAGTTTCGAGACTGTCGCACAGAAATCCTTGTTTATAATTTCAAAAGAACTTTGTGATTACAAAGGCGCAAATTTTGTGTTATTAAATATGGTCATAAAAAGTATTAGCATTTTAATTTTTCTTCTTAGCATTTCAGACAGGCATTAGTTGATAAAAATTACTTTGTAAATAAATGGCTGCTGTGTGATGCGCTGTTCGAAATGAAAACCGGTATAAAATGCGTGAGATTTTTAGAAACTGCTGAATTCTGCACAAAGTGGTGCATTTTTTTTGTAAATAGATGATTTCATAAATATTATTACTCTAAAAACTAGAATTCACACATGGACTCGTGAAATTTTCAAGAATTCGTAGAGTTTCTGCGAACAAGAGAACGTGTTGCCTTGCCTTAACATTTTAACAATTTTCTCCACGGCCCCAACTTCTCTTCAGTGAATCCCATTCCATGAACATTAATTTCTTTGCCCTCAATTTGTCTAAATTAAAAAAAGTATTTTAGGTCATATTCTTCCCATAAACATTCATCACTTATGTTATTGTTTTCTGTAGCTGACGCTGGACGTTACTAATCCCTGGCTATCATAATATTTCATGTTTTATGGCTTTTTAACACATTACAGACGGCTGTTTGTACAACATCTTAGAGTTTTCTTAGTAAATACAACCCCATCCTACTTCCAGCAATATTAAGTCTACTGACTAAGAAACATGCAACTGTGTTACTTCCCAACTCCTTAGTGGACATCCACCCACCAAAAGCTCGTTAAGGATTTTGTGTAAGTTCTGTTTTAAGAAAATATTAAGTAAAACATAATCAATACAGCCTCCCCTGCGATCATAAAAATATGATTCGGTCATAAAAAGGTACATTTGTGATAGCAACACACACACTTCCACACATTTATCTAAGAGTTGTTTGGTGGGCAATATGTATAACTATTATAACTTCATTATCCTTTGCGTGTAGAAGTGTTTTTGAAGAGTGAAGATTTCTTGTTTGGGCAACAGAGGGACGAAGTGAATTTTCTTAAGATGTTGCTTTACCAAATTGCCACCGCCTTGATGAAGTAGACAAGACAATAGACATCTTTGGAGGACCATAAATGGAAAAATAATAACAATAACCATAAGCATAACAATTATTTTTATATGAGTGTATTTATGTTTTTCCAGAATATCGATAGACACGAAAAAACATTTTCGTTACATTTCATAGTAATGGTTATTGAAGTGGTTGTCATGGTTTCACTGGGGCAATAGGGAGGGAATAAAAGTGATAGATAAAGTTCTGTTTGATGAGAAAAAAAGCTTTAAACATTTAGAACAATGATATTAGTTGGAACTCGGAGGATTTTTATTCCTAAGAAATCTTATTATAAACCCACTAAGTCCCTCTGAACTAGTTGAACCCGATAAATTCATGGACTTTTTATGAACAGATTGGGTCCTCACCACAAAATTGAGTTCTCCCATGAACTAAGAGTTCCATATGAACTCATAGAGTTAAATATGAACTCACAGATTTCTGTGTGAGTTCCTAGGCTTCCATTTAAACTCCATCTGAACCCATAGACTTTCATACTGGCTCTTTCTGTTCCATATGAAATCATTGAGGACCATATGAACTCATAGAGATCTATGAACTTCATGTGAAATCATTGGCTTCCATATGAGAGCATAGAGTTTAATATGACCTCATGGAGTTCAATTCCATATGAACTCATAGAGCTCAATCTGAACTCATGGAGTTCCATGTGAATTCACGGAGTTCGATATGAACACATGGAGTTCCTTGTGAACATATAGAGTTCCATGGGAACTCATGGAGTTCCATTGACCTCATGGAGTTCAATTCCATATGAACTCATGGAGTTTCATGTGAACTCATGGAGTTCCATATGCATTCATAGAGTTCTATGTGAGCTCATGGAGTTCCATGTGAACTCATAGAGTTCATATAAACTCATGAACTTCCATGTGAACTCATGGATTTTCATGTGAACTCATGTAGTGCCATGTGAACTCATGGAGTTCCATATGAACTCGTAGAGTTCTATGTGAACTCATGGAGTTCTGTGTGAACTCACTCGTGGAATTTCTTGTGAAACTATGGAATTTCATAGGAACTCATGGAGTGCCATGTGTACTCATGGAGTTCCATGTTAACTCATGGAGTTCCATGTTTACTCATGGAGTTCCATATGAACTCATAGACATGTGAACTCATGGAGTTCCATGTGAACTCATGGAGTTCCTTGTGAACTCATGGATTTCCATGTGAATTCATGAAGTTCCTTGTGAACATATAGAGTTCCGTGTAAACTCATGGAGTTCCATGTAAACTCACGGAGTTCAATGTGAACTAATAGAACTCTATATGAACTCATGGAATCCCATATGAACTCATTGATTTCTATGTAAACTCATGGAGTTCCATGTAAACTCATGGAGTTCCATGTAAACTCATGGAGTTTCATGTAAACTCATGGAGTACCATGTGAACTCATAGAGTTCGATATGAACTTATGGAGTTCCACGTTATCTCATGGAATTCCACGTAAACTCAGGTAGTTCCATATGGACTCGTGTGTTTTAATATTAGTTCATAAAATTCCACATGACCTCATGGAGTTCCCATGTAGTTTTATATGAACTCACAGAGAGCCATATGAACTCATAAATTTCCATATGCACTCACGGAGTTTCATGTTGCATGCGAACTGACGGAGGCCATGAGTATGAGAGCATATAATTTAATATGTTTTCATTGAATTCATGGAGTTCAATATGAACTAATGGAGTTCCATATGAACTCATAGAATTCTATGTAAACTCATGGAGTTCCATGTGAACTCATGGAGTTCGTGTGAACTCATGGAGTTCGATATGAACTTATGGAGTTCCACGTTATCTCATGGAGTTCCACGTACACTTAGGTAGTTCCATGTGGACTCGTGTGTTTTAATATTAGTTTATAGAATTCCACATGACCTCGTGGAGTTCTATATGAACCACCTATAATTAAATAAGAGCTCATAGAGTTCCACATGACCCCATGTAGTTTTATAGGAACTCACAGAGAGCTATATGAACTCATAAATTTTCATATGCACTTACGGAGTTCCATGTTGCATGCGAACTGACAGAGGCCCTGAGTTCCATAGCAGAGTGTTCCGTGTGAGAGCATATAACTTAATATGTATTGTATTCATGGTGTTCAATATGAACTCATGGAGTTCAATATGAACTCAGAGAGTTCAATATGAACTCATGGAGTTCCATATGAACTCATAGAATTCTATGTAAACTCATGGAGTTCCATGTGAACTCATGGAGTTCTATGTGAAATCATGGAGTTCCATGTGAAGTCATGGAGTTCCATGTGAACTCATGGAGTTCTATGTGAACTCATGGAGATCCGTGTGAACTAATGGGGTTCGATATGAACTTATGGAGTTCCACGTTATCTCATGGAGTTCCAAGTAAACTCAGGAAGTTCCATGTGAACTCGTGTGTTTTAATATTAGTTCATAGAATTCCGCATGACCTCATGGAGTTCTATATGAACCCCTATAATTTAACAAGAGCTCATAAAGTTCCATGTGAATTCACGAATTCAGCTATATGAACTCATAAATTTCCATATGCACTCACGAAGTTCGATGTTGCATGCGAACTGACAGAGGCCCTGAGTTCCATAGCAGAGAGTTCCGTATGAGAGCATATTGAATATGTATTCATGGTGTTCAATATGAACTCATGGAGTTCTATATGAACTCATAGAGTTCCATGTGAACTCATAGAGTTTCATCTGAACTCATAGACTTCTATGTGAACTTATGGAGTTCCATGTGAACCCATGGAGTTCCATGTAAACTCATGGAGTTCCATGTCAACCGATGGGGTTTCTTGTGAATTTATGGAGCTCTAATTGAACCCATGGAGTTCAATGTGAACTCATGGTGTTTAATGTGAACTCATGGAGTTCCATATGAACTCATGGAATTTAATAATAGCTCATAGAGTTCCATGTGAACTCTTGAACTCACCGATTTCCTTGTGAAATCGCGGAACTCAAGACAACTTTTAGAGTTCCATGTGAACTCATGGCGTTCCATGTGAACTGGTAGGGTTTTATATAAGCTCATAGATTTCGATATGAATTCATGGAGTTCGTAATGAGTTCATGGAGTCCCATGTAAACTCATGGAATTCCATAAGAATTCATGCAGACTATATGAACCCAGGGAGTTCAGTATGAACTACAGAATTCATTTCCCATTTTCTGAGTACTCTGATACTTTGTTTGGGTTAGGCGTAGTTTTGAGTTTGAATTAAGGATTGTTCCTTGAAAATATTGTATAATTATTTTGAAGTAAACGAGCAGTACGTATTCCGACACTTTACTACACTTCTCCACTTTACTACACCTCTCCATTCTTTTCATGCATTGCAACTTCAATTTTCGCTCTAATAAAATTTCGAAATTAAATAAATAAAAAACAGAACATTAGCACACCACAACTTCAATAGTAATGCAATTAAATGCATGTCCTTACATTTATTGCTGAAGAAAAAAGCTTAGAAGATAGTTAATTGTCATGCTGTAACCGGAAGCAGACTAAGCTAAAGATGTGAAATAATAACGTAAATTTTTCTGTAAGGACGATAGACAGTTGTATTGCCTTGTGGTCATATCATTCCGCTGGCAATATAAACCCTTTCTTTGATGAGTGAGTGGTGCATCGTTAAAGCTACGTTTTCTATGTGGAAATCGTGTTATCTTTCAGAACGAAAAAATAAATAAAGGATAAAGAAATAAACCAAAAATATAATGGTATTTTTTGCTATGCTTGCTAACATAACGTAAAGTATTTCTTGCCATATTTTATGACCTGAGCTCGCTATCATGGCCACTGATGTAAGCCACAATAAAAAACACAGAGCCAAACGTAAATAATTCTATCAGTGGTCGCCGCTGTGTGTGGCTGCAGTGGCTCCTCCGCAATAGAATTTGAGTTAAAGTGACGAAATTCATATATAAGCCATAAGCTCCTGTGGTTAGTAGCCTCTGTCCCTCCTTTTCTCTCCGTTTGTGTGTTATCCTCACTACATGGTGTGTTAACATTTTAAAACCATTATAACCAATTGTCTTTTGCAGTGTTTTTGATGGTTCGGTGAGGGGAAGATGAGTTTTCCACGAGGAACACTATATCTTACATTGGCGGATACACAAGGTTTACTCGTTGAAATTCGCGTGACAAACGAGAATTTTATGGCTTCCGTTGACCTGGGCTTTGTATCCTGTACAGAGCAAAAGCTTCAACGTTTTCCTCAATGGGAGGATATGGAAGATGTTCTGTGCTGTATTTCTTAGTTTTCCTCTTTTTTTGGTGTATCGCTCATGGCAAAGCCAGAAGTGATTGCCCTTTTTGGCCATAAAATTAACAGTAAATATTTAATGTGCGCTTACATTTATATTTTTAGTTGTCCTTTCGCAAACTAAGAAAAATAAGAAATGAAATTGGATATCCTCGCACCCCCACCTCTAGAAGTCTTTCAAGCGATGTTGTAACATGCAATTGCAAAACTAAAAGAAGAAACAAAAATGTTTATATTTTTTCATAGTTTTAATGTGAACTCAAATGACTTTAACGCGAATGTATTGGACGAACGTTTGTGTCCTTTTTTCGCTTGCTGCCGTGCATTTGGTTTTGTGTTCCGTTGTCCTGTTGGTCATATGAATAATAAAAATTTGTCATAAATATGACAAAAGTACATTTATATTTTGAAGAAAAGCATTTTGAGAGTTCTGCTATATGCTCGTTTTTGTTTCTCAGGATAATGACACTAATTCTCAAAGGACAATAACATTAAGGTTGGGATTTGTGCAAACAATTTACGTGGAATTTTAAATTTTTTAAAGAAATTCTTGCAAATAGTTCGTATTTAAATAAAATCAATTAGGAAATAACTAAAGACAACTTTCAAAGAAAACGACGAAATGCTACTTCTATAGACCTTTTCTCAAAGAAAGGGTGCTTCTAAGACCTTTTGTGAAAGAAAGGGTGCTTCTATAGAATTTTTTTGGAAGAGAGGATGCTTATATAGAAATTTTCTGAAAGAAAGGGTGCTTCTATATACCCTTTCTGAAAGAAAGGGTGCTTCTATATACCCTTTCTGAAAGAAAGCGTGCTTCAATACAACCTTTCTGAAAGAAAGAGTGCTACTATAGACCCTTTCCGAATGAAAGGGTGCTTCTGTAAACCCTTTCTGAAACAACGGGTGCTTCTATAGACCTTTTCTCTAAGAAAGGGTGCTTCTATAGATATTTTCTGAAAGAAAGGGTGCTTCTATAGATATTTTCTGAAAGAAAGGGTGCTTCTATATACCCTTTCTGAAAGAAAGGGTGCTTCTATATACCCTTTCTGAAAGAAAGCGTGCTTCAATACAACCTTTCTGAAAGAAAGCGTGCTTCAATACAACCTTTCTGAAAGAAAGTGTGCTTCAATACAACCTTTCTGAAAGAAAGTGTGATTCTATAGACCCTTTCAAAAGAAAGGGCGCTTCTATAGTCCCTTTTTGAAAGAAAGGGTGATTCTATAGACCCTTTCCGAATGAAAGGGTGATTCTATAGACCCTTTCCGAATGAAAGGGTGCTTCTGTAAACCCTTTCTGAAACAACGGGTGCTTCTATAGACCTTTTCTCTAAGAAAGGGTGCTTCTATAGATATTTTCTGAAAGAAAGGGTGCTTCTATAGATATTTTCTGAAAGAAAGGGTGCTTCTATAGATATTTTCTGAAAGAAAGGGTGCTTCTATAGACCCTTTCTGAAAGAAAGGTTGCTTCTGTACACCCTTTCTGAAAGAAAGCGTGCTTCTATACAACCTTTCTGAAAGAAAGTGTGATTCAATAGAACCTTCAAAAGAAAGGATGATTCTATAGATCCTCTTTGAAAGAAAGGGTTATTCTATAGACCCTTTCTCAAGGAAAGGGTGCTCTTATAGACTACTTTTGAAAGAACGGGTGCTACCATAGACCCTTTCTAAAAGAAAGAGTGCTACTATAGGCCCTTTCCGAATGAAAGGGTGCTTCTGTAAACCCTTTCTGAAACAACGGGTGCTTCTATAGACCTTTTCTCTAAGAAAGGGTGCTTCTATAGATATTTTCTGAAGGAAAGGGTGCTTCTATAGACCCTTTTCTGAAAGAAATGGTGCTTCTGTAGATCATTTCTGAAAGCAAGGGTGCTTCTATAGATCCTTTTCTGAAAGAAAGGGTGCTTCGATAGACCCTTTTCTGAAAGAAAGGGTGCTTCGATAGACCCTTTTCTGGAAGAAAGGGTGTTTCGATAAACCTTTTTCTGAAAGAAAGGGTGCTTCGATAGACACTTCTTCTTCTTCTATAGACCTTTCTGGAAGAATGGGTGCTTCTGTAGACCCTTTCTGAAAGAATGTGTTCTTCTTAAGACCCTTTCTGAAAGAAATGGTGCTTCTATAGATCATTTCAGAAAGCAAGGGTGCTTCAATATATCATTTCTGAAAGCAGAGTGCTTCTATAGATCATTTCTGCTTCGAGAGAAAGGGTGTTTCTATAGACCCTTTCTAGAAGAGAGGGTGCTTCTATAGAGCCTTACTAAAGAAAGGGTGCTTCTATAGACCTTTTTTTGAAAGAAAGGGTCTTCGATAGACCCTTTTCTGAAAGGAAGGGTGCTTAAATAGACCCTTTTCTGAAAGGAAGGGTGCTTAAATAGACCTTTTTCTGAAAGGAAGGGTGCTTCGATAGACCCTTTCCGGAAGAAGGGTGCTTCGATAGACCCTTTTCTGGAAGAAAGGGTGCTTCGATAAACCTTTTTCTGAAAGAAAGGGTGCTTCGATAGACCCTTTTCTGGAAGAAAGGGTGCTTCGATAGACTCTTTTCTGGAAGAAAGGGTGCTTCGATAGACCCTTTTCTGAAAGGAAGGGTGCTTCGATAGACCCTTTCCGGAAGAAGGGTGCTTCGATAGACCCTTTCCGGAAGAAGGGTGCTTCGATAGACACTTTTCTGATAGAAAGGGTGCTTCGATAGACCCTTTTCTGGAAGAAAGGGTGCTTCGATAAACCTTTTTCTGAAAGAAAGGGTGCTTCGATAGACCCTTTTCTGAAAGAAAGGGTGCTTCGATAAACCCTTTTCTGAAAGAAAGGGTGCTTCGATAGACCCTTTTCTGAAAGAAAGGGTGCTTCGATAGACCCATTCCGGAAGAAGGGTGCTTCGATAGACACTTTTCTGAAAGAAAGGGTGCTTCGATAGACACTTTTTTGAAAGAAAGGGTGCTTCGATAAACCCTTTTCTGAAAGAAAGGGTGCTTCGATAGACCCTTTTCTGGAAGAAAGGGTGCTTCGATAAACCTTTTTCTGAAAGAAAGGGTGCTTCGATAGACCCTTTTCTGAAAGAAAGGGTGCTTCGATAGACCCTTTTCTGAAAGAAAGGGTGCTTCGATAGACCCTTTTCTGAAAGAAAGGGTGCTTTGATAGAGCCTTTTCTGGAAGAAAGGGTGCTTCGATAGAGCCTTTTCTGGAAGAAAGGGTGCTTCGATAGACCCTTTTCTGGAAGAAAGGGTGCTTCGATAGACCCTTTTCTGGAAGAAAGGGTGCTTCGATAGACCCTTTTCTGGAAGAAAGGGTGCTTCGATAGACCCTTTTCTGGAAGAAAGGGTGCTTCGATAGACCCTTTTCTGAAAGAAAGGGTGCTTTTCTGGAAGAAAGGGTGCTTCGACAGACCCTTTTCTGAAAGAAAGGGTGCTTCTATAGACCCTTTTCTGGAAAAAAGGGTGCTTCGATAGACCCTTTTCTGAAAGAAAGGGTGCTTCGATAGACCCTTTTCTGGAAAAAAGGGTGCTTCGATAGACCCTTTTCTGAAAGAAAGGGTGCTTCGATAGATCCTTTTCTGAAAGGAAGGGTGCTTCGATAGACCCTTTCCGGAAGAAGGGTGCTTCGATAGACCCTTTTCTGACAGAAAGGGTGCTTCGATATACCCTTTCCGGAAGAAGGATGCTTCGATATACCCTTTCCGGAAGAAGGGTGCTCCTATAGACCTTTTCTGAAAGAAATGCAGCTTCTATAGACCCTTTTCTGAAAGAAAGTGTGCTTCGATAGACACTTTTCTGAAAGAAAGGGTGCTTCGATAGACCCTTTTCTGAAAGAAAGGGTGCTTCGATAGACCCTTTTCTGAAAGAAAGGGTGCTTCGATAGACCCTTTTCTGAAAGAAAGGGTGCTTCGATAGACCCTTTTCTGGAAGAAAGGGTGCTTCGATAGACCCTTTTCTGAAAGAAAGGGTGCTTCGATAGACCCTTTTCTGAAAGAAAGGGTGCTTCGATAGACCCTTTTTTGAAAGAAAGGGTGCTTCGATAGACCCTTTTCTGGAAGAAAGGGTGCTTCGATAATTCTTTTTCTGAAAGAAAGGGTGCTTCGATAGACCCTTTTCTGAAAGAAAGGGTGCTTCGATAGACCCTTTTCTGGAAGAAAGGGTGCTTCGATAGACCCTTTTCTGGAAGAAAGGGTGCTTCGATAGACCCTTTTCTGAAAGAAAGGGTGCTTCGATAGATCCTTTTCTGAAAGGAAGGGTGCTTCGATAGACCCTTTCCGGAAGAAGGGTGCTTCGATAGACACTTTTCTGAAAGAAAGGGTGCTTCGATAGACCCTTTTCTGAAAGGAAGGGTGCTTCGATGGACCCTTTCTGAATAAAATAGTGCGTCTATAGACACTTTCTGCTTCGAGAGAAAGGGTGCTTCGATAGATCCTTTCCGAAAAAAGGGTACTTCTATAGACCCTTTCTGAATAAAATGGTGCGTCTATAGACACTTTCTGCTTCGACAGAAAGGGTGCTTCTATAGACCGTTTCTAAACGAGAGGGTGCTTCTATAGACCCTTTCTAAAAGAAAGGGTGCTTCAATAGGCCCTTTCCTGAAAAAGGGTACTTCTAGACACTTTCTGAATAAAATGGTGCTTCTATAGACACTTTCTGCTTCGAGAGAAAGGGTGCTTCTATAGACCCTTTCTAGAAGAGAGTGCTTCTATAGAGCCTTTCTGAAAAAGTGGTGCTTCTATAGAGCCTTTCTGAAAAAAGCGTGCTTCTATAGAGCCTTTCTGAAAAAAAGGGTGCTTCTATAGAGCCTTTCTGAAAAAAGGGTGCTTCTATAGAGCCTTTCTGGAAGTAAGGGTGATTGTATAGAAAGCAAGGATGCTTCTATAGACCGTTTCTGAAAAAAATGGTGATTCTATAGACCATTTCTGAAAGAAAGGGTGCTGCTATAGACCCTTTCTGAAAGAAAAGGTGCTTCTGTAGACCCTTTTTGAAAGAAAGTTTGCTTCTATGGATCTTGCTGTTAGAAATAATCTTTCTGAAAGAAAGGAAGCTTCTATAGGATCTCTCAAAAAGAAAGGAAGCTTCTATAGGATCCTTCTTAAAGAAAGAATGCTTCAATTGAATCTATCTGAAAGAAAGGAAGCTTCTATAGGATCCTTCTTTAGGAAAGGATGCTTCCATTGAATCAATCTGAATTAAAGGGCGCCTCTATAGACCATTTCTGAAAGAAAGTAAGGTTGTTTCCATAGGCTTTTTTCTAGAAGAACGCTTTCTGAAGGAAAGGGTGCTTCTATAGACCCTTTTCTGAAAGAAATGGTGCTTCTGTAGATCATTTCTGAAAGCAAGGGTGCTTCTATAGATCCTTTTCTGAAAGAAAGGGAGCTTCGACAGACCCTTTTCTGAAAGAAAGGGTCCTTCTATACACCCTTTCTGAAAGAAAGAGTGCATCTATATACCCTTTCTGAAAAAAGTGTGCTTATATGGACCTACATATGTATATCATCCCTCCCACCTTCGACGATTGATCAGTGTTTTTAAAGTTCCAAGAGAAAGCCGAAGAGTTGCAAGGTGATTAAAGTCAGTAAAACGTCCCGGACGGTAAAATTATTTTCCCAACATCTCAACCGAGATTCTGTAAAAATAGGAAGACTTTCGCTGAATTTCGAACGGAATACTTTGCCTGTTGAATGTTGTAATTTTAACAGTTCTCTTTATTTAAGTACTTTTCCTCTCCTTTCTGTAATTTATTTTCCATTTAGCACAAAAAAGTTACAACATTGCCTGGTAGTAGCGCTAATTTAACCTGATTGCTCATTATTTAATGCCGAACACACTAATCAGGGATTGGATTTTTTTATTTTCTTCGTGAGGAAAATCCTTAAATATGATTTGGTTGCGAGGTAAAACACAAATTGAAAAATTCAAAAAAGGAGATGCTCATTGAACCACAAAATAAAGCATATCATAATAATATTTGCACCAATAAGCAATTTTATACAGGCACAAAAAATACTAAAGCTTCTATAGATTTTATGCCGTAATAGGCGAACAATATTCACCCTTAGCAGTGGGTTCAATAATTTTAATATTTAGTTTTTTGTAAAATCCCAAAGAAGAATAATACCCAATAACTGCCATAACCAATAATACCTGTGTAGTGTCGCATGATGTAAAAAAGGATATCCAACGCGTTCAAATCCTTAAATCTTTTAACAAACTTAAGGTATTTCCTTAAGCAGCTTTTTGCGTCTTTTCAACTTTGCCATAACGATAGACGTTGTCAACGACGTAGTGGCAAAACCGACATCATTTGACACAAAAAAAAAAGAAAATGTTAAAAGAAAACAGGACACAGCAGGATATCTGGTTTTACACACTTTGATATTTTCTTTCCACTCGCTCACCAACACACACCTATTGTGCCAACAGAACGGAACACCCAGACTTATTACAACAAATAAACCTCAACATCTTTTCAAACGTAGACCACTTTGACTTGGGATTTTTCTGCTGTTTTCAGCGTAATTTTTCTTTGAAGTTGATATTTACTTCATTTTCCAACAATGCCAGTGAGCGGAAGGAAATTTCTGAAAAGACCAAACCAAAAAGAAAACACTGACAATGATAAATTCTGAGATTTTAATAAATTATTTTCTCAAGAGTTGTTAAGCAAGGCGCAGTGCTACTTTAAGTTTATGTGTCTCGAAGATGTTATCGAATATTTGGTAGTTTTAAAGCAAATAAATTTTGTGTTTAAAACAACACACACAAAATTTGTTAAAAATTATCTAAGCTAAAATTTACAACTGTATTTGGGAACTACTTGAATTGATGGAGACACAGGTGGTCACTGAAAACACGAATATATTTAAAAAAACATTAAGTATGAGGATTTATTAACACCACATAGAAAAACCTTGATTTATATTCCCCACGTTATTTCTAATGACCTTGGTTTAGGAGGCCTACCTGTAACCCTAGTATAACTTACATCCAATAGAGTTTCACCAAAAAGGCCATAAATTTCATTACAAAACTGCACGCCTTACAAACTTATGGTGCAGCAATGCGATTATCTCCTAAAATTTGTGTAGTTTTTGTACAACACTTTGCCAAAATAAATTGGTGGCCACAACCCATCCCCTACTCAAAATAAAACCATATAACCGCCAACTAAGTAACCAAACCACCATCATACTACCTCTGCAGAATCTGCAATATTAGAAACCGGCAAACGTAAATTGTTCGTAGAGCTTAGAAAGGCGGGAAGGCATTGGAAAAACCGCCAACAAATAAACAATGGCTTGAATGCATGCAAACCCAACCACAGATACTCCCTACCCAACATTTTCGAAGAAGATGCCGCCATCGTTTTTGGTAGCCACAAATTACTAATTTCAAATTTATTGCAATTTGTTTTGGTTAAATACACAATACAACAACAACACAGACGACTACGACGAGGAACAATGAACCACAAATGCGATAAAATATTTTACTCTGTGTTTGGAATACTTACACAGAGTCGCTTACTTCCGTTTTCAGGTCCTTTTTTGTGTTGTGTTATACATAGTGTTGGAGTGTGAGCTTCAGTTTTTTTGGAAATGTCACCAAAATTTTGTTCATATTGGTGTTGGATTTAAATTAGTCATAATTGGTTTATGTGATTTCTGCAATTAAAATGTATATATGAGGAAGTTACGAGTCACAAAACACGAACCTTATATTATTTACATATTTTTTCTTTTGCGCAATAAATTGTAATTATTAGGCAAGGCTTAGGTGCCACTAACCTCGTATAGGTACTACCTTTAATGCTTCTGAAGCACAAAATGAGCAGTAAGTAGTAGGAACAATTGTTGATCCCAAAAAATCTTCTTTATACAATTTGTGCAGAAAATTTCTCCCAGTAGTTATAGAAACTTTCGGGCAGTATCTGAAAACGATTTTTATATAGAAAATTTCTTCAATAAACTGAAGAGGATTTCTATAGAAATTTCTTCAATAAACTGAAGAGATTTTCTATAGAAAATTTCAGGTTACTGGAGAAATTTTCTATATATAAAAAATCTCTTCAGGTTACTGATGAAATTTTCTATATAGAAAATCTCTTCAGGTTACTGAAAAAATTTTCTATATAGAAAATCTCTTCAGCTTACTAAAGAAATTTTCTATATAGAAAATCTCTTCAGGCTACTGAAGAAATTTTCTATATAGAAAATCTCTTCAGGCTACTGAGGAAGAAATTTTCTATTGAAAATCTCTTCAGGTTACTGAAGAAGATATTTTCTATAGAAAATCTCTTCAGGTTACTGAATTTTTCTCTTCAGGTTAATGAAGAAGAATTTTTCTATAGAAAATCTCTTCAGGTTACTAAAGAAGAATTTTTCTATAGAAAATCTCTTCAGGTTACTGAAGAAGAATTTTTCTATAGAAAATCTCTTCAGGTTACTGAAGAAGAATTTTTCTATAGAAAATCTCTTCAGGTTACTGAAGAAGCATTTTTCTATAGAAAATCTCTTCAAGTTACTGAAGAAGAAATTTGCTATAGAAAATCTCTTCGGGTTACTGAAGAAGAAATTTTCTATAGAAAATCTCTTCAGGTTACTGAGGAAGAAATTTTCTATAGAAAATCTCTTCAGGTTACTGAAGAAGAAATTTGCTATAGAAAATCTCTTCAGGTTACTGAAGAAGAAATTTTCTATAGAAAATCTCTTCAGTAAACTGAAGAGGTTTTCTATAGAAAATTTCTTCAGTAAACTGAAGAGTTTTTCTATAGAAAATTCCTTCAGTAAACTGAAAAGTTTTTATATAGAAAATTTCTTCAGTAAACTGAAGAGATTTTCTATAGGAAATTTCTTCTTCAGTAAGCTGAAGAGATTTTCTATAGAAAATTTCTTCTTCAGTAACCTGAAGAGATTTTCTATAGAAAATTTCTTCTTCAGTAACCTGAAGAGATTTTCTATAGAAAATTTCTTCTTCAGTAACCTGAAGAGATTTTCTATAGAAAATTTCTTCTTCAGTAACCTGAAGAGATTTTCTATAGAAAATTTCTTCTTCAGTAACCTGAAGAGGTTTTCTACAGAAAAATTCTTCTTCAGTAACCTGAAGAGATTTTCTATAGAAAAATTCTTCTTCAGTAACCTGAAGAGAAAAATTCTTCTTCAGTAACCTGAAGAGATTTTCTATAGAAAAATTCTTCTTCAGTAACCTGAAGAGATTTTCTATAGAAAAATGCTTCTTCAGTAACCTGAAGAGATTTTCTAAAGAAAAATTCTTCTTCAGTAACCTGAAGAGAAAAATTCTTGTTCAGTAACCTGAAGAGATTTTCTATAGAAAAATTCTTCTTTAGTAACCTGAAGAGATTTTCTATAGAAAAATTCTTCTTCATTAACCTGAAGAGAAAAATTCTTCTTCAGTAACCTGAAGAGATTTTCTATAGAAAAATTCTTCTTCAGTAACCTGAAGAGATTTTCTATAGAAAAATTCTTCTTCAGTAGCCTGAAGAGAAAAATTCTTCTTCAGTAACCTGAAGAGATTTTCTATAGAAAAATGCTTCTTCAGTAACCTGAAGAGATTTTCTAAAGAAAAATTCTTCTTCAGTAACCTGAAGAGAAATATTCTTCTTCAGTAACCTGAAGAGATTTTCTATAGAAAAATTCTTCTTTAGTAACCTGAAGAGATTATCTATAGAAAAATTCTTCTTCATTAACCTGAAGAGAAAAATTCTTCTTCAGTAACCTGAAGAGATTTTCTATAGAAAAATTCTTCTTCAGTTACCTGAAGAGATTTTCTATAGAAAAATTCTTCTTCAGTAACCTGAAGAGATTTTCTATAGAAAAATTCTTCTTTAGTAACCTGAAGAGATTTTCTATAGAAAAATTCTTCTTCATTAACCTGAAGAGAAAAATTCTTCTTCAGTAACCTGAAGAGATTTTCTATAGAAAAATTCTTCTTCAGTAACCTGAAGAGATTTTCTATAGAAAAATTCTTCTTCAGTAACCTGAAGAGAAAAATTCTTCTTCAGTAACCTGAAGAGATTTTCTATAGAAAAATTCTTCTTCAGTATCCTGAAGAGATTTTCTATAGAAAAATTCTTTTTCAGTAACCTGAAGAGATTTTCTATAGAAAAATTCTTCTTCAGTAACCTGAAGAGATTTTCTATAGAAAATGTCTTCTTCAGTAACCTGAGGACATTTTCTACAGAAAATTTCTTCTTCAGTAACCTGAAGAGATTTTCTATCGAAAGTTTCTTCTTCAGTAACCTGAAGAGATTTTCTATAGAAAGTTTCTTCTTCAGTTACCTGAAGAGATTTTCTATAGAAAGTTTCTTCTTCAGTTACCTGAAGAGATTTTCTATAGAAAGTTTCTTCTTCAGTAACCTGAAGAGATTTTCTATAGGAAATTTCTTCTTCAGTAAGCTGAAGAGATTTTCTATAGAAAATTTCTTCTTCAGTAACCTGAAGCGGTTTTCTTTATAGAAAATTTCTTCAGTAACCTGAAGCGGTTTTCTATATAGAAAATTTTTTCAGTAACCTGAAGAGGTTTTCTATAGAAAATTTCTTCAGTAAACCTGAAGAGGTTTTCTATAGAAAATTTCTTCAGTAAACCTGAAGAGGTTTTCTATAGAAAATTTCTTCAGTAAACCTGAAGAGGTTTTCTATAGAAAAATTCTTCAGTAAACCTGAAGATGTTTTCTATAGAAAATTTCTTCAGTAAACCTGAAGATGTTTTCTATAGAAAATTTCTTCAGTAAACCTGAAGATGTTTTCTATAGAAAATTTCTTCAGTAAACCTGAAGAGGTTTTCTATAGAAAATTTCTTCAGTAAACCTGTAGAGGTTTTCTATAGAAAATTTCTTCAGTAAACCTGAAGAGATTTTTTATAGAAAATGTCTTCTTTAGTAACCTGAAGAGGTTTTCTATATAAACTATAGAAAACAAGTTACTGAAGAAATTTTCTATAGAAAATCTCTTCAGGTAACTGAAGAAATTTTCTATAGAAAATCTCTTCAGGTTACTGAAGAAGAATTTTTCTATAGAAAATCTCTTCAGGTTACTGAAAAAGAATTTTTCTATAGAAAATCTCTTCAGGATACTGAAGAAGAATTTTTCTATAGAAAATCTCTTCAGGTTACTGAAGAAGAATTTTTCTCTTCAGGTTAATGAAGAAGAATTTTTCTATAGAAAATCTCTTCAGCTTACTAAAGAAATTTTCTATATAGAAAATCTCTTCAGGCTACTGAAGAAATTTTCTATATAGAAAATCTCTTCAGGCTACTGAGGAAGAAATTTTCTATTGAAAATCTCTTCAGGTTACTGAAGAAGATATTTTCTATAGAAAATCTCTTCAGGTTACTGAATTTTTCTCTTCAGGTTAATGAAGAAGAATTTTTCTATAGAAAATCTCTTCAGGTTACTAAAGAAGAATTTTTCTATAGAAAATCTCTTCAGGTTACTGAAGAAGAATTTTTCTATAGAAAATCTCTTCAGGTTACTGAAGAAGAATTTTTCTATAGAAAATCTCTTCAGGTTACTGAAGAAGCATTTTTCTATAGAAAATCTCTTCAAGTTACTGAAGAAGAAATTTGCTATAGAAAATCTCTTCGGGTTACTGAAGAAGAAATTTTCTATAGAAAATCTCTTCAGGTTACTGAGGAAGAAATTTTCTATAGAAAATCTCTTCAGGTTACTGAAGAAGAAATTTGCTATAGAAAATCTCTTCAGGTTACTGAAGAAGAAATTTTCTATAGAAAATCTCTTCAGTAAACTGAAGAGGTTTTCTATAGAAAATTTCTTCAGTAAACTGAAGAGTTTTTCTATAGAAAATTCCTTCAGTAAACTGAAAAGTTTTTATATAGAAAATTTCTTCAGTAAACTGAAGAGATTTTCTATAGGAAATTTCTTCTTCAGTAAGCTGAAGAGATTTTCTATAGAAAATTTCTTCTTCAGTAACCTGAAGAGATTTTCTATAGAAAATTTCTTCTTCAGTAACCTGAAGAGATTTTCTATAGAAAATTTCTTCTTCAGTAACCTGAAGAGATTTTCTATAGAAAATTTCTTCTTCAGTAACCTGAAGAGATTTTCTATAGAAAATTTCTTCTTCAGTAACCTGAAGAGGTTTTCTACAGAAAAATTCTTCTTCAGTAACCTGAAGAGATTTTCTATAGAAAAATTCTTCTTCAGTAACCTGAAGAGAAAAATTCTTCTTCAGTAACCTGAAGAGATTTTCTATAGAAAAATTCTTCTTCAGTAACCTGAAGAGATTTTCTATAGAAAAATGCTTCTTCAGTAACCTGAAGAGATTTTCTAAAGAAAAATTCTTCTTCAGTAACCTGAAGAGAAAAATTCTTGTTCAGTAACCTGAAGAGATTTTCTATAGAAAAATTCTTCTTTAGTAACCTGAAGAGATTTTCTATAGAAAAATTCTTCTTCATTAACCTGAAGAGAAAAATTCTTCTTCAGTAACCTGAAGAGATTTTCTATAGAAAAATTCTTCTTCAGTAACCTGAAGAGATTTTCTATAGAAAAATTCTTCTTCAGTAACCTGAAGAGAAAAATTCTTCTTCAGTAACCTGAAGAGATTTTCTATAGAAAAATGCTTCTTCAGTAACCTGAAGAGATTTTCTAAAGAAAAATTCTTCTTCAGTAACCTGAAGAGAAATATTCTTCTTCAGTAACCTGAAGAGATTTTCTATAGAAAAATTCTTCTTTAGTAACCTGAAGAGATTTTCTATAGAAAAATTCTTCTTCATTAACCTGAAGAGAAAAATTCTTCTTCAGTAACCTGAAGAGATTTTCTATAGAAAAATTCTTCTTCAGTTACCTGAAGAGATTTTCTATAGAAAAATTCTTCTTCAGTAACCTGAAGAGATTTTCTATAGAAAAATTCTTCTTTAGTAACCTGAAGAGATTTTCTATAGAAAAATTCTTCTTCATTAACCTGAAGAGAAAAATTCTTCTTCAGTAACCTGAAGAGATTTTCTATAGAAAAATTCTTCTTCAGTAACCTGAAGAGATTTTCTATAGAAAAATTCTTCTTCAGTAACCTGAAGAGAAAAATTCTTCTTCAGTAACCTGAAGAGATTTTCTATAGAAAAATTCTTCTTCAGTATCCTGAAGAGATTTTCTATAGAAAAATTCTTTTTCAGTAACCTGAAGAGATTTTCTATAGAAAAATTCTTCTTCAGTAACCTGAAGAGATTTTCTATAGAAAATGTCTTCTTCAGTAACCTGAGGACATTTTCTACAGAAAATTTCTTCTTCAGTAACCTGAAGAGATTTTCTATCGAAAGTTTCTTCTTCAGTAACCTGAAGAGATTTTCTATAGAAAGTTTCTTCTTCAGTTACCTGAAGAGATTTTCTATAGAAAGTTTCTTCTTCAGTTACCTGAAGAGATTTTCTATAGAAAGTTTCTTCTTCAGTAACCTGAAGAGATTTTCTATAGGAAATTTCTTCTTCAGTAAGCTGAAGAGATTTTCTATAGAAAATTTCTTCTTCAGTAACCTGAAGCGGTTTTCTTTATAGAAAATTTCTTCAGTAACCTGAAGCGGTTTTCTATATAGAAAATTTTTTCAGTAACCTGAAGAGGTTTTCTATAGAAAATTTCTTCAGTAAACCTGAAGAGGTTTTCTATAGAAAATTTCTTCAGTAAACCTGAAGAGGTTTTCTATAGAAAATTTCTTCAGTAAACCTGAAGAGGTTTTCTATAGAAAATTTCTTCAGTAAACCTGAAGAGGTTTTCTATAGAAAAATTCTTCAGTAAACCTGAAGATGTTTTCTATAGAAAATTTCTTCAGTAAACCTGAAGATGTTTTCTATAGAAAATTTCTTCAGTAAACCTGAAGATGTTTTCTATAGAAAATTTCTTCAGTAAACCTGAAGAGGTTTTCTATAGAAAATTTCTTCAGTAAACCTGTAGAGGTTTTCTATAGAAAATTTCTTCAGTAAACCTGAAGAGATTTTTTATAGAAAATGTCTTCTTTAGTAACCTGAAGAGGTTTTCTATATAAACTATAGAAAACAAGTTACTGAAGAAATTTTCTATAGAAAATCTCTTCAGGTAACTGAAGAAATTTTCTATAGAAAATCTCTTCAGGTTACTGAAGAAGAAATTTTCTATAGAAAATCTCTTCAGGTTACTGAAGAAGACATTTTCTATAGAAAATCTCTTCAGGTTACTGAAGAAGAAATTTTCTATAGAAAATCTCTTCAGGTTACTGAAGAAGAAATTTTCTATAGATAATCTCTTCAGGTTACTGAAGAAGAAATTTTCTATAGATAATCTCTTCAGGTTACTGAAGAAGAAATTTTCTATAGAAAACCTCTTCAGGTTTACTGAAGAAATTTTCTATAGAAAACCTCTTCAGGTTTACTGAAGAAATTTTCTATAGAAAACCTCTTCAGGTTTACTGAAGAAATTTTCTATAGAAAACCTCTTCAGGTTTACTGAAGAAATTTTCTATAGAAAACCTCTTCAGGTTTACTGAAGAAATTTTCTATAGAAAACCTCTTCAGGTTTACTGAAGAAATTTTCTATAGAAAACCTCTTCAGGTTTACTGAAGAAATTTTCTATAGAAAACCTCTTCAGGTTTACTGAAGAAATTTTCTATAGAAAACCTCTTCAGGTTTACTGAAGAAATTTTCTATAGAAAACCTCTTCAGGTTTACTGAAGAAATTTTCTATAGAAAACCTCTTCAGGTTTACTGAAGAAATTTTCTATAGAAAACCTCTTCAGGTTTACTGAAGAAATTTTCTATAGAAAACCTCTTCAGGTTTACTGAAGAAATTTTCTATAGAAAACCTCTTCAGGTTTACTGAAGAAATTTTCTATAGAAAACCTCTTCAGGTTTACTGAAGAAATTTTCTATATAGAAAACCGCTTCAGGTTACTGAAGAAATTCTTCAGGTTTACTATAGAAAATTTCTTCAGTAAACCTGAAGAGGTTTTCTATAGAAAATTTCTTCAGTAAACCTGAAGAGGTTTTCTATAGAAAATTTCTTCAGTAAACCTGAAGAGGTTTTCTATAGAAAATTTCTTCAGTAAACCTGAAGAGATTTTTTATAGAAAATGTCTTCTTTAGTAACCTGAAGAGGTTTTCTATAGAAAATTTCTGCTTCAGTAACCTGAAGAGATTTTCTATAGAAAATTTCTGCTTCAGTAACCTGAAGAGAGAGATTTTCTATAGAAAACTTCTTCAGTAACTTGAAGCGGTTTCCTATATAGGAAATTTCTTCAGTAACCTGAAGCGGTTTTCTTTATAGAAAATTTCTTCAGTAACCTGAAGCGGTTTTCTATATAGAAAATTTCTTCAGTAACCTGAAGAGGTTTTCTATAGAAAATTTCTTCAGTAAACCTGAAGAGGTTTTCTATAGAAAATTTCTTCAGTAAACCTGAAGAGGTTTTCTATAGAAAATTTCTTCAGTAAACCTGAAGAGGTTTTCTATAGAAAATTTCTTCAGTAAACCTGAAGAGGTTTTCTATAGAAAATTTCTTCAGTAAACCTGAAGAGGTTTTCTATAGAAAATTTCTTCAGTAAACCTGAAGAGGTTTTCTATAGAAAATTTCTTCAGTAAACCTGAAGAGGTTTTCTATAGAAAATTTCTTCAGTAAACCTGAAGAGGTTTTCTATAGAAAATTTCTTCAGTAAACCTGAAGAGGTTTTCTATAGAAAATTTCTTCAGTAAACCTGAAGAGGTTTTCTATAGAAAATTTCTTCAGTAAACCTGAAGAGGTTTTCTATAGAAAATTTCTTCAGTAAACCTGAAGAGGTTTTCTATAGAAAATTTCTTCAGTAAACCTGAAGAGGTTTTCTATAGAAAATTTCTTCAGTAAACCTGAAGAGGTTTTCTATAGAAAATTTCTTCAGTAAACCTGAAGAGGTTTTCTATAGAAAATTTCTTCTTCAGTAACCTGAAGAGATTATCTATAGAAAATTTCTTCTTCAGTAACCTGAAGAGATTTTCTATAGAAAATTTCTTCTTCAGTAACCTGAAGAGATTTTCTATAGAAAATTTCTTCAGTTACCTGAAGAGATTTTCTATAGAAAACCTGAAGCGGTTTTCTATATAGAAAATTTCTTCAGTAAACCTGAAGAGGTTTTCTATAGAAAATTTCTTCAGTAAATCTGAAGAGGTTTTCTATAGAAAATTTCTTCAGTAAACCTGAAGAGGTTTTCTATAGAAAATTTCTTCAGTAAACCTGAAGAGGTTTTCTATAGAAAATTTCTTCAGTAAACCTGAAGAGGTTTTCTATAGAAAATTTCTTCAGTAAACCTGAAGAGGTTTTCTATAGAAAATTTCTTCAGTAAACCTGAAGAGGTTTTCTATAGAAAATTTCTTCAGTAAACCTGAAGAGGTTTTCTATAGAAAATTTCTTCAGTAAACCTGAAGAGGTTTTCTATAGAAAATTTCTTCAGTAAACCTGAAGAGGTTTTCTATAGAAAATTTCTTCAGTAAACCTGAAGAGGTTTTCTATAGAAAATTTCTTCAGTAAACCTGAAGAGGTTTTCTATAGAAAATTTCTTCAGTAAACCTGAAGATGTTTTCTATAGAAAATTTCTTCAGTAAACCTGAAGAGGTTTTCTATAGAAAATTTCTTCAGTAAACCTGAAGAGGTTTTCTATAGAAAATTTCTTCAGTAAACCTGAAGAGGTTTTCTATAGAAAATTTCTTCAGTAAACCTGAAGAGGTTTTCTATAGAAAATTTCTTCAGTAAACCTGAAGAGGTTTTCTATAGAAAATTTCTTCAGTAAACCTGAAGAGGTTTTCTATAGAAAATTTCTTCAGTAAACCTGAAGAGGTTTTCTATAGAAAATTTCTTCAGTAAACCTGAAGAGGTTTTCTATAGAAAATTTCTTCAGTAAACCTGAAGAGGTTTTCTATAGAAAATTCCTTCTTCAGTAACCTGAAGAGATTATCTATAGAAAAATTCTTCTTCAGTAACCTGAAGAGATTTTCTATAGAAAATGTCTTCTTCAGTAACCTGAGGAGATTTTCTACAGAAAATTTCTTCTTCAGTAACCTGAAGAGATTTTCTATAGAAAGTTTCTTCTTCAGTAACCTGAAGAGATTTTCTATAGAAAGTTTCTTCTTCAGTTACCTGAAGAGATTTTCTATAGAAAGTTTCTTCTTCAGTTACCTGAAGAGATTTTCTATAGAAAGTTTCTTCTTCAGTAACCTGAAGAGATTTTCTATAGGAAATTTCTTCTTCAGTAAGCTGAAGAGATTTTCTATAGAAAATTTCTTCTTCAGTAACCTGAAGCGGTTTTCTTTATAGAAAATTTCTTCAGTAACCTGAAGCGGTTTTCTATATAGAAAATTTTTTCAGTAACCTGAAGAGGTTTTCTATAGAAAATTTCTTCAGTAAACCTGAAGAGGTTTTCTATAGAAAATTTATTCAGTAAACCTGAAGAGGTTTTCTATAGAAAAATTCTTCAGTAAACCTGAAGATGTTTTCTATAGAAAATTTCTTCAGTAAACCTGAAGATGTTTTCTATAGAAAATTTCTTCAGTAAACCTGAAGATGTTTTCTATAGAAAATTTCTTCAGTAAACCTGAAGAGGTTTTCTATAGAAAATTTCTTCAGTAAACCTGAAGAGGTTTTCTATAGAAAATTTCTTCAGTAAACCTGAAGAGATTTTTTATAGAAAATGTCTTCTTTAGTAACCTGAAGAGGTTTTCTATATAAACTATAGAAAACAGGTTACTGAAGAAATTTTCTATAGAAAATCTCTTCAGGTAACTGAAGAAATTTTCTATAGAAAATCTCTTCAGGTTACTGAAGAAGAAATTTTCTATAGAAAATCTCTTCAGGTTACTGAAGAAGAAATTTTCTATAGAAAATCTCTTCAGGTTACTGAAGAAGAAATTTTCTATAGAAAATCTCTTCAGGTTACTGAAGAAGAAATTTTCTATAGATAATCTCTTCAGGTTACTGAAGAAGAAATTTTCTATAGAAAACCTCTTCAGGTTTACTGAAGAAATTTTCTATAGAAAACCTCTTCAGGTTTACTGAAGAAATTTTCTATAGAAAACCTCTTCAGGTTTACTGAAGAAATTTTCTATAGAAAACCTCTTCAGGTTTACTGAAGAAATTTTCTATAGAAAACCTCTTCAGGTTTACTGAAGAAATTTTCTATAGAAAACCTCTTCAGGTTTACTGAAGAAATTTTCCCTGAAAACCTCTTCAGGTTTACTGAAGAAATTTTCTATAGAAAACCTCTTCAGGTGTACTGAAGAAATTTTCTATAGAAAACCTCTTCAGGTTTACTGAAGAAATTTTCTATAGAAAACCTCTTCAGGTTTACTGAAGAAATTTTCTATAGAAAACCTCTTCAGGTTTACTGAAGAAATTTTCTATAGAAAACCTCTTCAGGTTTACTGAAGAAATTTTCTATAGAAAACCTCTTCAGGTTTACTGAAGAAATTTTCTATAGAAAACCTCTTCAGGTTTACTGAAGAAATTTTCTATATAGAAAACCGCTTCAGGTTACTGAAGAAATTCTTCAGGTTTACTATAGAAAATTTCTTCAGTAAACCTGAAGAGGTTTTCTATAGAAAATTTCTTCAGTAAACC
Organism: Musca autumnalis; assembly: GCF_047663935.1. Lineage (NCBI taxonomy): Eukaryota > Metazoa > Arthropoda > Insecta > Diptera > Muscidae > Musca > Musca autumnalis. Next base: position 246,092,773 of record NW_027411977.1, on the reverse strand, counting down.
TGAAGAGATTTTTTATAGAAAATGTCTTCTTTAGTAACCTGAAGAGGTTTTCTATAGAAAATTTCTGCTTCAGTAACCTGAAGAGATTTTCTATAGAAAATTTCTGCTTCAGTAACCTGAAGAGAGAGATTTTCTATAGAAAACTTCTTCAGTAACTTGAAGCGGTTTCCTATATAGGAAATTTCTTCAGTAACCTGAAGCGGTTTTCTTTATAGAAAATTTCTTCAGTAACCTGAAGCGGTTTTCTATATAGAAAATTTCTTCAGTAACCTGAAGAGGTTTTCTATAGAAAATTTCTTCAGTAAACCTGAAGAGGTTTTCTATAGAAAATTTCTTCAGTAAACCTGAAGAGGTTTTCTATAGAAAATTTCTTCAGTAAACCTGAAGAGGTTTTCTATAGAAAATTTCTTCAGTAAACCTGAAGAGGTTTTCTATAGAAAATTTCTTCAGTAAACCTGAAGAGGTTTTCTATAGAAAATTTCTTCAGTAAACCTGAAGAGGTTTTCTATAGAAAATTTCTTCAGTAAACCTGAAGAGGTTTTCTATAGAAAATTTCTTCAGTAAACCTGAAGAGGTTTTCTATAGAAAATTTCTTCAGTAAACCTGAAGAGGTTTTCTATAGAAAATTTCTTCAGTAAACCTGAAGAGGTTTTCTATAGAAAATTTCTTCAGTAAACCTGAAGAGGTTTTCTATAGAAAATTTCTTCTTCAGTAACCTGAAGAGATTATCTTTGGAAAATTTCTTCTTCAGTAACCTGAAGAGATTTTCTATAGAAAATTTCTTCTTCAGTAACCTGAAGAGATTTTCTATAGAAAATTTCTTCAGTTACCTGAAGAGATTTTCTATAGAAAATTTCTTCAGTAACCTGTTTTCTATAGTTTATATAGAAAACCTCTTCAGGTTACTAAAGAAGACATTTTCTATAAAAAATCTCTTCAGGTTTACTGAAGAAATTTTCTATAGAAAACCTCTTCAGGTTTACTGAAGAAATTTTCTATAGAAAACCTCTTCAGGTTTACTGAAGAAATTTTCTATAGAAAACATCTTCAGGTTTACTGAAGAAATTTTCTATAGAAAACATCTTCAGGTTTACTGAAGAAATTTTCTATAGAAAACATCTTCAGGTTTACTGAAGAAATTTTCTTCAGGTTTACTGAAGAAATTTTCTATAGAAAACATCTTCAGGTTTACTGAAGAATTTTTCTATAGAAAACCTCTTCAGGTTTACTGAAGAAATTTTCTATAGAAAACCTCTTCAGGTTTACTGAAGAAATTTTCTATAGAAAACCTCTTCAGGTTACTGAAGAAATTTTCTATAAAGAAAACCGCTTCAGGTTACTGAAGAAGAAATTTTCTATAGAAAATCTCTTCAGGTTACTGAAGAAGAAATTTTCTATAGAAAATCTCTTCAGCTTACTGAAGAAGAAATTTCCTATAGAAAATCTCTTCAGGTTACTGAAGAAGAAACTTTCTATAGAAAATCTCTTCAGGTAACTGAAGAAGAAACTTTCTATAGAAAATCTCTTCAGGTAACTGAAGAAGAAACTTTCTATAGAAAATCTCTTCAGGTTACTGAAGAAGAAACTTTCTATAGAAAATCTCTTCAGGTTACTGAAGAAGAAATTTTCTGTAGAAAATCTCCTCAGGTTACTGAAGAAGACATTTTCTATAGAAAATCTCTTCAGGTTACTGAAGAAGAATTTTTCTATAGAAAATCTCTTCAGGTTACTGAAAAAGAATTTTTCTATAGAAAATCTCTTCAGGATACTGAAGAAGAATTTTTCTATAGAAAATCTCTTCAGGTTACTGAAGAAGAATTTTTCTCTTCAGGTTACTGAAGAAGAATTTTTCTATAGAAAATCTCTTCAGGTTACTGAAGAAGAATTTTTCTATAGAAAATCTCTTCAGGTTACTGAAGAAGAATTTTTCTTTTCAGGTTAATGAAGAAGAATTTTTCTATAGAAAATCTCTTCAGGTTACTAAAGAAAAATTTTTCTATAGAAAATCTCTTCAGGTTACTGAAGAAGAATTTTTCTATAGAAAATCTCTTCAGGTAACTGAAGAAGAATTTTTCTATAGAAAATCTCTTCAGGTTACTGAAGAAGAATTTTTCTCTTCAGGTTAATGAAGAAGAATTTTTCTATAGAAAATCTCTTCAGGTTACTAAAGAAGAATTTTTCTATAGAAAATCTCTTCAGGTTACTGAAGAAGAATTTTTCTCTTCAGGTTACTGAAGAAGAATTTTTCTTTAGAAAATCTCTTCAGGTTACCGAAGAAGCATTTTTCTATAGAAAATCTCTTCAGGTTACTGAAGAAGAATTTTTCTCTTCAGGTTACTGAAGAAGAATTTTTCTATAGAAAATCTCTTCAGGTTACTGAAGAAGAATTTTTCTATAGAAAATCTCTTCAGGTTACTGAAGAAGAATTTTTCTCTTCAGGTTAATGAAGAAGAATTTTTCTATAGAAAATCTCTTCAGGTTACTAAAGAAGAATTTTTCTATAGAAAATCTCTTCAGGTTACTGAACAAGAATTTTTCTCTTCAGGTTACTGAAGAAGAATTTTTCTTTAGAAAATCTCTTCAGGTTACTGAAGAAGCATTTCTTCAGTAAACCTGAAGATGTTTTCTATAGAAAATTTCTTCAGTAAACCTGAAGAGGTTTTCTATAGAAAATTTCTTCAGTAAACCTGAAGAGGTTTTCTATAGAAAATTTCTTCAGTAAACCTGAAGAGATTTTTTATAGAAAATTTCTTCAGTAAACCTGAAGAGATTTTTTATAGAAAATGTCTTCTTTAGTAACCTGAAGAGGTTTTCTATAGAAAATTTCTGCATCAGTAACCTGAAGAGATTTTCTATAGAAAATTTCTGCTTCAGTAACCTGAAGAGAGAGATTTTCTATAGAAAACTTCTTCAGTAACTTGAAGCGGTTTCCTATATAGGAAATTTCTTCAGTAACCTGAAGCGGTTTTCTATATAGAAAATTTCTTCAGTAACCTGAAGAGGTTTTCTATAGAAAATTTCTTCAGTAAACCTGAAGAGGTTTTCTATAGAAAATTTCTTCAGTAAACCTGAAGAGGTTTTCTATAGAAAATTTCTTCAGTAAACCTGAAGAGGTTTTTTATAGAAAATTTCTTCAGTAAACCTGAAGAGGTTTTCTATAGAAAATTTCTTCAGTAAACCTGAAGAGGTTTTCTATAGAAAATTTCTTCAGTAAACCTGAAGAGGTTTTCTATAGAAAATTTCTTCAGTAAACCTGAAGAGGTTTTCTATAAAAAATTTCTTCAGTAAGCTGAAGAGATTTTCTATATAGAAAATTTCTTCAGTAACCTGAAGAGATTTTCTATATAGAAAATTTCTTCAGTAACCTGAAGAGATTTTCTATATAGAAAATTTCTTCAGTAACCTGAAGAGATTTTCTATATAGAAAATTTCTTCAGTAACCTGAAGAGATTTTCTATATAGAAAATTTCTTCAGTAACCTGAAGAGATTTTCTATAGAAAAATTCTTCTTCAGTAACCTGAAGAGTTTTTCTGTAGAAAATTTCTTCTTCAGTAAGCTGAAGAGATTTTCTATAGAAAATTTCTTCTTCAGTAAGCTGAAGAGATTTTCTATAGAAAATTTCTTCTTCAGTAAGCTGAAGAGATTTTCTATATAGAAAATTTCTTCAGTAAGCTGAAGAGATTTTCTATATAGAAAATTTCTTCAGTAAGCTGAAGAGATTTTCTATATAGAAAATTTCTTCAGTAAGCTGAAGAGATTTTCTATATAGAAAATTTCTTCAGTAACCTGAAGAGATTTTCTATAGAAAATTTCTTCAATAACCTGAAGAGATTTTCTATATAGAAAATTTCTTTAGTAACCTGAAGATATTTTCTATATAGAAAATTTCTTCAGTAACCTGAAGAGATTTTCTATATAGAAAATTTCTTCAGTAACCTGAAGAAATATATTCAGTAACCTGAAGAGATTTTCTATATAGAAAATTTCTTCAGTAACCTGAAGAGATTTTCTATATAGAAAATTTCTTCAGTAACCTGAAGAGATTTTCTATATAGAAAATTTCTTCAGTAACCTGAAGAGATTTTCTATATAGAAAATTTCTTCAGTAACCTGAAGAGATTTTCTATATAGAAAATTTCTTCAGTAACCTGAAGAGATTTTCTATATAGAAAATTTCTTCAGTAACCTGAAGAGATTATCTATATAGAAAATTTCTTCAGTAACCTGAAGAGATTTTCTATATAGAAAATTTCTTCAGTAACCTGAAGAGATTTTCTATATAGAAAATTTCTTCAGTAACCTGAAGAGATTTTCTATATAGAAAATTTCTTCAGTAACCTGAAGAGATTTTCTATATAGAAAATTTCTTCAGTAACCTGAAGAGATTTTCTATATAGAAAATTTCTTCAGTAACCTGAAGAGATTTTCTATGTAGAAAATTTCTTCAGTAACCTGAAGAGATTTTCTATGTAGAAAATTTCTTCAGTAACCTGAAGAGATTTTCTATGTAGAAAATTTCTTCAGTAACCTGAAGAGATTTTCTATGTAGAAAATTTCTTCAGTAACCTGAAGAGATTTTCTATATAGAAAATTTCTTCAGTAACCTGAAGAGTTTTTCTATATAGAAAATTTCTTCAGTAACCTGAAGAGGTTTTCTATATAGAAAATTTCTTCAGTAACCTGAAGAGGTTTTCTATATAGAAAATTTCTTCAGTAACCTGAAGAGGTTTTCTATATAGAAAATTTCTTCAGTAACCTGAAGAGGTTTTCTATATAGAAAATTTCTTCAGTAACCTGAAGAGGTTTTCTATATAAAATTTCTTCAGTAACCTGAAGAGGTTTTCTATATAGAAAATTTCTTCAGTAACCTGAAGAGGTTTTCTATATAGAAAATTTCTTCAGTAACCTGGAGAGGTTTTCTATATAGAAAATTTCTTCAGTAACCTGAAGAGGTTTTCTATATAGAAAATTTCTTCAGTAACCTGAAGAGGTTTTCTATATAGAAAATTTCTTCAGTAACCTGAAGAGGTTTTCTATATAGAAAATTTCTTCAGTAACCTGAAGAGGTTTTCTATATAGAAAATTTCTTCAGTAACCTGAAGAGGTTTTCTATATAGAAAATTTCTTCAGTATAGTTATAGAAAATATAACCCATTTCCTCCTGTTTAAACAAGTATATTTTCAAATGAATTCTCCAAAACCGAAGCATAGCAAAGTATAAAACAAAATTATCAAATTAGTGTTCATTAAGCCCATTAAGTAAAGTGTCCTTAATAGCCTGTCATCAACAAAGAATGGTCGTATTTTAATGAGTTAGGACACCACGAAATAAAACGAAATTCTTGTCTAATTTGTTATCAAGAAAATAAATTAGGAAATCAAACATGATTTTTACATAAAACATTTACATGCCGTATGTAACAAATATGGCCACCCACCTGGAAGATTATTTCTTGACACTGATGAGTGGGTGTGGAAAAGAAAAAAAAAAGAATAAAAAATGTTACCATATGTAGAAAATTATTAGCAATTATCAAAATGAGAAAACAAAAAACTCCCAAAAAAAAAAACATCAAAATATTTGACAGAATTTCTAGGACATAAATCTAATATTTTGTTCTTTTGTTTGGCAGGGCAGAGGTTTGTTCTTATTTCTAATTGTGGCATATTGAGAAGGCACACCACACAGGATACCAAGTCCTTGTATACAACAACAAGGCACACACCTAACATATCAGTTTACAATTACAAATGTCATGTTTAGATAAAAACACCCAAAAACAAACACAAATGGTAAAGGTAATAAATAAACTTTTTGTCTCAAATCTAATGAAAGGAAAGGAAAAACAATATCAACAATTTACCACAAAACAAAAAGGACATATGAGTCCTATTTGGGTGACATTTTCTCTATTGTTTAGAAAATAATTATATTGCGATTGATTATAAAATATATGTGACAGTTTTTTTGTAGGATAAGATTATCGTTTTTGTTGTTTTTTTTTTTTTTTTTTTTTTTTTTTGCAAAAATAGGCAGAGGATTTCCAGTTTTTTAAGGGAAAATCAACCCTAATTAAGAGAAAACGGTAAGGCGTGTGAGCAGGGATGATGTGGAACTAGTCGTAGTCTAGCATATTTCTAATTGGAATTTTGAAAATTGACACCTTATTTTGGCTAAATAAGATTGTTATACAATATGACAGCAATTAGGGTGTAATGCAGGATACCTCCTCATTAAGGGGTTGGGGTTTCTTTTTTTTGCGTTATGGGCAATTGTGGTGTAAAGGGAGCTCAAAACCAATTAACATTCGTTTAAGGTAATTTAAGTAACTTTAACAGTTGTTGAATTTATTAAATATTTGACATTTCAGCAGCCGCATTGTCAGCAGATTCGAAGTGACAAGTGACATTTTAAGACATGCCAACTTCGTTTTACTGATGACAGCTAATGCAAGGTGTCATTTATGTTTTTAAGGGATATAAAGAAATAATTATTAAATATAAACCAAAAATAAACTATTTCATTGAAATCACAGCAAATCACTTGTCTCTCTCTGTCTATCCACCCCACCAGTGACACTTTAAATGTCACTTGACATTGTCTATCAGACATATGTGCAGATTTTTTGGTAATAACTCTCCCTTAGATAACGTTTCTCTCTCAAGTACTTCGGTTTTTTTTTTTACTTCGTTGTTTTTTAATTGTCACCAAAACCTGAATGGCAACCTTTGAAAATTTATGCTGTCAACACCCAGAACGCCCCGTTTCATTCATGTGCTGCTGCCACTGACATGCCGCCGCTTTATTGGTTAAACATATGTAATGAATTCTCTTTTGTAATAATTTTTAAAATTAGTTCACCACACACTATTCACTAAACACCCTAAACCCTGATATTTTGGTTGCTGCGTTTTTTTTCTGTTGCCTTTGTCTGTCAAAAATTTCGTTTGTGTCACTTCGAGTGTGAAATTTTTTGTACTTTTTTGTAAAATGTTTAACGCCTCAATGCATATTTTTAATTTTATTTACAATGAGTTGGCTTTGGCACATTCTCTCGCTCTTTCGACGGTTTTTTTCGGGGGTAATCCAATTTTGAAGTCAACGAGCGGATATAATGCATTCGAGCCTATTATCATCAACATTACCCGCAATGGCATTTGCCAAAAACTTTCGTAATTTGCGGCAAATTGGGTATGGTTGAATGAGTGGAATTTGCACAAGTGTTCTCCAAAAACAATTACATCAAACTTAGGCTTTAGAAAATATTATTATTGATTGTTTGTAATTTAAAATTATTATTCCTTGCATGAATTGTTGCAACTGGTAAAAGGGGGACAATGAATCAATGATAAATAGAGCAAAAAGGGTAAACGACTGGGGAATGTATATGGCAACCCACAAACCAAAGACAAAGGCTTTTATGGAGAGAAAACTTCTTGACTATATTTGGAGGTATTCTATAGGGTAAAGACCTCTTGCAGTTTTCTATAGAAAGAAGATCTTTTGATGTCTCCTATAGGCAGAAGGTCTCTTGAGGTCTTCTATAGACAGACGTCTTTTTTATGTCTCCCAAAGAGAACAGACCTTTCAAGGTATTCTATAGACAGACGACTTTTTGAGGTCTTCTATATACAAAAGTCCCATTGAGGTATTTCATAAACTGACATCCAAGTCTTCTAAATGCATGGCCTTCTTTAATATTTCTATTTTTTACTATCCCACTTTTTATTTGCATTTTCTGTGTATTTGAAGGAAGGTAGCTGTGTAGTATCTCGTTTCCCTACCTCACTCACTACCTTTATTTTCCACAATTGCCACGCTTTATCAAAAATTCTTAAACAATTAGTGTTGAGAAAGCAATGTAAACATAAATAGACAAGCAATCTCTTAAGATCCTGCTGAATGCAAATACTTAAACAAATAATTCCACTTGGCTCACTAGCTACTGTTACAAGATGCTTATCAGCGAATGACCAACTGCAGTTATATAGAAGAAATAATAAAAAAAACAATTTAAATATTTGAGCAGTATTACTAGATGACTGCCTCGCGATAGTCACACTCAAAATTATGAATGAATTTTTTCCGCAATTTCCAATTAAAATTTATGAAATTTACAACCTGTGTTGGCAACACAACAGATAGTAATCACCCTCATCAAATTTCAAGACAGACGACGGACTACTATTTTACTTGACGCTTGACCGTCTTCTTCTTTGATCCCTCACACAAAAAAACGCCAGTAAACAAATTTTCTTTACATTTTTATGTGATGTCGACGTAATTATTATCACCCTTAGTAGTCTTCATATCGCCTTCTTCTTTTTTTTTTTTTTTTTTTTTGAATTTCCATCTTCAGAAATTTGTTTATGAGCGGCATTATTAGCATTTATTCCTCTTATTTTTCGTTGATATTTTTTCTATTATTTTTGAAGAAAAGAAGAAAATCATCATCTTTTCAGCTTAACTTAGTCTCAAGAGAGCTTTGTTGGTGAAAACAATTTCAAGTGGAATTTTTAATGCTGTTTGGTGGACTTAACACCAAACGTAGGAAAACGAGGAAGAGGGGGCATGTTTTTGTATTATGCTGTCTTCTATAATTCTGATTTTAGTAATCTCCTGATAACCTGGGAGTGGGGGAAGGTGTCTCCTGTGATAAGTTTAATTACAAAATGACACTTCTTTTACAAGAAAAAAGACATATAAATCCTAGTAAAAATTCAATAAAGAATCTCAAGACATATTATTTTGGTATTCGGTACTTTCAAAAATCTTTTCTACCCTGCAAAATGTATTGTTTTATGCGGGTTGTTTTAAATTTCCATACCTCGCATGGATAAATCATTTAGTTTTATGTCACACCGACAATTATGGTGGTGTGTTGCGAAAAAAACATAAGTTTTCCACATATCGACACTCGCTCATAAACTAATAAATTTTCTTTATTATGACATTTTAAAAGGTTTTTTGCAAGGCTTTACAATTCAATTTTAAAATTATTTGACACGTGTTCTGGTATGTAAATTACTGCAAAGAATAACACACCGTGTCACAGAGTTCAATTAGTGGGTTATGGGGTTGGAGAAAAATGCACACAAAGAGGGGGATGAGTGGTAAATATTTTCACATATTTTTAGAACTTTGGGAAAATTTAGAAAATCTTTTAGGAATATAAGAATTTTTCTATAGAAAATCTGTTCTACAGAAAATTTCTCCAGAATCTGAAGAGTTACCCCGCAGAAAATCTCTTCAGAATCTGAAAATTTTTGCCTGTAGAAAATTCCTTCAGATGCCGAAGAAATTTTGTATAAAAAGTCGTCAAAATCTTAATTTTCCTGTAGAAATCTCTTTAGAATCTGAAGAATTTTCCTGTAAAAATTTTTTCAGAATCTTAAGAATTTTCCCATAGAAAATATCTTCAGATTGTGATGAAATTTTCCTATAGAATGTTCTTCAGATTGTGAAGACATTTTCCTATAGAATATTCTTCAGATTCTAAAGAAATGTTTCTATAGAAATTCCTTCAGAGTCTGAAGAACTTCTTCAGATTACCATACATATTTTTTTAGTTTCTGAAAAAAAAATTTTTAAAGAAATTTTTCCATAGAATTTCTTCTTCTGAAGCAATGCATTTTCTACAGGAAAATTGCTTGAGAATCTGAAGCATTTTCTATAGGAAAATTCCTTCAGGATCTGAGGCATTTTCGATAGGAAAATTGGTTCAGAATCTAAAGCATTTTCTATAGGAAAATTGCATCAGAATCTGAAGCATTTTCTATAGGAAAATTGCCTTAGAATCTGAAGCATATTTGATTGGAAAATTGCTTCTGAATCTAAAGCATTTTCTATAGGAAAATTACTTCAGAATCTGAAGCATTTTCTATAGGAAAATTGCACTAGGATCTGAAGCAGTTCTGAAGGAATTTTCCAATAGAAAATGCTTCAGATTCTGAAGCAATTTTCCTATAGAAAATGCTTCAGATTCTGAAGCAATTTTCCTATAGAAAATGCTTCAGATTCTGAAGCAATTTTACTATAGAAAATGCTTCAGATTCTGAAGCAATTTTCCTATAGAAAATGCTTCAGATTCTGAAGCAATTTTCCTATAGAAAATGCTTCAGATTCTGAAGCAATTTTCCTATAGAAAATGCTTCAGATTCTGAAGCAATTTTCCTATAGAAAATGCTTCAGATTCTGAAGCAATTTTCCTATAGAAAATGCTTCAGATTCTGAAGCAATTTTCCTACAGAAAATGCTTCAGATTCTGAAGCAATTTTCCTATAGAAAATGCTTCAGATTCTGAAGCAATTTTCCTATAGAAAATGCTTCAGATTCTGAAGCAATTTTCCTATAGAAAATGCTTCAGATTCTGAAGCAATTTTCCTATAGAAAATGCTTCAGATTCTGAAGCAATTTTCCTATAGAAAATGCTTCAGATTCTGAAGCAATTTTCCTATAGAAAATGCTTCAGATTCTGAAGCAATTTTCCTATAGAAAATGCTTCAGATTCTGAAGCAATTTTCCTATAGAAAATGCTTCAGATTCTGAAGCAATTTTCCTATAGAAAATGCTTCAGATTCTGAAGCAATTTTCCTATAGAAAATGCTTCAGATTCTGAAGCAATTTTCCTAAGAAGGTGCTTTAGATTCTGAAGCAATTTTCCTACAGAAAATGCTTCAGATTCTGAAGCAATTTTCCTATAGAAAATTTTTGAATAAATTTTCCTAGAGAAAATTCTACAGATTCTGAATAAATTTTCCTATAGAAAATGCTTCAGATTCTGAAGGGGGGGTTCTGAAGCAATTTCCTTATATACAGATTCTGAAGCACTTTTCCTATAGAAAATGCTTCAGATTCTGAAGCAATTTTCCTATAGAAAATGCTTCAGATTCTGAAGCAATTTTCCTATAGAAAATGCTTCAGATTCTGAAGCAATTTTCCTATAGAAAATGCTTCAGATTCTGAAGCAATTTTCCTATAGAAAATGCTTCAAATTCTGAAGCAATTTTCCTATAGAAAATGCTTCAGATTCTGAAGCAATTTTCCTATAGAAAATGCTTCAGATTCTGAAGCAATTTTCCTATAGAAAATGCTTCAGATTCTGAAGCAATTTTCCTATAGAAAATGCTTCAGATTCTGAAGCAATTTTCCTATAGAAAATGCTTCAGATTCTGAAGCAATTTTCCTATAGAAAATGCTTCAGATTCTGAAGCAATTTTCCTATAGAAAATGCTTCAGATTCTGAAGCAATTTTCCTATAGAAAATGCTTCAGATTCTGAAGCAATTTTCCTATAGAAAATGCTTCAGATTCTGAAGCAATTTTCCTATAGAAAATGCTTCAGATTCTGAAGCAATTTTCCTATAGAAAATGCTTTAGATTTTGACGCAATTTACCAATGGAATATGCTTCAGATTCTGAATAAATTTTCCTATAGAAACTTTTTCAGATTCTGAATAAATTTTCCAATAGAAAATTTTTCAGATTCTGAATAAATTTTCCTATAGAAAATTTTTCAGATTCTGAATAAATTTTCCTATAGAAAATTTTTCAGATTCTGAGTAAATTTTCCTATAGAATATTTTTCAGATTCTGAATAAATTTTCCTATAGAAAATTTTTCAGATTCTGAATAAATTTTCCTATAGAAACTTTTCCAGATTCTGAATAAATTTTCCTATAGAAAATTTTTCAGATTCTGAATAAATTTTCCTATAGGAAATTTTTCAGATTCTGAATAAATTTTCCTATAGGAAATTTTTCAGATTCTGAATAAATTTTCCTATAGAAAATTTTTCACAATAAATTTTCCTATAGAAAATTTTTCAGATTCAGAATAAATTTTCCTATAGAAAAGTTTTCAGATTCTGAATAAATTTTCCTATAGAAAAGTTTTCAGATCTTGAGTAAATTTTTGCCATAGCAAATTTATCAGATTCTGAATAATTTTTTCTATAGAAAATTTTTCAGATTTTAAGTAAATTTTTCTATAGAAAATTTTACAGATTCTAAATAAATTTAGCTATAAAAAACTTTTCAGATTCTGAAGCAATTTTCCTATAGAAAGTGATTTTTATTCTGAAGCAATTTTCCTACAGAAAATGTTCAAGATTCTGAAGGAATTTTCCTATAGAAAATCTTCATATTCTGTAGCAACAGAAAAATTGCAGAATTAAATTTGGATCTGACCTAAAATGGTTAACTGCATACCCCTTCAATTATCACGCTACGTTACTAATACGAAAATAATTAATTTTGAATATTTGCACATATGGTTCAATTCAAAAACCACCAAAAATTCAGTGTTGATATCAACACCATAGCAAACATGGAAACGGAGACTTCGTCACATATAACAATCAAAATCATAAAATTTTATAACAGAAACCATCAAAAAGATTAAGTAACTTTAAAAGTACAACTTGGACTCATTGACAGACTGGTGTTTTTGGGCACCAAGCTCATAGTAGAGTCATATAAAACAATAAAAACCTCAAAATATATGGCAAACGAGTGTCGATAGAGAAGAATATGCAAGTGCGTGCCTTTTCCATAGGCAAATGAAGCAGGATATTCATACATATGCCGAGTAGTGGTGGTAACGGCGGAAGGATATGAAATAATATTGCATGTGTGTGGCTGTTTAAACTTTAACTGAGATGTGTTTTACCCATTCCTTTGTTTAAAGTAAACGTATGGGAGAAATAGAGTGAGAGAGCATTGGAGATCCATTGTGTAATGCTGTTGGAAAAAAGAGGAAATAAACATAAGATTTTATGATCGTTCGGTTAAATATGCAAAAATCCGCCGGAATTACACTCACACACACGAAACATATTTACCCAGCCAGCATCATGGAATGGGAGTAAGTGTCTGTGGCATGCGTGCCAGTATTTAAAAGCTCACACATATTAATATGTGTTTGTTTGTTGGTTGAACAAAAAATTGTCACAATTGTAAATCTCCTGTCAGAAACCATAATCATAAACTTTAACGATGCAACATGTTTTCAAATGAAAGCGTATGCCTGCCAGCCTCCCCCAAAGAGTTGTCGATTTTCAATGACGAAAACCTGATGACTGACTGAAATTGTCGCTTTTGACAATTTTAAACCATCGCATCACACACATGTCAAAAAATTTCATGTAAATTTCTCCGCGCAATATTGTCTAAAATGGTCTTAAGCCTTTTGGTTATGATATTCGGAGGATTAGAGATGTAAACACAGCTGTGTTTAGTTGCTAAGCTTGGCAAGTGATTTGATTAAAAAATATCCTCAAGGATTTAAAAGATTTTAAAATTTGATTATGACTTGACAAATAATTGTCATTCGGCCGGAAACAATGATTACACTTGGCCTAAGTAATTGTCAATATTGAATTAGAAATATCCTTCAATATGTTGTTCTTTTTGTCAAACAATTTTAAATTAAGGGTTAAAACATTGCCGGAATCTTATCTAACCCCTTTGTTCATTTGTCTTTTGATGCTGTTTCATTGATATTTACTTTGTCCTTTGCATTGATGTCCTTTTAGTTTGATTGACAATTTAAAGCGGGATTTTTTGGTTTACTAAAGGTTTGAGTTAACCATTATCTGTAATAGAAAATATCCTGCCTGGGTGTCATTTGATGCCACTGTTATGCAAGGACCTAAATGATTTTTCCAGACATATGTAAAATTGTTTCTGGTTGGTGGTTGCTTAGAACGGTTTGTCACTTTTAGCGGCATTGTTGTTAATCCCGAAGTGGCATTGGCTTTTTGAGTTTTTATCATTGTCATGTTAAATGTTTACATTTTAATCCTTCCCAAAGGATATATTTAAATTAAAAGGATAATAGCTTTACCAACAATGTTCTGTTGCGGAAAGAGTGTGAATCACATTGCTCTATGACATGAATGACCAATAAAATATTACCGGCTGCAGGGAAAATTTCCCTTCGGTTTCCAGAGAAGAAATTTCAAGGAAGAAATGATTCTCCTATAGACCCTTTCTAAAAGAAAGGGGGCTTCTATAGACTCTCTCTAAAAGATATGAAACAACAGTGCTTCTATATACCGTTTCTTAAAGAAATGGTACTTCTATAAATCCTTTCAAAAAGAAAGAGTGCTGCTATACCCCCTTTCTGAAGGAAAGAGTGCTTCCATAGATTCTTTCTGAAAGAAAGGGTGTTCCTATTGTCCCTTTCTGTAAGAAAGGGAGCTTCTATTGTCCCTTTCTGAAAGAAAGGATGCTTCTATGGACCCTGTTTGAAAAAAAGGGTGCTTCTATGGACCCTTTTTAAAGAAAGGGTGCTTCTATAAAACCTTTCTGAAACATACATTGCTTCTATGGACCCTTTCTGAAACAAATATTGCTTCTATGGACCCTTTCTGAAACAAGAGGTGCTTATATAGTTCCTTTGTGAAAGAAACTGTGCTTCTATAGAAACTTTTTGAAAGAAAGCGTGCTTGTATAGACCCTTTCTAAAAGAAAGAATGCTTCTATACACCATTTCTGATAAGAAAGCGTGCTTCTATGGACCCTTCCTTAAAGAAGGGGTGCTTCTATAGACCCTTCCTGTCAGAAAGCCTATAGGCCCTTTCTAAAAGAAAGCGTTCTTCTATAGATCCTTTCTTAAAGAAAGGGTGCTTCTATAGACACTTTCTGAAAGAAAGGGTGCTTCTATAGACCCTTTCTGAAAGAAAGGGTGCTTATATAGACCATTTCTCACGGAAAGGGTGCTTATATAGACCCTTTCTGAAAGAAAGGGTGCTTCTATAGACCCTTTCTCACGGAAAGGGTGCTTCTATAGACCATTTCTCACGGAAAGGGTGCTTCTATAGACCCTTTCTCACGGAAAGGATGCTTCTATAGACCCTTTCTCACGGAAAGGATGCTTCTATAGACCCTTTCTCACGGAAAGGGTGGTTCTATAGACCCTTTCTCACGGAAAGGATGCTTCTATAGACCCTTTCTCACGGAAAGGGTGGTTCTATAGACCCTTTCTCACGGAAAGGATGCTTCTATAGACCCTTTCTCACGGAAAGGGTGGTTCTATAGACCCTTTCTCACGGAAAGGGTGCTTCTATAGACCCTTTCTGAAAGAAACGGTGCTAATAAAAACACTTTCTGAAAGAAACGGTGCTAATAAAAACACTTTCTGAAAGAACGGTGCTAATAAAGACACTTTCTGAAAGAAAAAGTGCTCCTAAAAACACTTTCTGAAAGAAACGGTGCAAATAAAGACACTTTCTGAAAGAAAAAGTGCTCCTAAAAACTCTTTCTGAAAGAAAGGGTGCTCCTAAAAACTGTTTCTGAAAGAAAGGGTGCTCCTAAAGACCCTTTCTGAAAGAAAGGGTGCTCCTAAAGAACCTTTCTGAAAGAAAGGGTGCTCCTAAAGAAACTTTCTGAAAGAAAGGGTGCTCCTAAGGACCCTTTCTGAAAGAAAGGGTGCTCTTAAAGACCATTTCTGAAAGAAGGGGTGCTCCTAAAGACCCTTTCTGAGAGAAAGTGTGCTCCTAAAGACCCTTTCCCAAAGAAAGGGTGCTTCTGCAGACCATTTCTGAAAGAAATAATGCTTCTATAGACACTTCCTAAAGAAATGATGCTTCTATATACACTTTCTTAAAGAAAGGGTGCTTCTATAGATCCTTTCTGAAACAAATAATGCTTCTATAGATCCTTTCTGAATCAAGTGGTGCTTCTATAGACCATTTCTGAATGAAAGAGTGCTCCTCTGAAAGAAAGAGTGATTCTATAGACCATTTCTTAAAGAAAGGGTGATTCTATAGACCATTTCTTAAAGAAAGGGTGCTTCTATAGACCATTTCTTAAAGAAAGGGTGCTCCTATAGACCATTTCTTAAAGAAAGGGTGCTCCTATAGACCATTTCTTAAAGAAAGGGTGCTCCTAAAGACCCTTTCTGAAAGAAAGGGTGCTCCTATAGACCATTTCTTAAAGACAGGGTGCTTCTAAAAACTCTTTCTGAAAGAAAGGGCGCTTCTAAAAACTCTTTCTGAAAGAAAGGGTGCTCCTAAAGACCATTTCTGAAAGAAGGGGTGCTCCTAATGACCCTTTCTGGAAGAAAGTGTGCTCCTAAAGACCCTTTCCGAAAGAAAGGGTGCTTCTGCAGACCATTTCTGAAAGAAATAATGCTTCTATAGACACTTCCTAAAGAAATGATGCTTCTATATACACTTTCTTAAAGAAAGGGTGCTTCTATAGATCCTTTCTGAAACAAATAATGCTTCTATAGATCCTTTCTGAAACAAGTGGTGCTTCTATAGACCATTTCTGAATGAAAGAGTGCTCCTCTGAAAGAAAGAGTGCTTCTATAGACCATTTCTTAAAGAAAGGGTGCTCCTATAGACCATTTCTTAAAGAAAGGGTGCTTCTAAAAACTCTTTCTGAAAGAAAGGGTGCTCCTAAAGACCCTTTCTGAAAGAAAGGGTGCTCCTAAAGACCCTTTCTGAAAGAAAGGGTGCTCATAAAGACCCTTTCTGAAAGAAATGGTGCTAATAAAAACACTTTCTGAAAGAAACGGTGCTAATAAAGACACTTTCTGAAAGAAACGGTGCTAATAAAGATACTTTTTGAAAGAAAAGGTGCTCCTAAAAACTCTTTCTGAAAGAAAGGGTGCTCCTAAAGACACTTTCTGAAAGAAAGGGTGCTCCTAAAGACACTTTCTGAAAGAAAGGGTGCTCCTGAATACCCTTTCTGAAAGAAACGGTACTAATAAAAACACTTTCTGAAAGAAACGGTGCTAATAAAGACACTTTCTGAAAGAAAAAGTGCTCCTAAAAACTCTTTCTGAAAGAAAGGGTGCTCCTAAAGACAGTTTCTGAAAGAAAGGGTGCTCCTAAAGACCCTTTCTGAAAGAAAGGGTGCTCCTAAAGACACTTTCTGAAAGAAAGGGTGCTCCTATAGACCTTTTCAGAAAGAAAGGGTGCTCCTAATGACCCTTTCGGAAAGAAAGGGTGCTCCTAAGGACCCTTTCTGAAAGAAAGGGTGCTCCTAAAGACCATTTCTGAAAGAAGGGGTGCTCCTAAAGACCATTTCTGAAAGAAGGGGTGCTCCTAAAGACCATTTCTGAAAGAAGGGGTGCTCCTAAAGACCCTTTCTGAGAGAAATTGTGCTCCTAAAGACCCTTTCCGAAAGAAAGGGTGCTTCTGCAGACCATTTCTGAAAGAAATAATGCTTCTATAGACACTTCCTAAAGAAATGATGCTCCTATATACACTTTCTTAAAGAAAGGGTGCTTCTATAGATCCTTTCTGAAACAAATAATGCTTCTATAGATCCTTTCTGAAACAAGTGGTGCTTCTATAGACCATTTCTGAAAGAAAGGGTGCTCCTAAAGACCCTTTCTGAAAGAAACGGTGCTAATAAAACACTTTCTGAAAGAAACGGTGCTAATAAAGACACTTTCTGAAAGAAAAAGTGCTCCTAAAAACTCTTTCTGAAAGAAAGGGTGCTCCTAAAGACACTTTCTGAAAGAAAGGGTGCTCCTAAAGACCCTTTCTGAAAGAAAGGGTGCTCCTAAAGACCCTTTCAGAAAGAAAGGGTGCTCCTAAAGACCCTTTCTGAAAGAAAAGGTGCTCCTAAAGACCCTTTCTGAAAGACATGGTGCTCCTAAAGACCCTTTCTGAAAGAAAGGGTGCTCCTAAAGACCATTTCTGAAAGAAGGGGTGCTCCTAAAAACCCTTTCTGAAAGAAAGTGTGCTCCTAAAGATCCTTTCCGAAAGAAAGGGTGCTTCTGCAGACCATTTCTGAAAGAAATAATGCTTCTATAGACACTTCCTAAAGAAATGATGCTTCTATATACACTTTCTTAAAGAAAGGGTCCTTCTATAGATCCTTTCTAAAACAAATAATGCTTCTATAGATCCTTTCTGAAACAAGTGGTGCTTGTATAGACCATTTCTGAATGAAAGAGTGCTCCTCTGAAAGAAAGAGTGCTTCTATAGACCATTTCTTAAAGAAAGGGTGCTTCTGTAGACCATTTCTTAAAGAAAGGGTGCTCCTATAGACCATTTCTTAAAGAAAGGGTGCTTCTACAGACATTTTCTTAAAGAATGGGTGCTTCTATAGACCCTTTCTGAAACAAAGTGCGCTTCTATAGACCCTTTCTGAAGCAAAGGGTGCTTCTATAGACCCTTTCTGAAACAAAGTGTGCTTCTATATACCCTTTCTGAAACAAAGGGTCCTTCTATAGACCCTTTCTGAAACAAAGGGTACTTCTATAGACCCTTTCTGAAACAAAGGGTGCTTCTATAGACCCTTTATGAAACAAAGTGTGCTTCTATGGACCCTTTCTGAAACAAAGGGTCCTTCCATAGACCCTTTCCGAAACAAAGGGTCCTTCTATAGACCCTTTCCGAAACAAAGGGTGCTTCTATAGACCCTTTCTGAAACAAAGGGTCCTTCTATAGACCCTTTCCGAAACAAAGGGTGCTGGAAAAATGTATGAAAATATTTTTAAAATTTGTTTTATATTATCTGTTCTTCAGCATCAACAAGCCTCCTATATATGTATGGTCTATAGTAAAAGCGTTATAAGTCCCAAAATTGTTAGCCATATTGGTATCGTTTGCGGAAACCTTTCCCCAACATTCGAAACCTATAAAACTTGTGTTATCAATGGTCTATTACGTTTCCCTTAAAAACAACCAAAGAAAAAACTATGACCTCCATAAACTATTACCGACATATCCAGCTAAGAAAGGGTTGCAAATCCGTTTATGGACCCACAAAACTACCCATAACATTTGGTCATTCTAAATGCTGTACGGGTCATTGCCATAAGAACAAGTAATGAAAGGCGTAACGAATTAACTTGTTAACTTTTTGCACTAAAATAACACATATTTTTCTAGAATGGGAGGGGTACACAAAAAAGGATACAATTAAGGGTTAGAAAGGATATCAAAAACATACACAAAAGACCTAAAAAACTAAATAATAGAAAACAATATGACCTAATGAGCCTAACAAGTTCCAAATAATGTATGAATGTGTTTGGTTTTTTCTAACACAAAAAGTCAATACAAGTTGAAAAGTTTTGGAAAAACAATTTCATGTGGAAAATCTTTATTTATGGGCCATAGAAAATTTATTGAAAAAAATTCACAATATTTTGGGGTAAAAATTACCCTTTAGTTGGGATATTTTTTTCAGATGCTCATGGGTGGTGTGGTGATAATGAACCGACAGCAGCAGCTTGTAAATGTAATGTGACGTCATATCTGGTTATTGTTTTGTTAAAGGATTTAATGTTCATTTTTTGTTACTCTTACCGAAAAAAATAGACATTTTCTGATTTTGGTTTGTTTACAACCCATGCATGTTCAAATATTGGTCTCATATTTCATATTTATGCGCTCACATTAAGGAAGTTGTTATGGTTGTGTGTTTAGAAAACATACCAATCATTTTTGGTGATTTTTCTTTTTTCATTACAGGAAAATCTCTATAGAAAGGGGGAAATGCACACGAAATGGCACGCGCATTTTTCCTCTTTATGGTTTTGAATCGCCTGGTAATGGAATTTATGAAAATTGCTTAATAATTGAAGTGCTGATCAAATTACAAAAAAGGGTTTCTTTCGAAACAAAAACTGTACTGCAAGTGCTAAAAGCCAATTTTCACTAGAGCATTTTCTTAATTTGATTTATGCCAAATGGTATTTGGTGCCACGATACTAAAGAGGCAAATGGAAAGGGAAAAGGGTTCAACAAATCATGGCAAAGGTAACGTGTGTTTTGCATACGTTTCCTCTTTTTGTCGTGAAAACGAATTCAACATTTCCTTCCGTAAACATATACGCCGTTAAATGCACAGGCAGAGGAGGAATGGATATGTGGTAATTTTGCACCACTTTAAATTTTAGTTAGTTTTTCTAAAATTTCCACCAAACTGAAACCAAAACCCATAAATCAACAAGTCTTAACTTGTTTCGTGATACAGGATACATGAACAAAAAATTGACTTAACGGAAACCGGATATCTACATGCACATACACATGTTACTCTAATCTAAAGCATTGTCATGCTATTGATTTTGTTAAGCGTTGCTTGCTGTACCCCCACCAAGGCACACAAAAAATTAAAATTTTAAAAAATTCTTTCAAAAGAAGAGCGCCACATTTGTCAGCTTGTTAGCATTGCTATTAATCACAGTTTGTTGCACTCCATACATTTTTGTGCTTTTTTGCGGAATCCTATGTAAGGATATCACATCCACACATACCTGCCTCCACACATATGATTCATGATGTGCAGAAAGCTTGACTGTTTTGCTCCACAACAACACAACCAACGTATGTTGTTGTATTGAATAATAGATTTATTATCCTTTTTGCTTTGCTTTGCTGACTTTAAAATTTTCTTCTTTACTAACATGATTTATGATCTTTTAGCTTTGGAGCGGTTGTTACAGCATCAACAGCATCATCTAACAAGTGACAATTTCAATTCATGTTTTCTATTTTGTGGCATTCCAAATAATCATAAATTATCCGGTTTTAGAATATTTTAATAATAAGAGTTTTTAGTCGTGGTATTTTTTTTGTGTTGCTAAGGATGTCAAAAACGGAATTGTGGTAGCTCAATTTATATGAAGAAAACTTAATAAGATGTATGGAAGGATTAAACGTAGTAAATATAGAAATGTATTAAAGTTTTCGGAAGTAATTTTTAGACAATATATTCCCTATTATAGAGATGGCCATATGGATTAGCTACAATATGGGCCTGCTACTGCACAGTAGATGCTTTTATGGTGGTACAGTAGATCCCCATTTTTCAAAAATCGTGTATTTTTTTCAAAAAAAAGGGGATGTTTTACAGATTATTTTTTCAAAAATTTTTGATCTTTTAAAGATTAATTTTTCAAATATCATGAATTTTTTAAAGATTAATTTTTCAAAAATCGTCGATTTGTTAAAGATAAATTTTTGAAAACTCGTGGACATTTTAAAGAATAATTTTTCCAAAGCCGTGGATTTTTTAAAGATTAAATCGTGGTTTTTTTTAAATTAATTTTTCAAAAATGGTAGATTTTTTAAAGATAACAAAAAAAAAACCGCGGATTTGTTAAGTACTAATTTTTCAACAATTGTGGATTTTTTAAATATTAATTTAAAAAAACGTGGATTTTTTAATATTAATTATTCAAAAATTGTGGATTTTTAAATATTAAATTAAATTATTATTTTTAAAGAATAAATTTTCAAAAATCGTGGATTATATATAGATTGTTTTCTTTCAAAAATCGTGAATTTTTTTAAAAATCGTGAATTTTTTAAAAATTTTTATGTTCATTTTTTGTTACTCTTACCGTAAATATATACATTTTCTGATTTTGGTTTGTTTACAACCCATGCATGTTCAAATATTGGTCTCATATTTCATATTTATGCGCTCACATTCAGGAAGTTGTTATGGTTGTTTGTTTAGAAAACATACCAATCATCGGGGATTTTTTAAAGATTATTTTTTTCAAAAGCCGTGTATTTTAAAAGATTATTTTTTCAAAAATCGTGGATTTTTTAAAGAATATTTTATCAAAAATCGTGGATTTTTTAAACAATAATTTATCAAAAATCGAGGATTTTTTAAATTTTTTTTTTTAAAGATTTTTTTTTAAAAATTCATTTTCATTATTTTTTCAAAAATCGTGGATTTTTAAATATTATTTTTTCAAAAATCGTGGATTTTTTAAAGATTATTTTTTCAACAATCGTGGATGTTTTAAAAATTATCTTTTCAAAAATCGTGGATTTTGTAAAGATTATTTTTTCAAATATCGTGATTTTTTTAAAGATTATTTATTCAAAAATCGTGGATTTTTTTTTTAATTATTTATTCAAAAATCGTGAATTTTTTAAAGATTAATTTTTCCAAAGTCGTGGATTTTTTTAAGATTAATTTTTGAAAAATCTTGGACTTTTTACAGATTAATTTTTGAAAAATCTTGGACTTTTTAAAGATAAATTGTTCAAAAATCGTGGTTTTTTAAAGATTAATTTTTCAAAAATCGTGGTTTTTTTAAAGACTAATTTTTTAAGAATCGTGGTTTTTTTAAGATTAATTTTTCAAAAATCGTGGATTTTTTAAAGATTGATTTTTCAAAAATCGTGGATTTTTTAAAGATAAATTTTTGATCGTGTACTTTTTATAGATTGATTTTTCGAATATCATGGTTTTTTTAGGATTAATTCTTCAATAATCGTGGATTTTTTAAAGATTAATTTTTCAAAAACATTGGATTTTTAAAGGTTTAATTTTTCAAAAACATTGGATTTTTTAAAGATTAATTTTTCAAAAATTGTGTTTTTTAAAGATTTTTTTTAAATGTAGTGGATTTTTTAAAGTAAAATTTTTCAAAATCGTGAATTTTTTAAAAATAAATTTTTCAAAAATCGTGGATTTTTTAAAGATAAATTTTTCAAAAATCGTGGGTTTTTTAATCATTAATTTTTCAAAAAACGTGGGTTTTTTAAAGATTTTTTTTCAGAAATCGTGGGTTTTTTGAAAATTATTTTTTTCACAAATCGTGGATTTTTTAAACATTATGTTTTTAAAAATCGTGCATTTTTTAAAGTTTATTTTTCCCAAAATCGTGGATTTTTTAAGATTATTTTTTCAAGAAATCGTGGATTTTTTAAAGATTATTGTTTCAAAAATCGTGGATTTTTTAAAGATTATTTTTTCAAAAATCGTGGATTTTTTAAAGATTATTTTTTCAAAAATCGTGGATTTTTTAAAATTTTTTTTTGTCAAAAATCGTGAATTTTTTGAAGATTTTTTTTTAAAAATCGTGGATTTTTTAAAGATTAAGTTTTCAAAAATCGTGGATTTTTTAAAGATTATGTTTTCAAAAATCGTGGATTTTTTAAAGATTATGTTTTCAAAAATCGTGAATTTTTTAAAGATTATTTTTTTCAAAAATCGTGGATTTTTTAAAGATTATTTTTTTCAAAAATCGTGGATTTTTTAAAAATTATATTTTAAAAAAATCGTGGATTTTTTAAAGATTATTTTTTTAAAAAATCGTGGATTTTTTAAAAATTATATTTTAAAAAAATCGTGGATTTTTTAAAGATTATTTTTTTCAAAAATCGTGGATTTTTTAAAGATTATTTTTTTAAAAAATCGTGGATTTTTTAAAGATTATTTTTTTTCAAAAATCGTGGATTTTTTAAAGATTAAGTCTTTCAAAAATCGTAAATTTTTTAAAGATTATTTTTTTTCAAAAATCGTGGATTTTTAAAGATTTTTTTTTCAAAAATCGTGGATGTTTAAAGATTATTTTTTCAAAAATAGTGGATAATTTATAGATTATTTTTTTCAAAAATCGTGGATTTTTTAAAGATTATTTTTTTCGAAAATCGTGGATTTTTTAAAGATTATTTTTTTCAAAAATCGTGGATTTTTTAAAGATTATGTTTTCAAAAATCGTGGATTTTTTAAAGATTATGTTTTCAAAAATCGTGGATTTTTTAAAGATTATGTTTTCAAAAATCGTGGATTTTTTAAAGATTATGTTTTCAAAAATCGTGGATTTTTTAAAGATTATGTTTTCAAAAATCGTGGATTTTTTAAAGATTATGTTTTCAAAAATCGTGGATTTTTTAAAGATTATTTTTTCAAAAATCGTGGATTTTTTATAGATTATTTTTTCAAAAATCGTGGATTTTTTTAAATATTAATTTTTCAAAAATCATGGATTTTTTTAAATATTAATTATTCAAAAATGGTGGATTTTTAAATATTAATTATTCAAAAATGGTGGATTTTTAAATATTAATTTTTCAAAAATAGTGGATTTTTTAAAGATTAATTTTTAAAAAATCGTGGATTTTTTAAAGATTTATTTTTCAAAAATCGTAAATGTATTAAATAAATCAAATAGAATTTTGTTTTATTGAAAAGAGGAACTAAAGCCGAACAAAAAGTACAAAAATCGTAGATTTGTTTAAGAATAATATTTCGAAAATCGTGGATTTTTTAAAGATTAATTTTTCAAAAATCTTGGATTTTTTAAAGATTAATTTTTCAAAAATCTTGGATTTTTTAAAGATTAATTTTTCAAAAATCTTGGATTTTTTAAAGATTAATTTTTCAAAAATCTTGGATTTCTTAAAGATTAATTTTTCAAAAATTATGGAATTTTTAAATATTAATTTTTCAAAAATGGTGGATTTTTAAATATTAAAATTTCAAAAATAGTGGATTTTTTAAAGAATAATTTTTCCAAAATCGTGGATTATATAAAGATTATTTTCTTTCAAAAATCGTGGACTTTTTAAAAATCTGTGATTTTTTAAAGATTATTTTTTTTTACAAATCGTGGATTATTTTTAAGAATATTTCTTCAAAAGTCGTAGATTTTGTAAAGCCTTTATTCTGAAAGAATGGGTGCCTTTATATATTCTCTCTGAAAGAAAGGGTGCTTCTATAGAAACTTCCTGAAAGATTGGGTGCTTCACTACACCCTTTCTGGAAGAATGGGTGCTTCACTACACCCTTTCTGGAAGAATGGGTGCTTCACTACACCCTTTCTGGAAGAATGGGTGCTTCACTACACCCTTTCTGGAAGAATGGGTGCTTCACTACACCCTTTCTGGAAGAATGGGTGCTTCACTACACCCTTTCTGGAAGAATGGGTGCTTCACTACACCCTTTCTGGAAGAATGGGTGCTTCACTACACCCTTTCTGGAAGAATGCGTGCTTCAATAGAACCTTTCTGAAAGAGTTGGTGCTTCTATAGAACCTTTCTGAAAGAGTGGGTGCTTCAATACACCTTTTCTGGAAGAATGGGTGCTTCTATAGACCATTTCTGAAAGAATTGGTGCTTCTATAGAACCTTTCTGAAAGAGTGGGTGCTTCAATACACCTTTTCTGGAAGAATGGGTGCTTCTATAGACCATTTCTGAAAGAATTGGTGCTTCTAGGGAACCTTTCTCAAAGAATGGGTGCTTCTAGAGAACCTTTCTGAAAGAGTGGGTGCTTCTATAGACCCTTCTTGAAGAATGGTAGCTTCTATAGACTCTTCTTGAAGAATGGTAGCTTCTATAGACCCTTTCTGAAAGAATGGGTGCTTCCATAGACCCTTTCTGAAAGAATGGGTGCTTCCATAGACCCTTTCTGAAATAGTAGGTGCTTCTGAGACACACGGTGCTTATATATGCCCTTTCTGAAAGAATAGGTGCTTCTGAGACACATGGTGTTTCTATAGACCCTTTCTGAAACAAAGGGTGCCATTGTGCTTCTATAGACCCTTTCTGAAAAAGTGGGTGCTTCTAGATATCTTTTCTGAAAGAAAGGGTACTTCTAGGTACCTTTTTTGAAAGAATGGGTACTTCTTGATACCTTTTCTGAAAGAAAGGGTGCTTCTAGACACCCTTTCTGTTCGATGGGTTAGATACCATAGCATAAATGCAACCATGGACCAACTACTATAGCGTACATGCTACCAAGTTTTATATTTAATTTTTAAGTTCCAATTTAATTTAAATTACAACAAAACGGAAAACATTACCTAATAAAAAAGAGGAATTTCTATTACCAGGGAATGCAAGGAAAACAACGAAACATATAACCAAAACTGAAAAAAGGAAACTCGCAAAAGAAAAAAATTCCACATTGAGTACTCCACTTCGGACAAGAAAACTGCGACACATAAAAAATCACTTTACTATGAAATCCTACGTATATCACAACAGCAACAACAGTACGTCTGTTGGCATTGTCCGAACATCATTTATTGACAGAACAAAACAAAACGTCAAAGTGAAATTATAGACATTTTACATAAGCTTCATTTTACACTGGACCACGAAAAACAAAGTTTCCTCAGGGTATTGGCTGCCTGTAAGCAAAAGCAAATGGTCGAGAATGGGTTTTTGTGCGAATGACTGACTGGCTAGCTTGACTTGCTATTCAAATTCAGACAGTCAGCCTGTCAACATTTTAATTAAAAAAGGATACGCTTCAAATGGTTGGCGCAAAAAAATGCAACTTATGTTCAGCGGAAAAAAAATATTGAAACGGATGTCAAACTGCCTGGCGAAATAGCGAAAGAAAGAACGAAGTCACTATGAAAAAATACTGGGTGTAATAAAAAACGCGTTTTTTCTATTTTTTGTTCTCTCTTTTTGAATGGGAAAAAAACTTTCTCTATCACTCGTCCATGGTTGTCTTCTTCTTCTGTCGCTGCCTCTGCCTTTGTTCGGTTCAGGAAAAAGGGTGCGAAATAATGAACTCGTTTTTGCAGTTGCAAACCAATTTCTTTTTTCAATTTAACCAACGAACCTCAACAACCAACTACAATGGTCCAGAATTCGCTCACATTGCTGAGCGTGCGGAAGGTGTGAGTTTAAAATTTTTCTACTGACCATTACATTTGAGGTCATTACGTGTGTTGTGTATTACCAAAAGCACGAAACACAATAAAAATGTTAGCGTGGAAAAATTAATGGAATGAAATGCACGAGTGTGGTAAGGTAATTTTGGGACAAACTTAGGAAATTCATGGACATAATCATTAAAGGGATCACTTAGCCGTTAGTAGGTTGCCAACATGGCAAATTTACTCATTAGTATTTCCCAATATGAGAAACTTATCTATTGCAGGCATCTACTAAACAGAAAGTGGCCCAAATGAACATATACTCTATAGCATGTGGATAGTATCCACTCAATAGAAGCTTGCTGGTATAGACATCTGCTCTATTTTAATTGGCCCTCATAAACATATAATATGCTGTACATTTAAGCATCTCCTCAGTAGTAGCTAGACTTTATGATCATCTTTTGCGGGTGGGACATCAGAACATTTGCTATGAAGGGCCCGACCGACATGTGCTGATCCATACTCTAATTGCATACTCTAGCTGGCCCATTTGCGCATCTACTTGTCAGTAGTATATGCCCCTGTAGTCATTATTTCTACACTAATTGACCGTAATTATCGGTCAACTTGCAAAATCACCACTTCCTCGTAACAAATGTCCATTCCTTCAACCGGCCCATTTCCATTTTTTTGAATTCATGTTTTACCGATGAGTTACAGAAAAAAATCTATTGTTTGCATCATTTTAATTTTATTTATTGTTTGTGTGGCACTCATGTTTCAAACAATGAATGAATGAAGCTGTTTTCTCTTAAAAAAAGCAACAACAAAACAATAGATTTAACCTCATCATCATCGACATTGGCCAAAAAACACATAGCCAAGCACTCTTCGGCGACAACTTTTCGCATTCTTTGCTTAAAGTACCGAAAAGCAAGTGTTGTGAGGGAGTTGGAGCACGAAATATATTTTATGTTCTATTCTCTCTGAATGTCTACATGGTAAATAGTCTCTAAAGGCCATTTTTGTGACCATTACCTTTCCGCACACATTATGCAAAAGGACAAAGGGGTTCCCCATCCACCCTTGTTATGTCAAGCAGACACTATTTACACATGTTCATCATATGGAAGCCAACATTCAAATTAGATGAATTGCCAACTTTTGTGAATTTTACACTGCAAACACTTCTGACCTCCCTTCCCATTCAGATGTAAGCAACCCCAGTTTTGACCAGTCCACCACCCACAATGACACCGCTCCCCTTTGGCATTTTCTTAACGTGCCATTGTGGTATGACGCGGAAATCATTGATGCTTACAGTTTTAGTAATTTCCCGCCTGACCATTGTTTACAATGTTTATGAGCTCAAGAGTTGGAAGTGGTGAGAGTTTGTAGCTTCAGCTCCATGCAAATACAATTCCTAAGCTAAACACTGTTGGACTGAGAAGTGACTGACTGGCTAAGCTACGTGTCTACATTTGTAATGACTTATCGTCCTTATCCGTAGTCATGTTTGTATTCAAATGCGTTACTCTATTTGCCTTTAGTCCCTTTTTAGTCAGGTTTCTAACTCCATGCCTACATTTCTTCTTCGGTTGCTTGTTGCGAGAGTTTGAGTTGTGGCTGCCGTGTCAATGGTTTTTGCGGACATTTATTGTTTGAAAGCTATTACCCCTTCTACCCAAAAGTGTTTGGCAATTTTGAATATTTCTTCCCCACCAACACTGATTCTTCTTGGGTGTCTAACAAACTGGAGGGTGTTATTATTCCTGTTTTTGATTGTTTTCTGGCCAGTTCTATGAATGGAATGGACGGAAAAGTGTTTGTTAAGTTTGAAGGGGCTGGTTAGAATAAAGAATAAAATCTACAAAATATTTTTTGGTTAAATAATAATCGTTGGTACTTGAGATTTTTTCTATTTTTTTCATTGAAGAGTCTCTTAGATATTTGTTGAATATCTTCAAAAGTATCCATGCATTAAGCTTTTGTGAGAAGTGGTCAGTTAAGTCTTATGGAATGGGTAATGGTCACTTCCATAGGAGAAGAAAACATAAGGAGTGTTGCTGTTACAGTAACTACAAAATGTTGTACTTATGTGAATATTTCAGTTATCGGATACCGCCACTCTGCATCCAAAATAGGAAACACGAATAGTCTACTTCAAAAATTAATCGATGGACTGTGGATTTAGTTGGGAATGGATTTAACGGGAATGGAGTGGAAATGCAGTGCATATTGTGGTTCTAGTCTAGTCAAATACTGAGGCTACTGAAGTTGAAGGGTAGACTTCTCGATTTTTGTATTGAGTACTTTCGATATACATATGTATTTAGTAATACGGTAACGTTTCAGCTTATGTCAAATCAAAGTACAGACATATGTGCATCCATATGAACCAGTACTAAGAATTCGATTAGAATAGATGTCAGTGTAGGGTA
Source organism: Musca autumnalis (assembly GCF_047663935.1). Taxonomy (NCBI): domain Eukaryota; kingdom Metazoa; phylum Arthropoda; class Insecta; order Diptera; family Muscidae; genus Musca; species Musca autumnalis. The sequence goes on along the minus strand of NW_027411977.1, from coordinate 246,063,993 downwards.
GCTATATAGATTATATGCTTCGTTAGAAGAAATATTCATCTGAACCAGCTACTATGGACTCCTATAGTGTAGATTCCCATTAGCCTGTTGCTATATGGTAGATGCCTATACCCAGGTCAGGCAATGTGCGCTTGCTGAGAGCAAGTGAGCATACATTTCAATGCATTTTACATAGAAGTTTTCGCTCACATGCTCTCAATAAGCGCACATTGCCTGACCTGGGCCTATACCCATATCGACGAGCTACCATATCATAAATACTCTTATGGACCAGATGCTATAGGTAAACAAATGACACACCATGTACCTTAACCTACTCACATGAACTATATGCTGGAGAAGGCATCCAATCGAGGCAACTACTAAAGAATAGATGTCCATGTGGGTAGTCCACTTAAACTCTACTCCTACGATTTCAGGGGTTCATAAGAAGAAGTCTAGCATGTAAATATGCTGCGAAACATAAATTCCGATTTCCTTTGCATTCAGCAATTTCTGAAAAGTTCGGCGTTCAGCATCCCAAAATCAGCATTTCGGCAATTCAACTGTAATGGTCACCGCAACAAAGTCCCCGAATTCGTAGATTTTATGAGTAGGAGGAGGAGTGTCATAACCGTCTTTTGCTAGGGGACTTTAATGGTCCTTATGAGCATTGATATTCGGTCTTAGCCATTGACCAGAGGCTACAGCGCTGGCCAAGAAAATCAATAACTGCACATTTTGAACAGTGAACGAAGGCGTTGCTACGAGGATAAAAGGAGATTGTCAAGACATCACCATTGTGGTACCTGTCTGATAAATGTCGTGTACTGTCTATCCGTTATTACCCTTAAACCAGACCATTTACCATTTTCGTCTACGCTAACAGACCACCCGACTTCATAAGGTCAGACCGTTGTACTTTCCTGAAAAATGGGAAAGCCGATTGGTACAGCAACATATTACCGATCACAGCTTCAGAGGACTGACCACTCCCTCATATCCTCGGGTAGCTGAGAGTATTTTCCGGGACATCATCACAGCAGCAGCCGCTTGCTACATACATGCTGTTAGAATTCCTGAAATCAAAACAAAATTCCCAGCAAATGCGACGGGACGGACAATAAGTGTGATGCGCTTCGTCGTACTAAACTTGAAGACCCATGAGTTAGAAAACCTACTATTGTCTTATTTGAATCCGCAATAGAAGGACGACAAAAGGCATTTACTTCCAACGGCGTGATAGATCCGAAGAGCAGATTGATAGGGCTTAGAGGAGTGTCCTACGCCATATAACAGCCATCTCAGCAGAGGACGTTGCAGTCGTCATCCGAAATGTCCAAATCATCTAAAGCGTTGGTCCCACACGAAATCTCAATGGTAATGCTTAGGCAAGTCGATGAATCCGGAGTTGAGTATTTAACAAGTGTCCTAAATCTATCGTTACCCACTCATATTGAACCGAAAGCCTAGAAAGTAGGCATATCCAAACAAACCTCGAATGGTGTTTGAAATGTTAGATGAATCAGCTATATGTGTGGGTGCCAGTCATTTGTTGAATTCTAAAATAACAAGTCTAAGACCCGTAGAGTGCAACAGGGAGTGATATCTCCGGAATTGTTTAACGTCTACTGAAATTCCACACCCTTCCAACGGCATAGAGATCGATATGGGTATGATTGTACGATCTTGGCGCCCGGCTCCATAGTCGATGACATACATATGTGATAGGTTAAATACATATCAACAAAGCTGACTTAGTGCAGTTCTTACATTTGAGTATTATGAAAATATCCGCCGAACATATTGGTTGATAGTGTCCTGATTCCGACTACTAACTTCTCCAAAATATTGGATGTATAGTTCCACAGCATGTTTAAGTCGTCTGCACGAGCCACTGCTATTTGCGAGAAGATCAGAAGTGGGAACAAGGCCCACAAGTCGCTGGCAGGTAGCACTTGGGGTGTTGTCAAGTCTTATGAAGAAATAGACCCATCTGCGACCCAAAATATTGGATGTATAGTTCCACAGCATGTTTAAGTCGTCTGCACGAGCCACTGCTATTTGCGAGAAGATCAGAAGTGGGAACAAGGCCCACAAGTCGCTGGCAGGTAGCACTTGGGGTGTTGTCAAGTCTTATGAAGAAATAGACCCATCTGCGACAGTGTGGTATGCGGCGACAGTGTGGTATGTAAATGTTAGAGCTACGCAGTCGAAGAATATTTAAACCTGCCGAATTCCAGCTTGAGGACTACAACTGGGTGCCTCCTCATGTGGACCATCTCCATAAGGAGACAAAGATTTCACAGGTGCATCAGCACAACAGGACGTTAGCGATAGCGTACCTGCATAGGAGTTACCGCCGAGAGTATCCTTTCCCCATCCAGGGGCGTCAAGATACGTCTTCACGATCTGGAGAGAGATGTTCAAAGGTACAAGCGGAACCTTAAGATCAACGACCCTATCAGGCAGGGTTGCGCAGTATGAGTATCTGCTCTATAGTATATTTTTCCAATGAGAATTTCTTCCCTGGTAATTCATCAATCAATACGAACTCAATTAAATTGTAGAGAATTGGAAGGACTGCATTTTTTCTCAACTATCAATCTGAGCTCAGAATATATTTTGGTCGATAGCTAAAGATATGGAGGTCTTATAGAAATTTGTCACCTACAGAAAAAATCGTTTAATATATAATTTTTTATCCAAAAAAATCCTTTGGGCCTAGCGATCGCACTAACCCGTTTTATCATGACATGATACTGACCCATAGTTAGTTTCTTGTTTTCTATTTGGTTCAACTAACACTATCTGCCTCTTTTGAAATCGTCCCTTAGAGTTTATCAATTCAAATTCCTATTTTCCCTACATCACATCTAAACTCTCCCCTCCAAATCCCTTCCTAAATTATTTCTAATGAATGTCGCCGCCACATCAAAACAATTTCAATTTGTTAACAAACCTGACACATGGTGTCCACACGCAATAACTGAAACCAATATTGTGAAGTGAATTGTTTTTCCATGGGGTGCTTAGAACCACTAAATTGTTGTCCTCACTCAGGCATCACTGGATACTAGGCGGCAGATTCGCCAAATATGTTTGAATGTGCAATCTCCATCAAAAGGGGTATACCAAAGTAAAACTAATTAAAATGCCATCAACGTAACTTTCTAAAAACAAATGAGTTTATCCAGCCACTACAGCTACTGTAACGGATTTTTAATATACTTATTTAAACCACTTATTCTGTGAGGTCTCTCTCTTTTGAAAAAAGCAATTGGGTATTAGTCAATGTCTGTCTACCAAACTGATACCAAATCTAAACATTACTAACCCTGGCATAGGCTGCTAATATATGTGGCCTGTGTGGTGGCCTCTTGCCAATGACAAAAATAGTCACCAGCCAAAAAAATGTACAATCTGTTTTCCCAACCAAATTTGAGGTTATATGTGCCAGGTTGATTTTCGGCTGGCCACCACATCCTTGCCTTGCTTTGTAACCACCACAAATAAAACACATCTACATCCTGGGGGGCAAATTTTCAATATGATCCTATAAAGCTGTCATCTAAAAATACTGTTAACAACCGTTGATTTATGTATATTTCCAGCTAAAGCTTTTATGCTAAATGTAACGCAATTGTTGTCAGAAAAAAGTGTATCGCGAAAAATTTCCAAAGATTTTTTTTGCATTTCATTTCAAATTTGTAACTTTGTTTCGCCAAACCAAACCCCATTACCTAAATTGTATTCCCGTCCAACAAGGTAGTGGGGGTTGACCAACAATAATACCTCATTCGCAAATACGTTTTATTATTGCCGTTACGCTTCAAGTTATGCGCGTATCGCGGTTCGTTCATTCGTTTATCCTGTCGTAGTTTGTCATATAAATCTTTGCGACTACATAAATCTTGTAGAAAAATCGCGTATTTAAAGGCAACAAATCAAAGTGGAATTGTACAGCATTGATTTGTAAAAGCTTTTTATTATGGTCAGTTATTGCTTTGTTCCAAACAGTTTTGGAGGGGAGCATTTTATGTGGCCTTTTTGGGAGGATAGTTGTGGAATGAGATTGAGGAAGTACTTTAAAGGATGTATTTTTGGCAAAATATTCCGAATTCTCTTTATATGGTGATGTTATACATATATGGAAGGTCGACGTAGCCTAGGTCTTGAGAATTATTTCTAAGAGGACATAATCCCTAATCCTCTCATTATAAACAGTTTTAATGTGGTTTGGACGTATTAAAAGAACTGAAAAAAACTCTACCTTTCTCCAGCAATGATTTTAAGGTTATTCTAACCATTCTCATATTGGATCGTCCGAAGACGAAAATGTGGATTTCTTTTATTTGGAGTTTGTCCGACCAGGATACATTTTTGATTGTCTTAGAAGGAACCCCCGTCATTCATATGGAACACTTAGCAGTGCTCTACACATAAAACCCTTTTATTTTTCTTTTACAGGAAATTGATTACTGTCCATTGTTCTTCTTCATTCTCAAGGACCTGCTCTTTTTGGCACTTTATGTTACAACTATGTGGTCATTCGGAAATCTAATAACCCTTTATGTCCAGTACTTAAACATGCTTGAGTGCCAGAAACGCTACTTATTTATATAGGCGTAAGATTAACCCATAATATCAGTAAATTCTTAACCACTTATGGCATCATTTAGTTGCCGTTAAAGAAACACGTCATACCTAAAAAAACAGAGTAATATCCTTAATAACCTCTAATGGAGATGTTCAATGTCCAGGCTGAAAATTTATTATTGAAATGTTAGTGACATTGCCTTTGTGCTCGTATTCAAAAAGGGTTAGAGAAAGGGGTGCAGTTTTGTTCTTTGTAACTAGTGGGGTGGGAGTCAATAACTTAATTCGAAGATTTATTGCGTTTTTTATGGCCAAAACTGGTGTTATGTTTTTTTGGGAATAATGTTGCCGATTTTTTTGCTGTTTTTGTTTTATTACGCAAATATGTCAAATAAATAACATGTGTGTTTAATAATGTAATAAACATGGATGGAGGGAACATGCATTATTGGAATTGACATGACTTTATTCGATGGAAGGGCTACAAGGATCCTGACAACAAAACTACGACATAATCTAAGGAAGTAATTAAATTTTCACAAAGTTTATTTTTTGCTCTTTTTTTGGTTAGAACCCCGGTTAAGAATAATCCGTAAGATGTATACATTGTCCCGCATCATGTTACCTAAGATCAAACAATAGGGCCATTGTCGAGAGGAGGACCGGAATGAATAGACCGACATAGCGCATTTCGGTATTCGATCTAATTTTGGAAGTCACCATTTCTGGAACACCATTTCTATACGAAAAGCTGCCTCTCAGCCAGCACCATTTCTATACGAAAAGCTGCCTCTCAGCCAGCACCATTTCTATACGAAAAGCTGCCTCTCAGCCAGCACCATTTCTATACGAAAAGCTGCCTCTCAGCCAGCACCATTTCTATACGAAAAGCTGCCTCTCAGCCAGCACCATTTCTATACGAAAAGCTGCCTCACAGCCAGCACCATTTCTATACGAAAAGCTGCCTCTCAGCCAGCACCATTTCTATACGAAAAGCTGCCTCTCAGCCAGCACCATTTCTATGCGAAAAGCTGTCTCACAGCCAGCACCATTTCTATACGAAAAGCTGCCTCTCAGCCAGCACCATTTCTATACGAAAAGCTGCCTCTCAGCACCATTTCTATACGAAAAGCTGCCTCTCAGAACCATTTCTATACGAAAAGCTGCCTCTCAGCACCATTTCTATACGAAAAGCTGCCTCTCAGCACCATTTCTAGACGAAAAGCTGCCTCTCAGCACCATTTCTATACGAAAGGCTGCCTCTCAGCACCATTTCTATACGAAATGCTACCTCTCAGCACCATTTCTAGACGAAAAGCTGCCTCTCAGCACCACTTCTAGACGAAAAGCTGCCTCTCAGCACCACTTCTAGACGAAAAGCTGCCTCTCAGCACCATTTCTAGACGAAAAGCTGCCTCTCAGCACTAGTACTAGACGAAAAGCTGCCTATCAGCACCATTTCTAGACGAAAAGCTGCCTCTCAGCACCATTCCTAGACGAAAAGCTGCCTCTCAGCACCATTTCTACACGAAAAGCTGCCTCTCAGCACGATTTCTAGACGAAAAGCTGCCTCTCAGCAGCATTTCTAGACGAAAAGCTGCCTCTCAGCACCATTTCTATACGAAAAGCTGCCTCTCAGCACCATTTCTATACGAAAAGTTGCCTCTCAGCACCATTTCTATACGAAATGCTGCCTCTCAGCACCATTTCTATACGAAATGCTGCCTCTCAGCACCATTTCTAGACGAAAAGCTGCCTCTCAGCACCATTCCTAGACGAAAAGCTGCCTCTCAGCACGATTTCTAGACGAAAAGCTGCCTCTCAGCAGCATTTCTAGACGAAAAGCTGCATCTCAGCACCATTTCTATACGAAAAGCTGCCTCTCAGCACCATTTCTATACGAAAAGTTGCCTCTCAGCACCATTTCTATACGAAATGCTGCCTCTCAGCACCATTTCTATACGAAATGCTGCCTCTCAGCACCATTTCTATACGAAATGCTGCCTCTCAGCACCATTTCTATACGAAATGCTGCCTCTCAGCACCATTTCTATACGAAATGCTGCCTCTCAGCACCATTTCTATACGAAGTGGGAGGCACTTGAAAGAGTGGACCGTTATAGCCCATTTATGTCTGGAAGAAAAATTATGATTTATGATGATAACTTTTAGAGATTCCGAGAATAGTTTCTCCAATAACTGTGTGACCATGTGCTTTTAAGCATCATTTACAAAGCTTTTAAAAAGTCCTTAACATTTATACTTAAAGAAAGACTATAATAAAAATTGAAATCCAATTTATGAAGTCCTTTAATAAATGTTATTACAGCTCTCTCCTTCCAATAAAAATCACTGCCTATTGGACACTTTTTTATTGAACCATATTAAGTTAAAGTGCAACATATGACAATCAAGAAGACCCTCTTAGGAATATCCATAAAAATATCTTCCTATTGTGGCATCTCTCAGGCAAAATAAAAAGTAATGTGACGTAATTCTTTACAATAGTCCTCGGCGATTCCTTGATGACCCCACTACAATTTTGTGTAGCCATAAAAAACCTGTAAATGTTGTTGTACAATATTTGATTAATAAAAAAACATAACATCATTGATTCGATGAAACTAAAGGGACAATGGTCATCTTTGTTGATGTGGGCTTGTCATTTGGGCAATATTTCTTGTAAAGCAGTCATTGAAGACCTTTCCTTTCTTAATATCAAATTGATGTTGTCACATGTTGTCTCCCTCCTCTATGATGTAGTTTGGTTTTTTATTGTCTCATTGTATTTTATTTCAACACTCGTAAAAAAGCATCAAATAATATTTAACGCATACGTTTAAGTGCCACACTAGTGGCAATGGTCAGCCCTGGTCACCCTCATGAGAGAGTATTGAGGAAATAAACCAAACAAACGGAAGGACATTGTCGTAAAAACTAGCGAATTGTGAATTATATCCTGTTTGGCCAGAAGTAAATTCATTCGATGCCAGTCATTCTATGCACTGACTACTAAACAAATAAAACATAAAATCTATGAGTTATCAAGTAGTGGCTATTCCTTTGTATAAATGTTATATTGAGATGGCCATCAGAAGCTCAAGTCATAACCTTTTTGATCTAATTCAGGACATTGATGGTCACCAAAGAGAGAAAAAAATATATTGTTGAGGCAGTAAGGACTTGCTTAAACTGCTGTCTTATTATCTTAAATTTAAATCTAAAGGTATCTAAGTAAATTTACTACGTACCTTTGCATCTCAATGAAATGTATTTGAAGATGTATCCGTTCAATAAAAGCCATCAGGATAATTGGTTTAAACAAATGACAAGTTATCTTAAGCCGATTACATTCGCCACTTTCGTTGGTATTCAAAATTAAAACTTTAAACCATAGGACATTAGGGTTGATAGATTTATCGAGTTAAAATTCGTTTATCAAAGTTGTACAAGCCAAATTTGAAGAGTATTCATAATTTAAAAACCTGTGAAGATTCTGGCAACAATTGTGTAGGGAAACAATTTTCTGATAGATATTTGGGATCAACAAACCCAGTATCATTACAAGTAGTTTAGTATTTCGTGCACTTGCAAATCAACTAGCAGAAAAATATCTGCATATAATAAGTAAGGTAAAATTGTCGTGGATAAGTCGTTCAGAGAAGCACACAGATGGTTCAGGGCCAAACATTTAGGTATCAAAACAAAACAAAAAATTGGAGAAAACACTCAGAAAAAAATTTTACACGAAACCTATATAGTGGGATATAAATTTTGTAAGATAACTTCTCCATCATTCAATTTTGATTCAATTGAAAAAATAAAAATATTTTTTACTCCACCCTAATGTACATATTTATTTATCTTATAAAATTATTCAAATTAAATTTAAGTGAAAACTTAACAACACGTACTTACATATTTCTTGATGTCTTCACAAACATGGAAGTGTGTGGTTTCACACACAAACGCACACACCCATTTGCAAAAGAAACTTTTCTTCACAGCTGATGAAATGTGTTAAAATAAAACTTTTTGGCAACAATTCTAATTGAATTACCCGAAAAATGGGAAACAATAATGGATACATTATTGATAGTTTGTCTTCGAAATGGCAATTGTGTGATTTGAATACAAAGATGGAAGATGTAAAGAAAATGGGTTTGGATTTTGTTTTATAAATTTGAAAAGTTTATTATAGCGTCAAGTTTAACGAATTTTATTAAATTAAAGACATATTTTAAGGAAATATTTAAAGTAGTAGTAGTAGAACACACGCGGTGTACATACTGAATGCCCGGGTTCAATTTTAATGCCACACAACATCACCTTTTCAGCGGTGACAAATATAGCCCTCACCGTAATGTAGTTTAGATTTCCTGAGTATTTCGGCCAAGTAAAAATTCACTACAAGTTAAAACACACCGTTCAGAATCGCCTATAATAATTACGTCCCATATCTTGAGCTAAAATGAATCCGGGTGCAATCATTGATATGAGATAAGTTAATCGGACAAAGACAAACCATCTGGTACTATCGTTCCTTAACCCACTTAGCGCCGAGAATTTTTTTTTGCGAGAAAAATTAAAATTGTTTATGAAAATTATATTTTTGAGTCTTTTTAAGCATTTTTTAAAAATAATTTTTTTCTCTTAATCGTATAGCTTTGTGCCAAAAACTTTGGAGGGTAATATAGGTGTATCCTTACATGCCAATCCCTTGGTTTTTGATTGAGAAAATACTCTTAGTATATTCCTAACAAATACCTGACTTTATACGATTCTAACATTTATGACTAAATTTTTATCGCAGAATAAAAATTATAAAAAAGTAGATTTTTTGAATAGCTTGGGTTTTAGGCCAATTGCGTGGAAATTCCTAGGTCAAATGTAGCATTATAAGCGTGAAATGACAGATAACTGCCAATACTATAACAAAATGCTAAAACTATCACAAAAATATTCAAAAAACAGAGTTTTACGTCAATTTTTGCAACCAGTTTGGTTCCACGATTTGTACTGTAAATTAGGGCGCCACACCACCATTAGTAGTTGCGTTAGTGTACCAGAAAAATTACGTAATATGGCTACCCTTCAGTTTTTTGGTCATAACATCATATATTATGGTCTGCATCAGTAGGCCCTCAGAGTCAGTGGAACGTTAAAAACAGAAATGTCAAATTGTTTGTCAATTTTCGCTTCAGATAATAACAAAGACCACCGGCAAACAGAATAGATTTTAGGTAAGACCAAATTTTCCATCGGAAGCAAAGATACAAGCAAACCAGGATGATTATCTTCGTCGATCGTCTGCAGCCCTTAGTGGCAGAGTGCTCATCAAATTGTTGTTTAAAATAACATGGGTCTTTCTTCGGATTTATTAGCACCAGGTGTCAAATATGACTAAAATTTAATCTTCCCTTTTGTTGGGTCCGGGTCCAATGTTGCAACATTTGAAATATTTTGGCTGTGTCCGTTAAGTTCTTTTTAGTTCATTGACTCTGGATTCATTAGGGTTAGATCGGCGATCGATTACACGACTTGAGACCAAAATTGGAAGAACGACTATCAAATGAAATGGTTCGGCGATCTAGCCTCAATGAATCTCGAGTTAAGGTAACTAAGAAGAACTTAACAGACGAAGCTAGGTTATTTATAATATTGCAACATTGGACCTGGAACAAAAAAAAATTTAGAGAATTGTTAACTCACTCCCCAACAAAAAAGAAGACCAGATTTTAGTCATACTTGACACCTGAAGCTGACCGATCCGAAGAAAGAACAATTTTATTTTAAGCAAAAACTTTTCTAGCAAGCCAGAGTAACAGGGCGAAGAAAAGTGAATTACGTCGCATAAGATCTTTTTATGTCGTGGAGATACCATTTCAGTTTACGATGGATGATATTGTAAATGCCATCCGAAACAAGTAAACGAGTATCAGTCAGCTTTGAATTTTCATCTACGGTCATCTGAACTTGCAGACGAAAATGTGGATTAGGATTACAGTTCAAAAGTGTTGCAGAGGAGGTACTTAAAGGAATGGACCGACATAGTCAATTATGGAAGTGGATCTTATTTTGGGAGTCATATATTTTCGATAGATATGGAGCTCACTTTTAATTTCAGTGGGACATCGTATAACTTATGGACCAGTATGCCAGGAAGCATGGACTTGTCCACGGAAAACATGATAATTGTCCTGTAAGCAGGACAATAACGAACAACATCAGCAGACCTTAAACTGCACTTAGACCCACATTTTGAACATTTTAGGACATCCAATGTTTGGACCAAATTTGTTCAAGAGAAATCGTGCGTACCATTTAAGTGACATTTTTTAAATATTCGTGGGAAGTACCGGAAAATGTGGACCGGTATTACCTCTCTTGGAACTGAAAGTATGACAAAACATGAGCAAGGCCAAATTTTGGTTAGTTCGAGAGTTATAGTGCTCTCCAGCCACTACATATGGTGCCATAGGGGTTTTTACACCTCAAGAAGTATGGACTTGCCCTTGAAAAAACTTTTACTGCCGTAATTGAGGCATCGAATGCAAGTTACTTAAACAAAAATCAAAGTGATTCGAGAGCAGGTCTTAAAGTGAATTTATCCAAAATTTTGTGTGGGAGTTACCGGAAGGAGTGGACAAATATAGTCCATATTCGAACATGATCTTTATCTGGTAGATATTTTAGGATGTGTAAAGTATGGACCAAATCGGTCACTCCCATCAAGAGTTAACGTGTACACAATTTTTCCGAATATTTTTGAACTTTTGTGGGGGGAGGTACCTGAAGGAGTGGACCGATATGGCTTATGTTCGGACTTAAACTATGTTTGGACTAAATGTTACGAAGGCCAAATTTTGGACCAAATCGGTTGATCCGTTCGATAGTTATCTTGTGCTCCAACCACTACACACGGTGTCATAGGGGTTATTGCATCTTTCAGTCTATTTTCTCAGGAAGTATGGACTTGCCCCTAATGAGATATGTACCGTTGTAAGCGGGGCAGTGAATACAAGTTGCTACAAGAAAAATCAACGAGATTTGAGAACAAGTCCTAAACTTTTTTTCCGAAATTTTGTGTGGGAGGTACCCGAAGGAGTGGATTGATTGAGTCCATACTAGAACCTCATCTAAGTCTGGTAGAAATTTCACGATGTGCAACGTAAGGACCAAATCATTTATTCCCTTCAAGAGTTATAGTGCTCACAAATTTTCCGAACTTTTGTGGGGGAGGTACCCGAAGGAGTGGACCGATATAACCCATCTTCGAACTTAAACTAAGTCTGGATAAAATATTACGAAAGCCAAATTTTGGACCAAATCGGTTCAACCGTTCGAGAGTTATCATGCGCACCAGCCAGCCAGACAGACATACGGACGGACGGATATTGCTAAATCGACTCCAAATTGTCTAAAACGGATTTCGTCCAAACATACCTGAGGTCTAAAACCATTATTTCGATGAGGCACATTTTGCCCGTATGAAAGTGTATATACCCCCGATAGCATAAATGCTGAGGGTATAAAGAGGAAAATCTTTCTAAATTCATCAACTAGAAGTCAATATTGTCGCCAGTAGTAAAGATCCTTAGAGACGTTACTCCTGCCTAGTATAAAAAAAAATAAAAATAGCTATCCAGCTACCGATCATCATCTTGGATACCATAAGAACAATATTGTTAACGCTTGTTTATCAAAAGCCTTTGTTACCGTTGCATCACAGACTGTTTGACCATCACAGACAGTTTGAGGACGTTGGGCAAACAACCTCGGATCTAGTTTGAATCGTTAGATAAAGAATGTTGGATGTAATTCTTGAGTCATGGAAAACTAACCACATTCTGACACCGTAATACACGCAGAGAAAAAATATTGTTGGAACAATCATATTCTAAGAGCAAAATAGTGTATTTTAAAATTCTTAAAATATGTATTGTTGGCGCAACAATATATTTTGTGTCATCATGTTTGCTAATAAAAAATATACGGTTGAAACAACAATATATATTTTCAGATTTTTAAAATACACTATTTTGCTCTTAGAATATGATTGTTCCAACAATATCTCTTCTCTGTGTGTAGAAAGCCAAAAATAGGAAAATACATGTCTCTTCGTTTTCCCCCATCACTTGCACTTTCGCGGTTATGTGACCCAGCGATTGGAAACCTTGACGTCAAAGGGAATCATTCTGTCAAGCTTATACTCTCCAATCCACTAAGAATTTAGATTTACTCTGGGAGGCACATTTGTAGCAGGACGTCATAAGGAAAGGTAAAATTCTTATTTAATCGATCTCACTGCATGCTTCCGTAAATACCTACCAGTTAAGATACGACCACACAGTTTGCCCCTTGGGCTGCGAAGGTGATATAACAATGTCGATAGTATAGTAATTAGAACCACATTCCGGCCATGCTACAGAGAAACGTTGTTCTTCCCTTACAACACCTTTGGTCAATCTATGTCAACTATGTTGCTTAAGGGTGGTACCCGAATGCATATGGAACGCAATGGAAATTCACACATGCAATTTAATCTCTCTTTATTTAGTCAAATATATCGATCAGCAATCATATCAGAGAAGATCCATAACATTCACACATATTAAACTGCTAATGTCATAAATAAGTGTTGTGTAAATACCGCCCTCGAAGCATATAAACCATAGCAGCAAAACAAGTAAAAGAAAGTTATGTTCAGCCGGGCCAAACTTTTTGTACCCTCCACCATGAAATATTCTGCAATTTTTAGTCGGGGATGTTTTTTGACCACTCGGATTCCCAAATTCCTACATTTAACAAATTCGGTCATACCTGGAGTCCGGCAGTAACGTTATATAGGACCTATACCACAACGTTTGTTGGAGAAGTTTTGTAACCAATATAGAAAAGGCCTCTCCCCGATTTTTTTGTCATTATTCCTAGGTCTTTTTCGTGCAGTCTAAGTTTGGTGATATTAAATTGTACAAATTAAATTACATTTAAACTCTTCAATTAATTGCGTTCCAGGATTCTAGAAAGTCATTTCCCGTTCTTAATTTATTTCTCGCTTACTAATCAAACATATGTATGCATGTATAAATGTCTGAAGTTTCATTTGTTTATTCATTTCCCATTCCTAGGCCAACAAACAATCGATGAGGCTGAAATCTACATACTTATTCCTCTTATCACCAACAATCTTTGTATTGTCTTATCCTTGTGTCAGTCTCTGTGTTAGGGCACATCGTCTTCAATCTCCTTAGTTATTTGTTTAAGACACAATTAGTTGGCTTTAGCTATTTGTTTTCTGATTATGAAGCGTTAAGAAAACTGTCAACATTTCTTCTTTTTTGGCCAAATACAACAACAACAGTGACAAACCGAATCACACACAGAGCGTAGAGCTAGACAGAAAAAATGAAGAGAATTTATTGAAAAACTTTTGCTACGACATCCTCCGATGCCCCAACACCACTATCCTTTCACACATCCTTTTTATATTGTTAAGGGGTGGGGTGTCTTGATGATGAACTCTTCTTAACTTGCTGTGCCACTACTTAAGTAAATAAGTCTTGGAAAATGAAACAGGCTTATCTTGTAGAGCATTTTTTGTGTGGTTGTCCCATCACTCTGTTGGCAAATGAAATGGGTGAATGCCAAAAAGATGCTTAACTTTCTTATAAGACATCCTGCTGAGATGTTGGAGGTATGGATGGATGCGAGCAAACATACACCCAACAGATTGAAATATTGTGATACAGATCCTGCTGTCGTCTAAAGTAAATGGTAATGTTATTCGTATTTTGGTTTTCTTCCTTCACTTTTTGTGTTGTCACGCACAAAAGGATTTATTGTAGTTGAGGAAAAAATTAAGCCAGGCTGCGAATAAGTAGATGAATCTCACTTGTTATCCTTTTACGCCTTTCGGTGTGTTAATGATTTTTGTTTTCTTTGATAACTTTGGAATGGGAATTGTTTATCAAAGTTCGTTGTGTATCTCAAATAAGAAATCTTGGCTAATTAGCAACAAAAAACCAACTAAACAAATGTGTGTTCACTTAGGAAAATAGAGTCACATTGTTGACATTTTAGCATATTTTTGGCACTAGGATAACATCTAGGTCTTTTAGAGGAGAAACAAAGGGTATATAAATCTATCCTCTGTATCTCTTCTCAACCACCCAGATGTTATCCTATGGGAGATATGTCCGCCAGTAGGAACATCATTATTTTTTTCATTGTGTTGGCTATAAAAAAACTTTCTACATTGAGCCCTTGAATCTTTCACTCTTCGTTTTCAGTTTCAAAAGACATATTATGCGAGCTGAAACACAAGTTGCAGAAAACTATTACCTGAGAGTTTCCTGGAGCCAATCGACTTCCTCTATTAAAGGTATTGAATTTGTTCAGAGTACAATTTGATATTGCTTAAAATATGCATTTTGTGTATCCAAGAAAAACTTCTACTACCCCCCATCCACACAGGAAAACACACGATAAGTAAACTTAATTGTCTTTTGTAAATAAGTCAGACCCAACTAAATGTCTTTGTATGTATTTGTAAACAAACAAACTAACAGACATCACATATGCCTTAGCTTTTATTTAGTTTTGTGCTTCATTTCACCACTAATTGCGTGCCAAAATGTAATTTACAGGATAACAATACAATTGTTGTCTTAGACCTAGGCGAGACGAAAAGCATTAGGCTGAGAACAAGTATTTGCAGCATCGCACAATAAAAATAAACAAAAAATCCCAAAACAAACACTTAAAGACAGAAATGACCACCACATCGAAAATTCAACACTCTGCAACAAATAAAAGGACATCATTCTAAATGAATGTCCTTTGCCTTTGTAAAATAATCAAGTTTTTAATCCTGTTTGGGGGTTTCTCCAAAAAAATTTAACTAGTTTTTCTTCTCAAGCGTTTGAGCATATTTTTGTGATAATTATTCCAAGCATTTGTTTTTATGCTGGCGACCGTGGGTGGGTGAGATGATGAGCTAGCCGTAGCATAAAAATGTGCTGACAGTGATAAATTGTTTTGCATTTACTATGGCGTGATTTATCGCGCATCAAATGACACATTGACACGTGTCCTGTTAACTTAAAACTTTGGCTATTTTTAATTAAATGCAAATAAAAATGACCAATTGCCAGCCAGAAGCAGCATCCAATAATGGAACTAACTCAATGATATGCTTATGTACCCAAAAGCTTAAAACAAAATTCAAAAGGGGTTTTAGAATTGTGACAAAAAGGACTTGGAATCCATTTAAAATAAACAACAAAACTCCGCAAACAACTTCATTAAATGTTAAAAATCTTTTTAATATTAAACAATGGAGAAAATCATTAAACGGTGGCTAGAGCATCAAAAGGGTATATTTGGTTATCAATAGAGAAGAAAAGGAGCGGAAGGGGTATATTGTCTCATTCAATACCATAGGTTGGGAAACCAAATACACTACTTAACTGAACAAAATAGCTTTGGGTTAGTAGGAGGTGGTAGGCCACGAATATTTGCATATATAACAAGGTCCATCGTATCCTCTCAGATATCAATAGGAGGCCTTCTCTCGATAGAAGGTGTCAATAGGATTTATTTCTACAAAAGAACACTTCTAGTTACTTCTATTTAAACGGGGGGTATTACATATATTTAAACAGGAGGTCTTCTATCTACAGAACGACTCAAGAGAAGATTTTTTTTATCCTGAGAATACCTCCGTCTAAGGTTACATAACCACAGGAACCTCCGTAGCAAGTAATCGATGTAAGATTGAAAAAAAAAACAAGTAAGAAAGTATCAGTCAGCCGTGCTGACGAGATATACCCTCAGCCACTTACAAAAAAAAAAAAAAACAATTCCAAACGAAACACAATAATTATTCCGTATGTAAAATATATTGAATTTGTATCACGACTTTGCTCTTAAATTTGTACGTACCATAATGTGGCGCTATACAAAGTCAATGACATATGGCGAAAAACAAAAATTTTTTACAATCGATGAATCCGAGTTTCACCCTTTCAGAATTCGCGAACTGTTAACATATTCTATATAGTATGATATACATTCTTTAAACTGAAGTATTTTAGGAGGAATCCCATAAGGTCGACCATTAAAATTAATTTACGTGGAAGCTGTGTTGGCATCAATGTAGAAAAATAGATAAAAATGGGTTGAAGCCAACAAGTTTTTTTATGTTCCCTTCCGATTTTAGGCTTAACCTTACATTTTATAGACATATGCCCAAAGAAAGACTCAAAGAATACTTCATGTGCAATATGATACTAGTGTATCATTTTTCGATATATCCACTGCATCCACCTAAAATTGATGCTGACATTTTGAAGCCGGAATTTCGGGGTTTTTTGAATTGTTTTAATAATTCGGATGCGCAACAAGATAATATTCAAAACTCACATTAGGATTATAAAACTCTTGATTCTACGTCGTTTAATGCATATCTCATGAGTGTGCTCCTTACAGCATCCTAGTAATTGGAGTCTAAAGGCCAATATTTGATGCGTGATTTTTTTTAAAAAACCTATTTTTTGCGTTTAAAATTTACAAGTGCCATTCAATTTCCTTTGTACCCCGCGTGAATTTAGTTTTTTTACGCGACGGATCTAATGAGACCTTCCGCGATCGAATCCATCCACTAAAACCGTGGATATAGATACCCTGAAAATAGGAAAAGCAGCAAAAAATTATTTCGACAAATCCGCGTACTAAACCGCGATTTTCTTGAAATTTTTTTACGTAAATGGAATCCTTTATACGCGATTATAATATTTGCGAAAACGCGTGTCATAAATTACAGAAATTCGCGTGTAATATGGGTTTTTCACCAAAAATAGAATGTGGAGGCACATCCGCGGTTCATGAAGAATCTAATTAAAATTGGTATATTTGGACGTATTTTTGATAGGAGCTGACGAAACCGGATGCGCATCAAACTCGTATGCACATTGCGCGACTTTTACCAACTTTAAGGTTTTTTGCAGTGTATGATGCAACTGGTGGCACACAATGGCCCCTGAGTGAAACATCGAAATATGCATAAATTTTGACAGAGATTGATTCGCTGTATCCAAAAACGGATGCGCATCAACCGACTTTAACTAATTCGCGAATAACAGGGTTTTTAATTATAATATTAATTGAATGATTGTTATTTCAATATTACTCTTAATTTCCTACCCTTATAAGTTATCACAGTAATCAGTTAAACTCTCGCGATGGTAAACCATATGTTTTGATGAAGTTTTAACAGCATACATTCATTATTCTATGGGATTTTAGCAAAATAGTTGGAGAACTCCCAAATATTTTTTTCTAATTTTTAGAATCAAACCAAAAAAATATTTGCAACAATATTTTCCAACAATAAGTTTTTCTCTTTTGTTGTTGCTATAATATGCAATTTATGTACCCAATCTCTATAAATTTGGTATCATATTTTTCTACGCATTGTCTAGATTCCGCATATATTCTTTAATTTATTTTTTGAGGGTTTGTACGGATTCTGGGACAGGATAATTTGGATTTACTTCAAAATTTTTTTATTATTTGTTGACTTTCCGCGAAAATAATAATAAATTTAATAACTATTTAAACATCTACGAATAGATATGGACTGCTGTTAACGATTTATGCATACATTTTCTCATAACAACAAAATAGATATTTTTAAATATTTTTTCTTTATATGAGAATAAAAACCGCTATAACTTTTGCGCGCATTGGCCAATTTCGTGAACGCGAGCAGATTTGAAACCGGATTTTTTTCCTTTACCTCTGTACCAAAAATCGTAGATGTGCTCGTAAAAAAAATTTTTATTTTTTTTCAAATGGAATTGTAAAGGAATTTTGTTATTCGCCATATACCAAACATATTTAGTAATCAATCTTCTTCATAAAGGACTCGAAATATTAAATTACGTTAAACTAAGTTTGGAAGAAAATTTTGAAAAAGTTTTAGAGTTATATTGAAAATTAGCCATTTTAGTATGTATCAGGAGGGTTTTGGAGCTTTTGGGCCATTATCTAAGGAGGTATTGATTTGCTCCACAAAAAATTGTACCATTGTAAGTGCGCCCGCTAGAACAACCTACTGAAAAAAGAATCAAAACGATGCGAAAGGAGCTCTCAAACTTCACTTTTTCCGAATTTTGTGTGGGAGGTGCCCGAAGGAGTGCACCGATATAGTCCATATTCCAACCTGATACATGACTGGATGAAATAATACGATGAGCAAAGTCTGCACCAATCAGAAACTCCCTGCGAGAATTATCTTGCTGATTTTTCATTTTGTTTCGCGCCGTCAGGGTTTCTTGGAGCTTTTAGGCCAATAAATCAGGAAGTATGGACTTGCGCAAGAAAACAAAGGAAGCCGCAAGGACAACCTACTGAAACAAATTTCGAAACGATCCGAGAGGATCTCCTAAACTTCACTTAGTCTCAATTTTGGGTGGGAGGTACCGGAAGGAGTGGACCGACATAGTCCATATTCGAACCCCATCTATATCTGGAAGGAATAAAACGATGTGCAAAGTTTGGACCAAATCGATTGCTCCATTCGAGAAAAATTTTGAACTTTTGTAGGGGAGGTATATATTACTACTGTATACTCAAAATTTAATTCGAACCGGTTGATCCGTTCGAGAGTTATCGTGCGCTCCAGCCAGACAGACAGACGGACGGACATGGCTAAATTTCGTCCAAACATACTTGGGGTCTAAAACCGTTTTTTCGATGAGGCACATTTTTGGTCGTATCAAAGTGTATATAACCTTTCTAGCCTAAAGGCTGAGGGTCTAATAAGACGCCAATAGGATGTCTTTTAGCTCACGAAGATCTTATTCTTCAGACCCCTGCGTCCATAGAGGAACTTCCAAACATCAAACATTACATCTATAAGAGACCCAAATTGGATACCTCCTACATAAAATTGTAATATCTGGTGTTTAATCGATAATGGGAGAACCCCAATAAGTTATCGTCAGTCTAAAATAATATCTAATTAAAGATCATGCTATTCATATAAAGATTCAAGAAGAAGTATTTTTCGTATATAAGATGTTAGTATTCTGTCATCTCCTACCTATGGAAATAACTAGGGGGTCCTTATTTATACAGTATTAATATGTATTCTAGATATTGAAGACATAAATAGGAGATTACCTCGATAGGGGATCTTCAATTTAAAGAAGACTTCAGTAGAAGGAATTTTGATCTACAAAGGTTCTAAAATGAATTCCATTCACAAATGACTTCAGTGCGAAGTCTTCGTTCTTAGCATACCGGATCATGACGTGCAACTGGATCTCTCTATAGAGAGGCCACCTGGGAGTGGCCTTACCTGTTCCACAGGTAAAAGTTGGGGCTAAAGACCGCACGTAATGTAATGGCTGTATAGGACAGTGCTCTGTCCCATTCTGACCTATGGCTGCCGTGTCTGGTGACAGGCCTTGAACATTAATTCCTACATGTCCAGGTTAGATACTGTGCAACGAGTTCCTATTACTAGAGCACCAAAAAGCACCCCTTAGGCAGTATTGAATTCAGTACTGAATATCCAAACATGGATATCCTGGTACAGTTTCAAGCATACCCAGCAAAAATTCGGATTCGGTAGTCAAACATTTTACCAGTTCATTGTTGTGTCTAGAAAACGAATCCTACCAAAATTTTTGAAAATCGGGACAGATTTTAATATTAGCTATATAATAGGGCACAAATTTCCTGTAATTCGCCATATATACATATTAGAGCAATATCGAAATCTGGCCTGATTTTCACAAATTTTTGTAGGATTCCTTTTTTAGACACAACAATGAACTGATAAAGTTTTTTTCATCGATTGGAAAATAATTGTGGCCTGTAGAGCGATATCCTGAAAATTCGCCTTTGAACCCTATACAAGGTATTATGGAACTAAAGATCGGCTAGGGAGCAAGAGTTATCGTTAACCGATCATCATAAAAAGGCACCGTTTTTAGCCACAATAATGAACTGGTAAAGTTTTTCATCGATTGTACCATAAATGCGTCCTTTAGAGCATTTTCGTGAAAAATGACCTTTGGTTCCATACAAATTACTATGGATACATAGATACCTCTGTGGGCACGGTTTAACGTTCACCGATCGCAATAAAATGCCATATACAAAGTTGTTGGATCAAATGGAAAAAATTTAGTGGTTAGGCGTTTCAGAAAAACAATTTTGTCATTTTTTGGGCCGCCCTAGTTCACATGCTAGCATTTAAACAACATTTAGTGTTCGTTCGTGTGGCCGAGTGTGTTCGGCTACAAATCAGAAGTTCGCATGACCGAATCCAGCAGAGAGCGAAATAAAATAAAAACAAGTGAGCAAAGGCTACAGTCGGGACGGGGCCGACCATGTGATACCCTACACCCCTACCCCCGTGCATAAGCTTTTCACTGGTAAACATTTCTTTTAGGGAATATAATCCGACACCACCAAGCATAATACGCCTCGTTCTTTCTGGGACCCACAAAGAATAAAACTTAGAATTTGTTTCAACATGTGTTTTCCCCCATTCCGACCCCTAAATATTATCCGACTATTACCAAAATCAATAGGATTCTTCGTCTGTGGGGCCCCCATAAACCCCAAAATTTTCGTGACTATGCGATCAATATTCCAACCTGTAGCGTAATTACAAAAATGAAAAAATTGGATATATTACTAACTTTTGCGAGATATCTCGGTTGTTAGCCCACTTACGCCAACATTCTTTGCATCAATATAAAGGAGATCTTTTCTTCTTTTATTGACGGGCTTTCCTTTTGGAATACTCGTACCAGAAGCGGAGGTATTTGCATAAAAAAGTTGACTTTTCTCCACATAAGCTTTTTGCTTATTCCGACTCCTGAATATTATCCGACCTGGTGATGACCATCACCAAATTTAATAGGTTTCTTACTCTGTGGAACCCGCACCAACTCCAAAAAAAAAATTCGTGACGATCCGATCAAAATTGAGACCTGTAGCGTTATTACAAAAAAATCGGAAAATGGAATGCATTACTGACTATTGCGATATCTCTGTGGTTTGGCCACCTACGACGACCTACTTTACATCGTTGTTAAGGTGATATTTTCTACTTTCCTTGCCAGGTTTTGCTTTTGATATTCCGCTTAAAGTAACAGAGATATTGACTTTGAAATAAAACGTTGACCTTTTCTCCAAATAAGTTTTTGCCCATTCCGACCCCTGAATATTATCCGACCATCATCAAAATAAATAGCCTTCTTCCTCTGTGGGACCCCCACTAACGCCCAAAATTTCGTGACGATGCGATCAAAATTGCGACCTGTAGCGCGATTTAAAAAAAATGAAAATGGGATGTATTACCGACTATTGCTATATCTCCGTTATTTGGCCACCACATATTCTATTTTCATAATCAGGATTTGCTTTTGGAAGCTCCCCAACCAAAGCTGTGATATTCGTCAATATAATTAAAATCGCAAACATGAAAAGTTGGGTTGTATTAGCGACTATTGCGATATCTTCTTTCTTGACCACCTACGGCAACCTACTATACATCGTTGTAAAGATGATATTTTCTACTTTCATTAGCAGGTTTTGATATACCCCTTATAGATGCTGAGATATTCGCTTTGAAATAAAACGTTGACTTTTTCTCCAAATAAGTTTTCTGCCCATTCCGACCCCTGAATATTATCCGACCATCACCAAAATCAATAGGCCTCCTGTTACGATCCGATCAAAATTGCGACCTGTAGCGTGATTACAAGGTTTAGATGGACAGACGGAAGGACGGACACACATAGCCAGATATACTCAGCTCGTCGAGACATTCATTTTGGTATACATAAGTATGGGTCTACGACCATTATTTCGATGCGTTACTAACTTTTTGGCCAAAACCAACTTATGATACCCTTCCCACATGGTGGTGTAGTGTGTTGAAATTGAAAACAAATTCCACCTCAACTGTTCTAAAAATAGATTTTTAAGCTTATTTTTCAACTTGTAGTGGCTACAGAATAACTAGTTATGCTAGTGGTCATAGAATAATTTAGTGCGGCATGCCCTTGTTAAATAATGGGTTAGTAGGGGGTTTTGTAAGTAGTTACGACACCAGAAAATATTATAAAAATCCATTATTTAGTAAGGATTTTTTTTTTTGCTGGGCAACGAATGGCCATAGGGCTCTACAAGTTTAACCTGTGGCGTTGCACATGGGTTGGACATGCTAGCTTTCTACAGGGAAATGAGATAGTCGATGAATTGGCAAGCCAAGGCTCCCAATCCTCGGATCTCACGGTTGATGCCTTGGTCAAGCCACCGCTTTGATTTTACCTCAACAAACTCAATAAGCTCTACGCAGAGAAACCCGTATGAATTTGGGAAGACGTACCTGGTTTTAGGGTATCGAAGTCATTTTGGCCGGAAATCTCAGGCCGTAGAACTGTGTCCCTTCTTTCACTACACAAATCAGAATCGCTATATGTATCATTACAGGTCCTGCGGCATCAGATCTACATATGTTTTGAGGATATAGAGGAGGCGTAAACAGCATAACGTCTTTTCTGTCGGCGTCCCAGACTGTCGGTCAAAAGATATAGGCTGCTTGTTGTATATGAGATGGAATCCCTCTCTAACTTTTCCTCTATTGACCCCACCTAAACAGTATATGAAACACTGCACTGAAAATTCTACTATCTATCAAAGTTCTACAGGACATCAACAGAATATCGATTTATACAAAATAATTTTTTTCTAGTTATGTATATGAGCCCGGAATAAAAGGATTTATTTCTCAAAAGGAGGTCTTTTATATATATATTGAAGACGAGTTTATATCTACATAAAACCTTAATAAGCTGTTTCCTATAAAAGGTCTTATATCAAATTGTGGACAGCACAAATAAGTCAGAATTTCCAAGATTTTCAAATTTTAATTTAAAGAAATTTTAAAGTTTTTGGGGAATCTCCTTTCGTTGTCTTGCATCATTGCCTTTACTGCCAGGCCACATGGTGTGGTAACATCGGAGCAGTAGCAGAGTAGAGTAACTGGGAGTGAAACAGCAAAAAGAGGAAGTCAGTCAATACTGACAGTAAATTAATTGTTGAGTAATTGCGAAAATTCATTTATTTTTGGTTCTCTTATTTCCCTACGAAGTCATTCCATGGCAATGAATGAGGAGGATTAAGATGTTGTATTTTACTTCTTTATGTCCTGCGGTGTGAAAGATTTAGTAGATGCAAGAGGTTGATTTTTTTTTCGTTCTTACCGCTACAAATAATTTTAATTGAATTATAGAAAGAGGAAAGCCATAAAATTTTAAAGTTGATAAATGAAGTTGGAGAATATTGGAAGTAGAGGAAACTGAAAATAATGAGAACGGTTAAGTAGATGTATGTAGCATTAAAATACAACAGATCAGAGACATGAAAATTAAATTGCCTTGTGATAGGGATGTGCTCTATTACTATAGATAATAATAATAATTGCTAAAAAATAAAATTCTCTTCGAGTTTGAGGTCAGTATATTTTCATTTGGTATTTATCCAAATATTTCGCAATTATAAAATTGCATCTTCAGGGATTAATCGTAAAATTTTCAGCGGTATTGAAGTCTTCACCCAAAAATATACGAACAATGGAAAAGTCTTGCATTGTTGGGGCTTCACATAATTGCTTTACAAAGGTCGGTCTGTTCCAAAACTGCAAGAAAGTACTAATTTTTACTATTTTTTTTCAATATTATAAATGTAAAAATGTTATCGAAATAAAAATTAGTAGCTTCATGCAGGTTCTGCAACAGGCATATTATTACACAAGATAATTCTGATAATTTAAAATGTTACAATTTTACGTTTACAGTAGTCCCTGTTCATAATTTTGTAAAATATGTCCCTTTTTACTTCAACGATAACGGTAGTATCATACATTGTATCATAACTAATATGTGGTATTTACAAGGACCTTCTGCAAGTGATAACTTTAATAGATTTTAATTTAATTTTATGCCTGCCAAAACATGTTCATTTTAATGGCACACCTTACACAACACCTCAATCTCCTGTGTTCATATATCTGACAAATACAATGTTGTTCACAGTTAGAGCCTTTCAAATATTTTCACAACGACGACAACAGCAACAACATTGTATGGAAAGTTACAACAAAATATGAATGCAGACCTAGGCCCAGGACATGTAATAAGTATCTTCGGCATGCAACAAACAGTCATCAAGCAAATTGATGCTCACATGGAGAACACATCGTCATCATCATCACC
The DNA here is from genome assembly GCF_047663935.1 of Musca autumnalis. Classification (NCBI taxonomy): domain Eukaryota; kingdom Metazoa; phylum Arthropoda; class Insecta; order Diptera; family Muscidae; genus Musca; species Musca autumnalis. The sequence continues at coordinate 246,039,109 of NW_027411977.1, read as the reverse complement.
ATCCGGCAGTGTCAACAACATAACCAAATGACAAGCTAGCTGGCAGCAGGCAGGCAGGAATTGCAATGTGAAACTCTTCACATATATGAGTGTATGTGTCTGTTCTAGGGTGTGAGTCCTGGGTACAACATAATTGCCGGTCATTTGCCTCTTTATGTTTTGCCGGGCAACAATGTCAGTGAACAATCATTTTGGCATGCAGCAGCTCTCTACCACACAGATATTGGCATTAATGTGAGTGAGGACTGTCAAATGCAAATCATTCGTTTGGTGTGTTGTTAGTAACACCGTTAACCAAGTTAAAACCATAAAAGTGGCTGGCCACTTGTCCTGTGGTGGTACCTTTGTTATATCCTTAACAGGATATGAGCTGTTGCATTATGTTTGTAACAAGTTAATGGTCACATGCTGACCATGTAAAGGGGAAAGGATCCCTCGGACAAAGAATGATAACTGTATTACTGCCATGTACCACAAGAAGATAAAGAAGGAGTTATTGGCCAAAGGGTTATCGCAGATAAGATGTGCTGTTGCTGTTCATTTATGTTACTCAATTCAAACTGAAATTGCTGACCATCTTGTTAGACAAGTAGTTGGTCACAAGTTTTATTACATCAATGGTTTAGAATGATGCTCAAACTAGAGGAGGAACAGAGAGATATCCTTGTAATGGCAATAAAATGTAATTGCAATATTCCATAGAAACTTGCAGCTATTAAAAGTATGTTCTTCTTCAACTTAAAAATAAAAAATTCCCTAAACACTCATCCGGAATTTGTTTATAGAAACCATAAAAATATTTTGCAATCAAATGTGTAGACCGTTGTTGCAAAAAGGCTCCTAAAAAGTATCTCAATTTAAATAAGGAATTTTCCATCATTAATTTCGTTTAACAACCGAAATAGATTTCCTTTGAGGAAGTGTGAGTTGCACTCTTGAAATCTCATTAAAATAATGCATTTTATTGTTTGTGTCCTAGCGCCCAGTCTGAAACAACACAACTGAACACAATTGTTATGTTAAGTGTTGTTGTGTCTTTACCATCATTTATTTACAAAATCCTTCTTCACCAAAATGGCCATCATTGCCAGAAAAGAAGAAGCACTTTGTCTCCAAGCAAACTTTTCTCGCCCACGATGATGGTCGCTCGTCTATTGTTTCAATTTTCTAATGTTTGCCATTGCAGTCAACAGCTTTGTTTGTATGAGCTGGAATTTCATTATAGATCTTTACAATGAATATCCATTTTGCCACCAAAACTTAAGTTCTTTTCAATTGCGACTTTTTCACAAATGGAAAATCTATTGTTTATTTGAAAACCATAGTTTGTCAGTAAACCACACAATTGCATGGGATTTTCTTAAAGGATGTTGGCAAATATTCTAAAGAATGCTTGTAGTACTCTTAGGGAATTGTTTGGAATAGTGTTAAGTTACGAGCATTTATTTGAACACACTTAAATATGAATTCAAATGAATCATTGACGTTTCCTAGAGTTTGGAAATGAACGACATTCCTTTCCAGTTTTCTATGGGTATTAGACCTGAGCACTTCTAGAGATTAAACACACAACCTGTGGAGCTATAAAGAAAAAAGACAACCGCTTTAGCTCTCCTATATATAAATTATCATAAATTATCTACTTTTTCGGTCCTGTAACATGTAGAGTTCATCTACAGCTTTCAGACCTCTTGTACAGATCTTTCATAGATTGATCCCTTCTTTGATGTCTTGATGGGTTTTTAACGCTTCATCAGCATCTTCTGGCGACGAAAATCGTTGTCCTCGCCCTTGTTTCTTGATATGCTGGAATCAAATGAAGTCATTGGATCCCCAGTCAGGCCTGTACGACGGATGACCCATCAATTCCAGGGTTTGTCCGGTCAAACAGGCGCTGGTTTTAATCGATGTTCGAGAGCTCGCATTGTCATAAGGCAGAATGATTTGTTCTCTGGTTCGAATTTCTCAGGAGACTCCAGGCAAACAAATTGTTGTGTACCACTCAGAATTAACCATCCAACCTTGCTCAAGCCGTATAGTTGCCACATCATTAGTTTTACCGAAGAAACATGATACCATTTGCTTCAAAGTGCTTCTTACATCAAGAATTTTCGTTGGATTTGGCTAGCTTTTGAAGACTTAAACTGTCGATTCCTGTTTTGTTTCGGGCTTGTAAGCAAAGATCCAAGATTCGTCATCTGTGACGATATTATAGACGTCGTTTGAAGCACCGCGATCGTTTTTAGTTACAATTTCTTTGCACCAATCCACAATAGCCATTTTTGAGCAATTGTCCAATTTTGCCGAATCTAACGAGAAAGATCCAGGTGTTCATGCAATATCAAATGTTAGTTGGTGGCATGAATGCCCAAGGATGCCTATGTCTGAAGGTACATAACATGGCAATCTTGCATTATCCATTCACGCACGGCTTAATTTTTTCTGGCACAACGGCCGATTTTGGACGACCCTCACGACCTTCGTATTTTGACGAGTGTCAGCCACGATTGAATTCAATAAACCAGTTCTTCATATTGCTCAAGGATGGCCCTTTATCGACATACAAAGATTTAATTTCATTGATGCGTTCTTGCCGTGATTATACGATAAAAATGTACACAAGTAAATTCCATTTTTATGCAAAGAGATTTTTTCAAGTCACTGTAAACAACACAACACTGTCAGGCAAACTGTCCTAAGTACGTTTAGGCTACAGTACAAACAATAAGTAAAAAAGTATCATTCGTCTTTGCCGACAGAGATATACCTTTAGCCTGTGTGGATTGAAAATACTTTTTTCCCAAAAAAAAAACTTATCAAACTAGCATACGAAAAACATAATATCGCTGCAAACAGAGCCACTAGGAAAACATTCGCTAAAAATGTCCAAAGGATTCTCGAACTACACAAAAATGTTGAACATTTGTGTGGGTGGTACCACAAGGTTTGGACAGATATGGGCCAAATTTGAACATAAACTAAGTTTCGACAATATTTACAGATCCAAAGTTTCGACTAAATCGGTTGCTACGTCAATGAGAAATCACGCTTATCATTTTAGCGAATATTTTCGAACTTTTGTGGGGGAGGTACCGGAAGGAATGGCCTATAAGCACCACCTTCGATTTGCGTCTAATATTCGAAGAAATATTACAATATCCAAAGTGTGGACGAATGCAGTATTCAGTTCGAGCCATCCAGCCACTACATATGGTGCCATACGGGTTTTTTAAAACTTTCGGGCTGTTTTCTCAAGAAGTATTGACATGCCCCTGAAAACACTTTTACTGTCGTAATTGAGGCAGCGAATGCAAGTTGCTTCAACAAAAATCAAAGTGATTCGAGAGCAGGTCTTAAAGTGAATATATCCAAAATGTTGTGTGGGCGGTACCCGAAGGAGTGGACGAATATAGTCCATATTCGAACCTGTTATATATCTGGTATATATTTTAGGATTTGTAAAGTATGGACTAAATCGGCCACTCTCTTCAAGAGTTATCGTGCGCACAAATTTTCCGAACATTTTAGAACTTTTGTGGGGGAGGTACCTGAAGGAGTAGACCGAAATGGCTTATCTTCGAACTTAAACTAAGTTTTCACAAAATATTACAAAGGCCAAATTTTGGACCGAATCGGCAGATACGTTCGAGAATTATCTTGCGCTCCAAACACTACACACGGTGTCACAGGGCTTTTTTGCACATTTCAGCCTATTTTCTCAGGAAGTATAGACTTGCCCTTGATGAAACTTATACCGTTATATGGGGGGCAGTGAATACAAGTTGCTACAACAAAAATCAAAGCGATTCGTGATCAGGTCCTAACCTGAACTTTTCCGAAATTTTGTGTGGAGTCGACCGATTGAGTCCATACTGGAACGTAATCTAAGTCTGGTAGAAATTTCACGATGTGCAATTTATGGTCCAAATCGGTTACTTCCTTCAAGAGTTATCGTGCGCACAAATTTCCGAACAATTCAGAACTTTTGTGGGGGAGGTACCGGACCGGGTGGACCAATATAACCCATCTCCGAACTTAAACTAAGTTTGAACAAAATATTACGAAACCCAAATTTTGGACAGAACCGGTTGTTATCGTGCGAAGTTTCCTAGGCCAGATAGTTTTTGTGCCGGTCTCGTACTGAGGTTTTATATCAGCATTTCCCAAGGTATTTCCATCAATGTTTGAGTATTTGTGTATGTATGGGGAAGAAAACAACAAAAAAACCACAACATCCCAGCAAAAAAAGTCCTCCCAAAATCATGGGTTTCGTAAGGGATTTTTGGCAGCCGTAACAACTCTCAAACCCCCTTTCTTCCCCATTATTTTTACAAGGACATGTCGCACTCATTTTGTAGTTATTTTATGTTCACTAGAATAACTAGTTATTCTGTGGCCACTAGAAATTGAAAAGTAAGGTGAAAAAATTCTATTTTTAGACAGTTGATGTAGAGAATTTGTGTTTTAATTTCATCACACATCTTACTTTTATTTTACTTTATTTTATTTCGTTGTCTGTCCGAATTGAACCCCCGAACCCTCTGATTTCTAGCCAAAGACACTACACACTATGCCGGGCACACGAATATTAAGGGTTGCTTAAGAACTTAAATGTGCAGTGCACATGTGCACCACGAACTGTTATTTTTTAATTTAAAAAAAAAACTAGCGTGCCGACGTTGAGCATTGAACACACAACCCTAGGATTTATAGTCGGACACACACTCACTGTGCCACCGTCGCCATTACTTAGTGAGGAGTAAAGTAAGTAGGTTTACCTTGTAAATTTTTTAAGAAGTGACCCATTACTTTTCAGATTACCCATTACTTGCGAAAAGAAGCTTGTTTACATTACTTTGTAAAGGGTTACGTAATGACTACCGGATCAAAATTTTTGCTGGGATGTGGCCATAACGGCCCACTTCTCTCGTTTCTCGTAATAATCAATCCGCTGCTTCGGATTCCTCCCACACAAAAGTACATTTTTTGCACATCAAGAAATTGTTTCCAAAAGTATATCAAGGTACAAGAAGGTCCATTTCGAAAACATATTCGGGTGACTTGCTCACAAAAGTGTGAGGGCTGTTCGAGGATCGTTTCGAATTTTTTACCGAAGGTACACCTTTTGCTCCTCTTTAAAGCGACATGTTGTGTTACGTGGTCAAGTCCGTACTTCCAGACATAATGTTCCCTTACAAGAGTTCAAAACCTTCCTTGATTGTTCCGGATTCCTCCCACACAAAAGTACATTTTTTGCACACATAAAAAGTATATCAATGTACAAGAAGGTCCATGTCGAAAAGATATTCGGGTAACTTGCTCACAAAAGTGTGAAGGCTGTTCGAGGATCGTTTCGACTTTTTGGCAGAAGGTACACCTTAGGGATAGGTAAGTCGACTTTCGGTTAATCGATTAATCGACTTTTTGCTGTCAAAAATCTAAAAATCGTAGTCGACTTTTGTCGTGAGGGAAATCGCATAATCGATTATCTTGTGATCGATTTTCGAGTTTGCCATAGATTGTGGACTTGGACGAGACCACTGCCTTGTAAATCTGACTTCCCCACATTTATACAATCCTGCCCTGTCATTAGTGAGGTAAATTTAAAATTTAATGCATAATCTGAGAGTTGTGTTCGGGCATAATCTCAACAGACATCCAGACAGATCGAATTTCCTGTGTTGAATTCGTCAAGTGCCGGCCAAGATCACCCATATACGTTAACGTAACTGCAACAACAAAATATGTTCTCTTTATTCTCATCTGTCATGGTTTAGCAAAGAAAAGACTCGCTCATGGAGACTAATGCACAACTATTTTGAGCACCACCGCGTTAGACGAAGTCCAATAGAAGATTTGTGGCATATCTACTCTGCGATATTATCATTCCTTTCAATTCGTTCGCTCCCTGCGATTCGTTCGCTCCAGTAAATTTTTCCGTCAGTTGCGGTTCGCTGGCACGTTGCTATTCGTTCGACTTGTCGCTACATTAGCTCCATGCGATCGTTACCTACGACTCGTTTACTCCTGTCATTTGTTAGATCCTTGTGATTCGTTCCCTACTGTGATTTGTTCGCTCTAATCCATTCCTTCACTCCTGTCGATTTGTTCGCCCCTGTTTATTCGTTCGTTCCCCGCGATTCGTTCGCTCCTGTTGATTCTTCCTTTCCTTGCTATTAGTTCAATTTATTCCATGACGATCAGTTGCGTGATATTGTTCGGCTGGGTGACGTTCGGTTCATATTGGTTCGGCTAGCTGCAATCAAAATATGCTACTACCAAAGAATAGAGTAGAATAGAGTCGAATATGGTAAGGGAACAGGGTGCCATCGAAGGATTTAATTGGAGCTAAAGAATCGACAGGTGCGAACTACTCGCAGGGAGTGAACGAACAACAGGTGTGAACGAATCGCAAGAAACGAAAGAATCAAGCTTCTTGCTATTCGTTCTTTCGCCCTACTTGATTACTTCGTTCCCTGCGATTCATTCGCCCGGTTCCATAACAATATTCGACTCTTTTCATTAGTTAAGGCATAATGTGATCGTCAGCGACCCGAACTAATTTAAAAATCTTACGGTGAAAAACTTAAATATTGTCTCCCAAAATGACATGCAGTTCCAAGATGGACGTTGTGGGTGGAAATTTTAATAGAATGCTGTTGTAATCATGACTATAATATTATATAGAGAGTCATATATAAAGACCCACTGTAAGGCCTTTTACTGAGGTTTTTATGGAGTTCTGTAAACGGTCAGCCTTTTATTGATGTTTTCTGTACATAGAAGGCTTCTTCCATTTCTTTTTCTACACCTGTCGTTAAGAAATTGTATATATAGAAGGCATCTCATTGAGGTGTTCTATACATAGAAAGTAACTTATTGTTGTATTTTCATATAGAAGGATACTGTTAGACCTAGTAACAGAAAGCTTCTTAGGTTATTTTATACGTAGAAGGCCTCTTCTTGAGTTTTTCTACAAAAAGAAAATATCCTATTGCTAATAAACTGAAAGTTGCAAAGAAGGTAACGTATATGTAAACAGAATGCCTCATATTAATTTATTCCACACAAACATGTTCTCTTATTGAGATCTTCTGCTCAAAGACGGCCTCCTGATGAGGTCATATATACATAGAAAGTACCTTATTGAGGTCTTATATACAAATAAGGACTCTTTCTAAATACTTTTGCACATACGTAAAATGCAGAAGGCCTCTTTTTCAAATCGTCTATACAGAGAAGGTATTTTATCCTCCTATTAAAATCGTCTATAAATTATTCGCCTGTTGAAGATATATCTAAAAAGACTATTCCAAGTCATATTATCCACATCTGTTTTAGAGATCCTTATAGTCCCTCTATTAACGTACTCTATATAAACAAAACATCTGAATGCCGCTGACTATAGACAAAAGAAAATATTAATAAATGTTGAAGGCGCCTTGCACTGATGTTAGGAATCTGATGGAATGATCTACAGTCTTTTGAAATATCCCGATTTTTATTCGGTTAACATTTTAATACATATTTTTTTCATTTACTCCCTTTTCATATATTTATTCATGGCATAACATCATCATTTATTTTCTTCAATTGGACCCAGACACGTTTTGCTGACATTAACGATTTTCCATATTATATGACTATTTGCATCCTGTCTCTTACATATGGAATTTTTCGTTGGATTAACGCCTACAAATTGGTAATGTGTTTGCTCCATAAACATACGATTCAATTGTGTGAAAATTGTTCCAAACTTGTTGGTAGTCAGATGACTGAGCCAATGACAAATAATCATTTTTATATGGCGCTATTGCAGTAAAATCAGGCGTCGACGGAAATGTGATATAAAAAATAGAGAAAAACGTTTCAACCCAAACGCATGCAAATATCATTTAGCCACCCATATGTGAGTCTATGTGTGTGTGTATTTTGAATAGGTGTTGATGGCTGTTTGTCAAAATGAGCCATCTCGCTAGAGACAGACGGGAACCGGGCAATAAAATGTCAAAGTAAACAATAATAACAAATTCCCATAAATAATGTCAAAATGTGGCAAATGTAATAATTGCAAAAATTGACAAAATGTCAAAGATGGGAAACCTTTTGCCAATTACTATTAATATTGGCAAACAGGCAGCAGGGGCTGACTACCTACTGCTGTGTTTGTGTATTCACCAATGGGAGGGCAAAAAGGATACTCCATATCATAAATATGCAAAACTATAAAAATAAACAAACTTCCGTTAATGGCAGCAATAGGACTAGCTGGTTCACTAGCTAGTAGCAGTAGTAGTAGAGGGTTGTTATCCTGCCCGATGATTACATGTGATGAGTATGTGTGTTGTTGGTGTTTATATGTGTGCCTCATTTGCTTCCATAATACTTTTTTTACTTTTGATGAGTTTGACATGCGTTCACATTTGATTTGATGATGACGAAAAGCGTTGACGTTGTTTGGCAACATTAAATGTTGACATTTAACTTATATACAAATGTGATGATGAAACAGATGACATATCCCCAGACTCAGTGGGATATCCGTCCACAGTTTATGATGCGAACTAATAAAATATGCATTTAAGCTACCAACGACGAAATAGCTTGGAAAAAATCAAAATTAATGAACCTTGGAGGCTGTTTTCAAACAAATACACACTCACACAGCCATTCTGTATTACTCACTTCTAGGACCATGGTACGTCATCATTATAATTTTGGCACCTTTTAATGTGAAACTGCAATGAAAGTGCGCCATATAAATAAATTATAGACATTTGAATGGAATTTGAATCCCACACATGAAAAAGGACGTTTTCTACACTCTCACAAACACACATACGCACACGCTTGAATTACAATAAACATAAAAATGGCAAATAAACCTTTATGATTATGTTTATGTGTTCCAACACACAAAAGGCATAGCCGTCGTCTGAGTCTGAGTCTTAGAAATCATGTTTATTATAAAGAAAATTATTTCTTTAACATTTCTCTCTTTATTCATCATCATTGTCACTATGGCTGGCTGGCGTTTGAGTTAATAACATAAAGAAAGCATAACACATCATCTCCCGCACTAGTGCTGGAGGAAAAAGTGTTAATACTTTAAGCAAATGCATTTGTCTTGATAATAGAAATAATAATAACAATGCGAATCATGTTAAAAGAATCCTTTATAAGACTCATGTGGTTGTTCTTGTTGCTTCCTTTGCGAATCTATGTAGACTGCATGCATTTGTTTGATGGCGGTTACACTTAAATTATTTTATGTTTTACTCATATAGTTGTGATATATACTTTTTTGATTGTTATACATTCATAGTCAACATAAATTTTTTATTATAACAGTTTTATGTTTGTGTTAATTGTAATGCATTATGTTTGTCTTTATTAGTAGAGACCAAGGAAATTGTCTCAGTCGAGAAAGATTTATGAGTTTTTTTTAGTGAAAACTAAATTTCATACAATGGAAGTTACAAATATTTTCATTGAAATTATAATGAGTGGTAATGATAAATTTAGTTTTCGAGTGGATGATGATAAATTTAGTTAGTTAATGCAACTTTTTACATTCACAACTTTCAGGCAGTTTAAAACCTACGACAAACAATGGTTCAGGAATCGATTTTCCAGGCCAAAACCTCAATATTTTGTCACCACTGATTGTTAATTTCGAAATGGGATTCCATAATAAACATATTGAAAGTAAGGAAAGCAAAAAATGTAGTGAAAATATTATAAGGTGTTGGTCCGGCGTGCTCCCAAAGACGAGAATTTGTGAGTAATTTTTGCAAATTTTTGGAGAAAGAAATGGCTATTTTTCGAAAACTATTACAGATACTGGGTTCATTCTTTTCTATTTGTTATACAGGTAGGATTGTTGTCTTCAAGAAATGTGTCAATAAATTACACAAAGTGGGCTATTTTATTTTTCCTTTGGTACTAAATTTTATTGAAATTCCAACTTTAGTGGACTAGACCTTATAGGGAACAACATGCAACAACGTTTCGGTTTGGCAAAAAGAGAGTCTGAGTATCCTCTTTCAACCCATATATACATTTGTACCCGTCCGTCATGTACGTTTGATTCACTGGAAAGCTGATTGTGTTATCTGTAGAACATAAAATTGAAAATATAACAGAAAAAACAGGATTCTGAACTAGAAAAAAAAATCATCATATCTAATCATAACTGCATCAATATTGTACCTTACTGATGATTAGACAGCGGAAGCCTATGCAAATGCATATATGGTTAGGATGGTCGTAGAGAAAATCTGATTAGACAGAAACTCGTTTTGTTACAAAATAAAACGAATTAGGCCCAGAAATTCTTGCATATTTTGCATATCACTCATATTTTGACATATTTTTACATATCTGCATAAAATGAGCATATGTAAAACAATATGCAAAAATATATTCAAGGATTTGTGGTCTAAATATCCCACCGAAATGACTGAAATTTGGCATTTTGTCTTCGCGTTTGGTATAAAACTTTCCACCTGAAATTTGTCGGTATAGGTCCACGTCTTCATATAGCCCCCATACAACGGTACCTCCCGATTTCTGGTATTTTGAAGGTTGTGCCCTCAATATCCACCCGAAATGGCTGAAATTTGGTATTAAGTCTTCGTTGGGGGTATAAAACTTTCCACCTGAAATTTATCGGTATAGGTCCACGTCTTCATACAGCCTCCATAGAATGGTACCTCCCGATTTTCGGTATTTTGAAGCTTGTGGCTTCAATATTACACCGAAATGACTGAAATTTGGTATTTTGTCTTCGCGTTGGGTATACAACTTTCCACCAGAAATTTGTCGGTATAGGTCCAGGTCTTTATATAGCCCCCATAGCACGATACCTCCCGATTTTCGGTATTTTGAGGTTGTGGCCGTGGTTATTCATTTCTCTATTTTATTGACTTGTCTGAAGAGAATTTTAAACAGAAAAATGGTACTCACAAACATTTTTGTACCTATTATTGAAATATTTGTTGCATAGAAAATATGTAAAATGCATAAATTTTGCATATGAAAAAATTTATGCATTTTGCATATGTCATATGTTTCGATTGCAATGTAATCAGAGCCAAAAATATGCCCAGTCCCAAAATTTGACATGAATCGGACCAAGAACAGGGGTTCCATACAATTCCGCTGTCTACTCATAATACCAAAATCCTCCTTTCCCATACTAACAAATAAAAAAGTATCAGTCGGGTTTTCCGACAGAGATATACCCTCGGCCTGTATGAATTGAAATTTTCATCTATGGACAAAAATTCTGTTCCCAAAAATTATGTATTCAGGGGATTTTCAAAATTTTGTGGCCCTATTTGGACGTATGAACTTTCCGACCAATAGATTGACTTGCTTGCTAAAAGTGATGAGGAGGTGCTGCCTGAAGGAATGGACCACATTGTCTATATTGAAGTTTAATCATATTTTGGGTGTCATTCCTTTCGATATATAGCGCACCCGCCAGTCATTACCGTTATTCACCGTATAATTAAGAGAGTTTGGACCATTGTATAAGCCGCTCAGTGCACACAATTACTCCATAAAACGATAACTTGATAAACGCAATGATTGAATGTATAACGGCGCTAATCTTTATTATTTGGAAAGTTTTTATAAATATAAAAAGTTATGACTATATCAAGGGCTTTGACACTTAAATTTAATTTTTTTTCAAAAGGTGTAGGAGACTCCTATCATATTTTCAAATTTTAGTGGGGAAGATATTGGAAAAGTCGACCTATTCAAAGAAATATTACGACATGCAAAAATTCGACCAACGCAGTATCCAGTACGAGAGTTGTAGTGCGAACCAGCCACTACATACGGTGGCCATAGGGGGTTCTACAGCTTTTTGGGTCATTTCTCTGTAAGTATGGACTTGCCCCTCAAAAATCTTATGAATCGTAATAGGGAGTTTTAAATTTCACTTTTTCGAAATGTTGTGTGGGAGGTACACAAAGGAGCGGACCGATATAGACCATATTCAAAGTATGAACCAAATCGGAATAATTTAAAACTTTTGTGGGGGAGGTACTTGAAGGAGTTGACCGATATAGGCCATCTTTGAACAAGACCTAAGTTTGAACAAAATATTACGAAGCCCAAATTTTGGACACAATCGGTTGATTCGTTCGAGATTTATCGTGTGATCCAACCGGCCAGACAGAGGGACGGACATTGCTACATCAACTTCAAATTGCCTGAAACGGATCTCGTCCAAAAATACTTAGGGTCTTAAACCAATATTCTGATGAGGCCTTTGCTTACTTGTTCTCGTATACATATGGTGCGTGTTTCGACAACCACATACATATATCAGTCCTATTCTGACATTAATACCAAATAATAACAGTAATATTAATTAAAATTTTTTTGGATTTAAATTATATCCGTTCGTCCAATAACAAACTGTACCAAACTTAGTACCATTAAGTACTCTTCGTACCTATATGTACGATTTTCTAAAGCTACCTCAACCCTCCACTTTAACAGTAGGCTTAATTCAAAAAAAAAAAAGCATGATTCCAGCGCTATCGGTGCACTCAAATCCAAATTATACCATTTGGTACATTTCATGTCTATAAGTACGAATTTCAAAAACTACATCCATGTCTCAATCCAACACTCCAACAGTAGTCTTACCAAATTCTAGGATTTCATTTCTATCCGTTCCCCCAAATCCAAATTGTACCAAATATAGTACCAATTGGTACTTTTCATACCCATAACTATGAATTTCCAAAACTACATAAGTCCTACACTTCAACAGTAATTCTAATTTCAGGACTCAAGCGCTATCCGTTCAACCAAATCCAAATTGTACCAAATTTAGTACCATTTACTACCCATACGTACGAATTTCCAAAACTACCTTAATCTTACACTACAACAATTAAAAATTTAAGGATTCCAGGTCTATTCGTTCACTCAAATCCAAATTGTACCAAATTTAGTACCATTTAGTACTTTTCGTACCCATAAGTACGAATTTCCAAAACTACGTCAATCCTACACTTCAACGATAATCTCAATTCCAAATTTCAGAATTCCAGATTCCAAATTCCCATTGTACCAAATTTAGTACTTTTCATACACATAAGTACGAATTTCCAAAACAACCTCAATCCTACACTACAACTTACTTACTTAGCTGGCCCATTACAGAACATTTGTTCCATAAGCCGAACTAAGAAAAGATCTCCAAATCTCTCTATTTATTGCTTCGCTTTCTGGAATACCGCGCCTTTTCATCTCATCATCCACTTGTTTGCGCCATGTATTCCTTGGCCTGCCAATTCTGCGTGCACCGCCAAGCGGTCCGTGTTTATACACCTTTTTAGCGGGGTCATCATCGCTCATTCTTATGATATGGCCTAGCCAACGCAATCGCTGCATCTCGATACGTTTAACAATATTGATGTCGTTGTACAGCAGATACAGCTCGTGGTTCATGCGACGTCGATATTCACCGTCAACGCAGATTGGTCCGTAGATCTTTCGAAGAATTTTTCTCTCAAACACACCAACCACTGCCATGTCTGCTTTTGCAAGTACCCAGGCTTCGGAGCCATACATCAGCACAGGTAGTATCAGTGTTTTGTAGAGCGTTATTTTTGTTTGCCAATACAATTCTTCTTTTTATTTCACAACTGATGTCGTTTGTTGTGTTTACGGAGGTGCCGAGGTAGACGAAGTCTTTTACTACCTCAATATTATGGGAACCAACTTCCGCAGTCGGTCCGAACGCAATGGACGCATTGCGCGTCGACACCATCAACTTGGTCTTCTCACCGTTTAACGCCAGACCCACTTTAGCAGATTCTCCTTCGACCTTCATAAAGGTATCAGTTACTTCTTTTACTGATCGGCCTATGATGTCTATATCATCAGCATAAGCAAGTAACATGTGACTATTGGTGTAGATTGTGCCACTTCTTTTGACGTTTGCCTCTCGTATAACCTTTTCCAGCAGGCTGTTAAAGAGATCACACGAAAGACTGTCTCCTTGTCTGAAACCTCTTTTGGTACCAAACTCTTCGGAGAGGTTCTTTCCTATTTTAACTGAGGACCTCGTGTCAGTTAAAGTCATTTTGCAAAGCCGGATGAGCTTTGCGGGGATACCGAATTCAGTCATGGCTTGGAATACCTTTGAACGCAGCGGGCTGTCGAAGGCTGCTTTATAATCGACAAAAAGGTGGTAGGTGTCGATCTGCATCTCTTGGGTCTTCTCCAGGATTTGCCGCAGGGTAAATATCTGGTCAATGGTGGACTTGCCAGGTCTAAAGCCGCATTGGTATGGTGCAATTATCTCGTTGACCATAGGCTTTAGTCGTTCGCACAATATCCCTGACACGATCTTGTAGGCAATAGGGAGTAGAGTTATGCCCCTATAGTTAGAGCATACAGTCTTATCTCCCTTCTTGTGGACGGGGCACAGGATACTCAGGTTCCAATCGTCGGGTACTCGTTCTTCCTGCCAGATGGTGCTAACTAGCTGATGAATACACATTATCAGCGTGTCGCCTCCGGTTTTGAACAGCTCGGCTGGTAAGCCATCGGCTCCTGCTGCCTTATTATTCTTCGTCGACTTCGCTACTATTGGATACCAACAGTTTGGAAAAAGGCTCTTTCCATATCCTTAGCACACTATCTGTATCAGTTACCAGATTACCTTGCTGTTCCCTACAGGAGGATGTGCCAGTTCCAAAGCCATTAGTTTGATGTTTCACTTTTTGGTAGAATTTTCGGACTTTATTCTGTCTCCTGTACATCTAGATTTGTTCACACTCCCGCTTTTCCATCTCTCTCTTTTTCCTGCGGAAAAGACGTTTCTCCTCTCTCCTTTTCTCCCTGTATCTCTCTCGTGCTCTACGCGTTGCTACGGATTGTAAAGTAGCCCTATATGCCGCATTTTTCTCTTCGGTGGCAGCACGACACTCCTGATCATACCATGGATTCCTTGGTGGAAGCCTCTGGTATCCAAGTATGGATTTTGCGGCTGTTTGCATGGAGTGGGCAATGCTTTGCCATTGCGCTGATATGTTATCGGGATGAGGAGTGCTTTGATTAAGCAATTGGGCTAGTTGAGTGGAATATGCTGTGGCTATCTGTTGTGATTGCAGCTTACCGATGTGTAACTTTCGTGTTGTGTCTGTTCGTACTTTGTTTGCTACGTTTAAGCGGGTGCGTACCTTTGCTGCAACAAGGTAGTGGTCCGAATCAATGTTTGCGCCTCGGAACGATCGTACATCCAACACGCTCGATGAATGTCTTCCATCTATCACAACGTGATCAATTTGATTTCTTGTTTTCTGATCTGGAGACAGCCAGGTGCCCTTATGAATATCGAAATGATTAAATCTGGTACTGCTAACTACCATGATTTTTGCAGCTGCAAAGTCTATCCGCCTCATACCGTTGTCAGATGTTTCACTGTGGAGTCTGAATTTCCCGACTGTTGGGCCAAAGATATTCTCCATTCCAATTTTGGCATTAAAATCGCCTAGAATGATTTTAATGTCATGGGCAGGGCAACTGTCATATGTTTCATCTAAGCGCTCGTAAAATATATCTTTGGTCTGTTCGTCCTTTTCTTCAGTGGGAGCATGAGCGCAAATAAAGCTGATGTTGAAGAATTTAGCTTTTATTCGAATTGCAGCATGTCTTTCATTCACTGGAGTGAAGCTGGATACCAGATGTTTTAGTCTCCGACTTACTACAAATTCGCAACCAAACTCATGCTTAACGTCATGACAGCTACAATACAGTGCGTCACATTTAGGTGTTGTTATGACGCCTTTCCCAATTCATCGTATTTCCTGTATGGCAGTAATGTCGGCCTTGTACTTTTTAAGTACATCTGCCAATGCAAAAACTGCACCTTCTCTATAAAGAGTGCGAACATTCCAGGTGCAGATTCGCAGTTCATGGTCCTTAAAACGTTTGCCGGGGTCGTCAACTTTAGAGGGATTTGTTTTTCTTTTGTTTTTTCATAGTAGGCTAGGGGAGGGTTACTAACCCTGCGCCCAAACCCAAAGTTTTTAACGTTCTTATGGGTGAACGCGCGGCACATTTTAGCTCACTACCTTTAACGGGTGTTAAAGGCAGCTACTCCAGGTGATACCACGGGGAGGTCAGTGTCCACTTGAGATGAAAGAGGGACCAAGCTAAATCCTGGACTTTGACATGTTAAAGTCGGTCAGGATCGTTCCTTGGCAACTTTCATTCCCTACGTCATCATATTAAATTTAAAATCTAGCGCTTTATTTGAGAGATCCCATACTCATTGAAGCTAAGAAAAACAATATTTTCTAATTTGTAAAGGATTAATAAAGAAAACACTGTACCTTATTTTTTTAAATATACCATCCACAATAATATGGAGGGTATAATTAAATTTGTCATTCCGTTTGTAACACATCGAAATATTTTTAGAGACCCTATAAAGTATACATATATATTCTTGATCAGCATAAAATTCTAAACCGAAAGATATTGCTCGCAATTTGTAAAAATAGAGCTTTATAATTTGTTATAGAAGTTTCTATTTCTCCTAAGATGATTGATACTGAAAATGGGCTATATCGGCCTACGTATTGATATAGCCCCCATAGAACGGTAACTCTCGGTTTTTGGCATTTTGAAGGTTTTAGGCCCATTATTCACCGAAATGGTTGAAATTTGGTACATAGACTTAGTTGGGGCTATAAAACTTTCTACCCGAAATTTTTCGGTATAGGTCCACGTCTTCGTATAGCGCCTATATTACTGTACCTCGGGATTTTCGGTATTTTGAAAGTTTTAGTCTCAATATCCCACCGAAATCGCTGAAATTTGGTATTTAGTCTTTGTATGATAGTATAGATCTAGGTCTATAGCCTCCATAGAACGGTACCTCCCGATTTTCGGTATTTTGAAAGATTTAGCTTCAATGTACCACCGAAATGGTTGAAATTTGATATTTAATCTCTGTTGGGGTATACAATTTTTCACCTAAAATTTGTCGGCATAGGTCCACGTCTTCATATAGCTTAAAGCCTTTCTTTCTTTTTTTCGGACAAAAATCTTTCAAAAAAAATTTCTTACATTTTTTCTGATACGTGTGCAAATTTTTTGTTCGATTGGTTAACTGCAACTGTGTGAAAAATGTGTTACTAAATGTAAACCATAAAGACAACAAAGCAAGTTAACTACTACACTGTATAAACACTCGTAAATTAATGCAAAATATAAAAAAAACCAAAATTTAATGTTGACCTTGAATTCCTCTGCGCCTACGACCGATCATTTTGATTCCAAAATGAACAAGGGAGACTTCTAACACATCATCATGTTAACTCAGTGACATGTGACTTACTCCTAATAGCCGAGTCCGAACGGCATCACTTTTAAGAGAAGTTTTACATGACTGAAATACTCAGGAAATGTCGCCAACAGTACGCAGAGGGGTATTTTTGTCATCGCTGAAAATTTGATGTTGTTTGCCCTAGGAATCGAACCCAGTGCAAGGCAAATGTGCTTACCATTGCACCACGGTGAAATATTCCTCCACAACTGATAAGGTATAAAATCGGTTGATTATTTACTTAACTTAGCTTACAGTAAATAATTTATATGATGATATGTTGTTAGCAATTTTTCCAACAAAATTCTATTCCTCAAATAATTATTCAATACGTGAAGCATCCTCATTATACATATTTACATTATTTGCCATTAACAATTTGTATTGTTTTTTAAAAAAAGTAATTTATCATTTATGTTTTTCATCCCGATGGCTGGTGACTCTTAAAAGATGTTGTTTATTTTAAGAGCCTTTAAGCTTATTAGTCATCATCATCATCATCATGCCATAACAACATTAACTTCCATGGCATGGCTAAGCATTTCAACTAATGGTCATCTCAAGTAATTTGTAAGGATTCAAAGTCGATACACAGTTGAGTTATAATAAAAGTAATAATAATTTTTAAGAGCCACATAAAAATTATCATCACCGATGTTCGTCATCATTTATTTTCATAATGAAAACTCATCATAAAGTGACAGGAAAAGCAACCAAGAAAAAAGAAACTATACCACAACCGTTTTCCTTTTTGGCAAAACAACGAAAATAAGTTACAGGAAAACCCGCTTATGATTGATGACTTTTATATGTAGAGCAACTTGACAGGAGGTTGTTGGTGGGTGGAGTTAAGAGTTGGGGGAAAACACCCAAACGGATATAACCAAAAGTCAATGTTAATAAGAATCCTTAGACACGAATCTTCAACAAAATTACGTTTAGAGAACTACGCTGGAGCACGCACACTGCTTGCCAGCCAGCCATTCGGTTAAAGCATAAAATCATAGCGAATCATATGAAAAACATTATTAATTATTGATATGTCATTAGATGTCTGTCTATACTATATGAATGAATGTCGACAGCAATGAATGAATGAATATTTTATAAATGAAAGCAAATACTTTTAGTTCTTAGAAATCATTCCTGCATAACATCCATCTTCCGTGAGTTAGAGAGGGGGTGGTAAATTGTGTGTTATTTTGGTAGAAAAAAAATACCATAAACACAGACTCGATTAGGATAAATATGTTTAGATATAATTTTATATTATAATTAGATTCGTGAGAAAAATATCGAAGAGTAGAAAGTCAAAGGGCAAGTCAGAGGTAAGAAAAGAAAATAAGTAAAACTTTAGTAGGAAATTGGGAGAGATGTTGCGTGATTTCAAAAGTGATAGGATGCTATTAAGAGAACTTCTAATTTCTTTTAATTTATGTTTTATCTTTAATTTTTAGAGTTATGCCAAATGAATTATATGGAACTAACTAGTTCACTACGCAGTTCCAATGGCAAACTGTAACAAACTAACAAACTGTAATTGTTCCACAAACATCATATACGGGACAAGGGAGACTTCTGTCTTATCAATGAGTGCACCCCGATTCATATTAGCTCAATGATATGGGACCTACTGTGTATTGCCGAGTCCGAACGGCGTGTCTTAAGACACCACATGTAGAGAAGATTTACATGGCTGAAATACTCAGGAAATGTCGCCAACATTACTGAGGGGTATTTTGCAACCGTTAACAATTTTGATGTTGCTTGGCCGGGGAATCGAACCCAAGACCTTTAGCGTGCAAGGCGGGTGAACATACTATTGCACAACGGTGGCACCCACAAACTGAGTATACGTAATATCACACGTTGGATTTTTTGACTTTGCCCATATGTATTGGAATGTCGAAAATTGTAATACGTCTCTTATAGAATAATTTTACCATGCCGAATTACTTACAACCATTAAAATTGCTAAAAGCTAGCACTAAAAATGTGTTGTGCTTGACAACGCGAATTTTTATACCCAGCGTTTATACAGTTTCATATGGGCAAAATAATGGTTTTCGACCCCAAGTATGTTTGGACGAAGTGTGTTCCAGACACTTTGGAGCCGATTTAGACATGTCCTCTGTCTGTCTGGCTGGCTGGTGCGCACGATACCTCTCGAGCGGATGAACCGGTTTGGTCCAAACATTGGCGTCAATAATATTTTATCCAAACTTAGATTAAGTTCGAAGATGAGCCATATCGGTCCACTCCTTCAAATACCTCTTCAACAAAAGTTCGAAAATGTTCGGAAAAATTGTGCGCACGATACCTCTAGATGTGAGTGGTCCATACTTTGTACATCGTAAAATTTCTTCCAGACATAGATGAGGTTCCAATATAGACTCTATTGGTAGCTCTCACACAAAATTTCGGAAAGTTTAGTTTAGGACCTGCTCTCGAATCGCTTTGATTTTTGTTGTAGCAACTTGTATTCGCTGCCCTCATTACGACGCTATAAGTTTTATCAGGGGCAAGACCATACTTCCTGAGGAAATAGCGCGAAATATTAAAAAAAAAACCTATGACACCATGTGTAGAGGCTGGAGCGATATATCTCGATCTGCTCAGATTCGGTCTAAAATTGTGCGTTAATAATATCACTGTGCAACAAAATGGAGGTGAAAGTATGGGGTACGGAAAATACCTCTTGGGGATGAAAGGCCTTGGTAAGTATATTAAGAACCCCGAAGAACAGATCCGCCGTGAGTCGAACTTCCGCGTTATGGCGTGATGAAGTTTTTGCTAGAGACCCTGTAAGGCATCTGAAATTAGCGTTATATCTTTGTTAACTGTTGTTTTAGCTTATTTATGAGATGACATATCTTCAGTCAAATCGAATGAGGATTATTTTCGTAGAGCACTTCGACCTTCTAACTCGCTTCCTTCAATGTTCTTTTCGTCCTTTATGTTAAGAGCCGCTATAAAAGTAACACAAGATGACTTTTTTAAGCTTCGAAATGTTTTGCAAAAATGTCGCTCAAAAAATTGTAGGTACGGCTCTCATTGACAACTAATGGATTTTGTCGCGCTTTTGTGGTCGTTTTTTGCATTTACCCGGTTTTTGTTCAGAAAAAGACTATACTGTAGTTTTGATTTTGCTGCCAATGGTTTTAGTACGAATTTGATTTTTCTGCCAAAAACTAAAATTTTGCATTTTTACCAAATTTCAATGCAAACTACACTTTTAACTGCCAATCCCGTAACTGCGAATTGTATTTAACTACCAATAATATTTGGAAAGAATAACCCAATTTCATTGAGAATTTTGTATTTACCAGTCAAAAACAAAATCACGCCATGCGACAGTTGCCAACACATACATACGAGTACATAGGATTTTTTGTACGTAACAGAAGAAAACTGCGTTTTTTACACAATCGATGGTATTATGAGTCGGAGCTGTTTCTGCGAACTTAAGTACCTGAATTTCTTGAGTAAATACCTAATTAGAACTATAACAAAATTTTAACACATATAGTGAGCATTATTAGAAGTGGGTTGGGTTTGAAGGGCTGTTTCCTATAGTTTACTTCTGCAGGTGGTTGCAACAACACAAAGAAAAGTTAACAATACTTTATTTCAAACAGAAATTAAATGAAAGATGTGGAGGCAAGTGTTAATAATTGTAAACTAATTACATTTTGTTTTTTATGAAGTGCAAAATAAGGACTTTTTTGATGATATGTTTCAATGTATTTCAAAATCCCTTATCAAAATAGTTCTCGGATTTCAGTAAAGGTAAAGCTGATTATCACATTTAAAAGTCCTAAAATTTTCTGAGCGATATTTTTGCAGAACATTTCGAAGTTGAAAAACGTCATATTGTGGTACTTTTATAGGCAAAGTTCCAAAAAACCCTGCCGGCACCAACTAAACTGAGATAACCTAAGATAACCCTCGAAGGAAAAAAACGATTTGGTTCAAACGTTGTACATCGTATTATATAGACGTCAGAATTATTGTGTGTTATTTCTTTCTTTAGGTCCAAGCCGACTGATACTTTTTGTCTTGTTGTGATAACAAATCATTACTGGGGCACTTCCCTCTTTACGAAACCACATAACAATAAGCAATTTATAACTTAAAAGTATTCATCTGCATGCCATCGATGCATCTTTCTTATGAAACACTATTTTCAGAAATGACTATAAAGTGACCCATGATTTTCATCATGGCCTAAAGTATTGCAAATTATAGTTAAGGGATTTGACCTAATATTGCCCCACATATTTTGTACTAATTTCTTGTTATTATTACCATTAACAAAAGTTGCTATGAGCAACACGCAAAAAAGGCTCATTAATTTTTACCATCATTACGAATACTTCCTGCACCTCCCACCACTACCATCTCACATGACCATGACCAAATGTATAATTCTTTTGTTTTGTTAAGATTGTTGCCACAAAATTATTCTCTACGTTTTGATTAAGAGCATATTAATTATTGGGCCATCATGACTGCTGTATGAATTGTATAACATAATGAATGATATTTTTGGATAATCAGGATATGAATTCAAGCATGTCATCAGAGTGCAGAATATTGTTTGTGTGGGGGTAACTGGGTATTGTCGTTTTCGCTGTGGTTTGTTGGCAAAACCGGAATCTCTGAATTAGATAAGTTTATGGTAAGTGAAATGTGAAAGGAAGAAAAAGAAAATTAACTTTTTCACAATTTTGACAGAAATGGGATTGATAGATGAAGCTTAGAAGTAGATCAGTGGTAGATTAATCTTTACTTTGTATAAATAAAAATTTAACTTCTATTTGAAGTAATTTTCTAGCGAAAATTTTCGTACTACGTGAAAGTAAGATCAAGTCTAGATTGAAGAAATTCCTCTTCTGTATGGTACGCAAATCTTTGAAATTTGGGAAGCACTCTTAACAGGTAATTTATATAAAGAAGAACATTAACTGGTATCTTATAGAGTGCATAACATTAACAGATGTTCTACGAGTAGAGTAGAGGTGGGTGATTGTCGTGTTTCGTGATACTAGAAAACACGACACTCATTATTCATGAATTTTTGCCAAAGAAACTACCAATTTTTTTAGGTAGTTCTTTCTTTCATCTAAAAGAGCACATCTTATACTACTTTCGGAATTTTTGTTGTTGAAAAATATTGCATAATCTGAAGGTAAATAGCTATCTGCGAAACTCTTTTTTGCAAAAGCGTTTTGCGATGCCAACGATAGCTCGAAAACGGATTGGCCGATCTTTGTATATTTTTGTGGGCGTTGTAAGAAGCTAATTATATTTTGTGTTTAAATGAAACAGATATGCTACATAAAAATTACAATAAATTCTTGACTTCCAATGCTCATATCTCAGCTAATTTTCCTTCGATCGACTTGACATTTTTTGCGGCATACTCTATACTACAAAATAAGCCAACTAAAATTCAACATATTATAGGTCTTCTACGAGGGCGGTTCCGAAACTTCTTAGCCTATCAATGAAAGAGAATAGTTAGCTTTTCAAAAATATTTTTATTTTTCAATATAATCTCCTGAAACTTGAATACACTAAGTCCAACGCTTTTCTAGCAATACTATCCCTTGATTAAAATAGTTTTCCTCAAGGTCTTCA
This sequence comes from Musca autumnalis, assembly GCF_047663935.1. Taxonomy (NCBI): domain Eukaryota; kingdom Metazoa; phylum Arthropoda; class Insecta; order Diptera; family Muscidae; genus Musca; species Musca autumnalis. The sequence continues at coordinate 246,016,095 of NW_027411977.1, read as the reverse complement.
AAATAGTGGTTTACAACTGTAATTGCATATTCATTTGAGGTAAAACGCTTGCCAGCGAGGATTTTTTCGATTTGGGAACAAGTAAAAGCCACTAGGAGCTAAATCAGGTAAATAAGGTGGGTGGTCAAGCAACTCGTACTTTAATTCGTTGATTTTAGCCATTGTTAAAACACTCTTGTGCGTTGGTGAGTTGTCTGGATGAAAAATTATTTTTTTGTGTTGTAAGCCAGGACGTTTTTCTCAAATTTGTACATTTAATTGATCCAACAGGTTGTAATAGTACTCTGAATTTATTGTTTTACCCTTTTGCAGATAGTCAATCAATAAAATACCTTTGAAGTCCCAAAAAACCGTTGCCATAACCTTACCAGCCGATTGAATTGTTTTTGCCTTCTTTGAGGCACTTCCTCCAGCTTCAGTCCATTGTTTGGATTGTTCATTTGTCTCTGGATTATAGTGGTGGATCCGTGTCTCATCAACACTTATGAAACGACGCTTAAAATCCATTTTATTTCGCTTAAAACGATCCAAACAAGCTTGAGAAATGTTCATTCTTATGCGTTTTTGATCGACTGTTAACAAATGCGGCACCCATCTTGCAGAAAGCTTTTTCATCTGTAGTTCTTCATGCAAAATTAAATGGACTCGATCATTTGAGATGCCCATGATATTAGCAATTTCACGCACGTTTATTCATCGATCATTTAATACCATATGAATTTCTTGTCCCGATAAACCTTTTTTATGTAAATATTTAATGACAGCACGCATTTCTAATTTTTCCATTGTAAAAAAATTGCGGATGCGTCTTTTTTTGAACACCTGTTTCTATATGAAGGAGTTGCAAGATCGAAACAAAATTTAACATGTGTTCATAACAGATATGGAAGTTTCCAAAACACTTAAATTTTTTCTGTTTATACCGCGCTTTTTATGCTAGGCTAAGAAGTTTCCAAACTGCCCTCGGCCTACGACCTTTCAACAGGTCTTCTCTGTACAGAAGAGCTTCAATAGGACTTCTATAAAAAAGCTCAGTTTACAGATTTTCTATAGATAGAACTCCTTTTAACGGAATCGTTGTGCAGTTCTCCACCTAAAAAATCTTCTGTTGTTGTACAAGTATAGACAGGAAATGATCTCCTTTTTATTTTATGACATTACATAGAATGATGGAAAGTATTGGGAGAGGCATAAAATTAACTAAGGGCACCAGAAAAACTCGAAATTATGTAACAAAACACTTTGAGGAAATTGTGATAGATCTTTTTATATGTTTATCGTAAAGTCGGCCAAAACAACTTGTATTGCTATAATATAGACTCAAAACCTTTATATGTACTGAATACCTCTTAATAGTCATCTGTAGACTACAGAAAGATCTATAGACAGAAACCTTTCAACTGGTTTCTAGAAAAATACTGTATTTAACAGGTATTCTATAGATTTCTACCGGACATTCTAAAGCTTTTCTTTTTTTAAGATCGTGTATAACAACTGATTATAGTAATCCCCCATAGGCAGAAAGTCAGGTTATCTATATACAGAATGCATTTAACAGAAATACCATGCACTGAAACTCTTTAACAGATCGGTTATAAGCAGAAGACTTTTTCTATGTCATCCACCTCCGTCAGGGGTAACAATCTTGACGCGATACGGGGGCTTAGGTCACAATTTTCATTCTGAATGAAGACATAATATTCATTCTACATGGCATCTTGTACACAGAACGTCCGACGTTCGAAAGGTCCTGTACCAGAAGGCAAAGTATATTCTCAGCAAAATTGCTAAGAATGCTGCGAAGGTACAGTCCATGAACGGGATGAAGAAGAAAAGATTACCTACACTAAAATCGTAGAGGAATACGAAAAAGCTAAAGCCTCCAAAAATGATCAACCAACCTCCTGCAAGCGTGAACGCTCTCGCACAGAGGCCAATAAGAGGAAAAAGTTAAAGCAAAACACCACTGCCTCTTAAACAATAAAACGCCCATTCAACGAAGTCATTAAGGATAACCTGATGGTTGCCGTGGCCAACGACAAGAATGATAAGCTGTCCCCTATCACCACAGTTGAATGGGGCATGGTAGAAACAAAGTTGCCAGAACAAGTTATTGAACATGTTTTCGCAAACCATGATTCTCCTGTGCCCCATTTCGACTCTAGCGAGGTACCCCGTGGATACAGAGTAATCAAATGCATGGACGAGTTCTCAAAAGGATTCTTGGAAAAATGTATCGCAAAGATCAGCGATGATACCAGCCCAAGACATCCCTATGAGACCTCGAGCCAGAGTTTGGTTGATCAAGATAGACTGCGACGGCCCCAAAATACTGCAAGGTCTGGCGGAAATGAACAAAGACGTTCCAATGGACGAATGGTCTGTAATCGCCATGGAACCACCCAATAATAATAGTATGAGCTTGGTTCTCTCGATAACAGAGGCCGGAGTAGAGGCACTGGAGAGACTAGGCAACAAACTGTTCTTTGGCGTAAGGGAAGCCAAAGTAAAGATATTACGCCCACTTGGCCCGAACGGAGAATACGAAAAGCTGCTCGATAATATGCAACTTGAGGGGCCATCCACATCATCCCCACATTAAAACTATGCTTAAGGTCGTTCAGATCAATCTGAAGCACTCTAGGGTAGCTTCAGATAACCTGAGGATCCTTCTGGTGGAGGAGGAACCATACGTCTTTGAGAACGAGGTAAAGGGACGTGATAGATCATGTCTAATTGTTAAAAAAAAAACATAAATGCATTTCTGTGTCCTCAGTATAGTACAGCGGACTTCACCGTGGCAAGATTGGGACTGGGAAATGGTAAACAGTTCTTTATCGCATCCTGTTATATGGCTCACTCAAGGGAAGCACCACCAAGCGAGGTCTGGGACACCATGGGGGCCATTCACCCACACAACACCGTTATCATTGGCTGCGACGCAAACGCAAGACATACCCTGTGGGGTAGCTCTGAAATCAACGACAGAGGTGAGTCGGTTTTAGATTTCATTAATACTAACAATCTCACTATATGCAATAGAGGTACTAACCCAACCTTTGTATTTCCTAGTTTGGATAAGTTTAGGGGATGGCAAGATGTCATTGATCTAACTTTAACGACATATTGAAATAGCTAATTGGATGGTATCCGATAAGAATTCTTTTTCAGATCACAATTGGATACTATTTAATATATCTGAAAAAGAAACGCCAACAAATTGCTTTCGTAACCCCAAAAGAACAAACTGGGAGAAATTTAATAGGGTTTTAAAAGATAAACTTCCCAGCATTCCTCACAAAGGTGACATTACAACATGTATTGACAAAGCTGTATCTATTCTGGAGAAATCACTAGACACAGCCTTTAAAGTATCCTGTCCAATGACACGATCGAAAAAACACTATCCACCATGGAGGACATCCGAACTCTCTAAACTGCGTAAAGAGTCACGGAAAGCTTTCAACGCCAGCTGCCAAAGCGGATCCTGGCAGTCATACAAGGATAAGCTAAAGGAGTACAAAAAAGCCATAGCCAAAGCAAAAAAGCAATCATGGATTGATTTTTGCGGATCGTTAGAAAATACCAAAGATACAGCCAGACTAAGCAATGTTATGGCAAAAGGTCATTCGTATCCTACCTATATAAAAAGAAACAACTGCACCTTGTCAGAAAACTCAGCCGAATCTCATGAAATCCTTCTTACTACGCACTTCCTCGGCTGCTCAGACAGTACCGAAGAAATGCGACCCATTATTACTGTAGATAAAAACAACAGTGAAGTTGATAAGATAATAAGTCCGAGTAAAGTCACGTGGGCTATAAACAGCTTTTCTCCCTACAAATCTCCAGGACCAGATGGAATCATACCAAAAATGCTACGATGGGCAGAGAAAATAAAAAATGTATATCCCTTAACTACGTTGCAACGAGTTGGAGAAACTAATAAGAATTTTGCTTTACAGTCTTCAGCAATATTGTAGCCCTAAAGTATTAGAACTTTTGTGTCATACAGATGAACTAGGAAAAGCTGCATCTAGCGCATCAAAATCGTTAAAATATAGAAAAGTTTACATAATTTCTGAAATTCTGGTCAATAACAACTAAACTGTTGGAAGTTGAAACAAGTAACCATTCTAAACATTTTCCAAATAATCTGACCATCAATTCTTCAGAACATTCTGAACCTCTAAAATTGTTATTTCACGTTGTTTAAGGGGTATTTCATAACATACCTTTTAAAAAACTTATTTCACACAATGTTCACACAGGCAGTTTATTCTCATGTTGGGGATTTCAATGAATTATTGAAATATTTACCAAATTGTTGTTCAAAAATTTGCTATAAACAAGGCAATAGAGGCATTTTACAACAACATAATGTTGTTGTGTATTACATTCCAGAGAATATTTTCCCAAAAGGTAACATTAAGAAGAATTTAACATTTTGGGAGATACGATGCGAAATATACACAAATTATAGAATTTTTAGATATTTTACAAAATTCGTTCTTCTTGCTCTTATCTACAAGTTTGCTGCAGATGTCAAAACAAGATTCGTATTGGTTTCAGAGATACAGCCCCGATTTGTTTTAAAAATTCGATCTATAACCATGTTTAGATGAGGCCATAAAAACGGAACCCGATCTAAGAAAACAAAAGCCAAATATGGTTTTTGCTTATTGGTCCACTACTTGTTGTTTGCACGCGATTGGCTCAAAAATGTTGCACAGTGTAATCAGACCAATTCTCATATATAGAGCACTAGTATGGTGGGCAGCAGTGGAAAAGAAAACAACACAGAAAAAACTATACAGCATACAAAGATCTGCATGCATTGGGGCAACAGGGGCGATGCGAACGTGTCCGGCCGAAGCCCTCAATATAATGATGCAAATTTTGCCAATTGATTAACACATCAAAGCAACAGCAACATGTAATGCGGTAAGACTTCGAGCTCTAGGAATGTCGAGAGACAGAGCTTACGGACATGCGTGCATGCTTCAAAAACTTCCGAAAGAAATAACAACCACTGCTGATTATTGCGTACATATAATGGATTTTGATCAGCCTTTTGTAATCAAATTTCCAAGAAGAAGAGAATGGATAGCATTTGACACTAAGGTATACACGGACGGCTCCAAGATGAAATGTGGAGTCGGATCCGGTGTGTTTTCGGAAGAAGCAAACATATACACATCTACAAAGCTACCTGAGTACTGTAGTGTCTTTCAAGCAGATATACTGGCAATAAAGGAGGCCTGTACTGAACTTTTACATCATCACACAGCAAACTCAATAGGAATCTTCGTCGACAGTCAAGCGGCGCTCCTTGCACTAAAATCCAACGCTGTCACATCAAAGCTAGTGAAAGATTGTAAAGAAGAACTTGCCAAACTAGGGCGTCTGTCAAGAGTAGTTCTCACTTGGATCCCGGGCCACAAGGGACTTGCTGGGAAAAGCAGACGAGTTAGCTAGAGCAGGATCCGCCTCTAACGAACTCCCAAAGGCGTCAGTCGCAATACCAATGGGAGTAGTTAAAGGGGATATCTTCAAACACTATCTATCACTGGCTGAAAGTAGATGGGAAAAACGGCAACATGCCAGATATCAAAATCAACATGACCTCAATACAACGCCAAACTAACTAAGTTCCTAATCAATCAAACGCGACGGAACCTTGCAAGACTTATTTCAGTGTTAAACGGTTACTGGGCAACTGGTAACCATGCAAAACGTTTAAATCTACCGCACAATGACCACTGCCGTAGCTGCGGGAATGAAGAAGAGGAGGATACTGTTGAGCACCTCCTTTGTTCCTGCCCTGCACAAATGCAACGACGATTGAAAGCTCTAGGACAAACGTTCCTTCGTGATATCCATTCTTAAAATCGCAAGTTGAAGAAGCTTTTAAGATGTCTAAGATAAATTCCTAACTAAAACAACGAAACAAATGTTATTAATAAATGCAACGTATTATTGCAGTGGTATATAGGAAAAACTCTATTGACAATTTAAAAAAAAAAATTAGAAAAAATATAAATTATTCGAATCCCACTAACAAATAGAACTTGAAATTTTTGTAACTAATAGTAGTTTAATATAAAAAATCAAGAAAATCAAAGAGTACAATCATTGATAAAAATTGATTTTAAATATTAAGTTTCACAAAATTGCATACAAGGCCACTGTGCAAATTGTTTTCTTAAATAGCGGAAAAAATACAAAAAGGATTTTTTCTATTTGGACTAATATTAAAGAAGTTATGAGTATTTCTTTGCATATAGTTATTACAGAATTCGACTTTTTCAAGTAGCGATATCTCCGGAACCTTTATTTTTAAAGAGTGTCCGATTTCACTCAGAAATCCCCATTTATAGGCAAAATATAATTAACAGGGTCTTCTGTCTGTAGAAATCAATTACATGGTGTTAATTTCTTTTTAGTAAATTAGATTTGCTTCAAATTGTCTATACATTTTAGTCCATCAATGTTGCTTTCAATTAAAATTTGTTCGCTTTTTAAGTATTTTGTGTTAATCCGTCACTTGAGTCAATTTCATTTGAAGCAATTAGCAACAAAGTAATTGTTATTAACAACTACTTACAAACTACTTGACATGACTCACAACACTTGCTGGACTTATGTTCATTAACTCAAAAAACAAGAAAACTTGTTTCTTAGTCGTTGTCTGTCTCCTGGTTTGTGTTGTTGGTAATAAAATATAAAAACTTTTTGGCTAAAGCATTTAACCAAATAACCCGTCAATTATCAAAAATAAAATAAAATAAAACTTAAGCTGCAGTTATAGCTACAAATGAAAGAATGAAACTTTCTTCATGCATACATTCGCATGAAACTGTAAAAGTTCTTCTAAATGTTCCGAAGATTGTTCAAAAGAATAAAAACTTCAACACTTTGTTTTAGTTGTTGTTTCAAAGCAATTGAACTTTTCGCGCTAACAACTCATCAATGGACAAGAAGTTCATTGTTCGTTTTTTTTTTTTTTTTGTCTTCATTTCTTTGCTCCTTTTCCAGCCAGGAAACCTTATCCCTGTTGATCTTAATCATAAAGTCACGTTAATTTTTCAATAGAGTTTGTGTGTAAAATTAAAACAAAAAAAAAACTAAAAACAAAAAAATTGCAAACGTTAATTAGTTTTGTTTTTAGCGAGTGGCTAAATGAGAACATTTTTGATTTTATCGATAAACTTTTTGTGTGTGTTTTTGTTTTTTTCTATTCAAAGAGAAAACTTTTTCTGTTTGCAATTTTCCGCATCATGTTTTTGTTACTTTCATCGAAATGCATTGGGGATTTTGGCGGCTATAATATTTTTCTTTTTTTTTGCTCCTTCCTGTTGCTTCCTGCCAAATGCATTCTGCGTTGCTCCTTTTAACTGCCAAACTTTAATTAAATACACCAGCATTATTAACGTTTTGCCAATTGCTATCTATGGAATACTTGTTCCGCCAAAAGAAGTTTTGTATTGAAATGTTTATGTTGCATTGAGCTTCCTTGGGAAAATACGCTTAAAAATGCAAATTGTTTTGTTAGCACCTAATTTTTGTCTTTATCCTTTTTAATGAGAATTGTCTTGCAAAAATCTTGACATTAACAAAAGATAATTGAATTTCATTTCCAAAAATTTAATGTCATCCATAAAGACAGGGAAATTGTTTTGTATTTAATGTTAAAGGGAAATATGTTTTTTGATTATTAAAATTGCAAATTTTAAGTAGGAGTGATAACGCTAGTTGCTGGCAATCTGAAAAAGAAGAATTAGAAATCTATGTGAGGATTTAATCTTCGTATATAATGGTACCTTCATTTGTGTTTCATATATTTATAGTGTGTAATGTAAGCTACGAATTTCAGACTTTATATATTTCAGACGATTATATTGAAGCAAAATCCGTAATAAATTTGTTCAACGAGTTTTTGTATTTAGAAGAGTCAGTTAAAGATTTGCAAAAGCTCTAGAGATTCCGTTCGAAGGCATTAAAAGGAACTTTTTCTATAGACGATCTGTTTAAGTTCATCTACCTGAAAAGCTCTTCTTTCATGGAAAATCATTTACTGGTCTTCTGTTTATATATCACCTATTAAAACATTCTGTAGGAGACGTCTACAAGTTATTTTACCTACAGATTACCAATTTAAGGGCGAAAAATTTATTAATGATCATATAAGTTCTGTTAAAATCCTTAAAGGTAGGAAAGAACCAACCAAAGGAACAAAGACAGATAAAGGAAACAGCAAATAAAAAAGCTTTAAGTTTGGCCGGGCCGAACTTTTTATATCCTCCACCATAAAATATTCTGAACTAAAGCGGAAAAATTATTTTCTTTCTTGTCTAAAATGTTAGGCGGAGACATTTTGTGACCACAGATAACTAAATAAGGTAAAACAAGTAAAAAGTCGTTAAGTTCGGCCGGGCCGAACTTTTTATACCCTCCACCATAAAATAGTCTTAATTAAAATGGAATAATTAGGGTCTTTTTATAATTTTATAATCCTACTGTCTCCCACTATTGCTTAAATTACACTGTGAACACAAATATTGGGGCAGAGAAATTCCTTTTGGAGATGAAAGCCCTAGGTGTGTGTATATTAAAACCCCGAAGGACAGATGCGCCGTGAGTCGAACTTCCGCGTTATGGCGTGATGAAGTTTTTTCAAGAGACCCTGTAAGCCATCATAAATTAGCATTATATCTTTGTTTGTTGTTTTTATACCCTCAGCCTTTAGGCTAAGGAGGGTATATACACTTTGATACGATGAAAATGTGCCTCATCGAAATAATGGTTTTAGACCCCAAGTATGTTTGGATGAAATGTGTTTCAGACAATTTGGAGTCGATTGAGCAATGTCCGTCCGTCTGTCTGTCTGTCTGTCTGTCCTGCTGGCTGGAGCGCACGATAACTCTCGAACGGATGAACCGATTTGGTTCAAATTTTGGCTTTCGTAATATTTTGCACAAACTTAGTTTAAGTTCGAAGATGGGTCATATCGGTCCACTCCTTCCGGTACCTCCCCCACAAAAGTTCGAAAATGTTCGGAAAATTTGTACGTACGATAGCTGTTGAAGGGAGTAACAGATATGGTCCATACTTTACAAATCGTGAAATGTCTACCAGGCTTAGATGAGTTTCCAATATGGACTCAATCGGTCCACTCCTTCCGGTACCTCCCACACAAAATTTGGGATAAGTTCAGTTTAAGACCTACTCTCGAATCGCTTTGATTTTTGTTTTAGCAGCTTGTATTCACTGCCCCCTATACGACGGTATAAGTTTCATCAGGGGCAAGTCCACACTTCCTGAGAAAATAGCCCCAAAGTTGCAAAATAACCCTATGACACCGTGTGAGGTGGTTGGAGCGCAAGATAACTCTCGAACGGATCTGCCGATTCGATCCAAAATTTGGCCTTAGTAATATTTTGTCCAAACATAAATTAAGTTCGAAGATAAGCCATATCGGTCCACTCCTTCAGGTACCTCCCCCCACAAAAATTAAAAAAAATTTCGAAAAAATTGTTCGTACGGTAACTCTTGAAGGGAGTGGCCGAATTGGTCCATACGTTACACATCCTAATAAATCTACCAGATATAGATCAGGTTCAAATATGGACTATATTTGTCTACTCCATCTGGTACCTCCCACACAAAATTTCGGATACATTCACTTTAAGACCTGTAATCGAATCACGTTGATTTTTGTTGAAGCAACTTGCATTCGCTACCTCAATTACGATGGTAAAATTTGAGCTAACAGCCCGAAGGGTGTAGAAGCCCCCTATGGTACCATATGTAGTGGCTGGAGATCCACTTCCATAATGGTCAATGTCGATCCATTAAGTATCTCCTCCGCAAAACTTTTGATCTTTAATACTAATCAACATTTTTGTGGGTTCATACATCCACAATTTTTAAAACCCCTTAATTGTTTCAATATACACAGGCTGAGGGTATATCTCTGTCAGCAAAGCTGACTGATACTTTTTTACTTGTTGTAGAGCACTTAAGCAACAGTGAACAAAGATATAACGCTAATTCCTGATGGCCCACAGGGTTCTAACAAAAATTTGTCCATCGGGGTTCATAATATACTCACCAAGGCCTTTCTTCCCCAAGAGTAATTTTCCGTGCCCCAGACTTTCACCTCCATTTGGTTACACAGTGTTATCTAATCTAATCTAAAAAAATGTTTTCAGCTAGGTGAAAGGTACCACCTACGGGGCTATATCAAAGAGTCAACCTATCTTTTTGGCGGAAAAGTTTTATAGCTGCAGGGAACTTCAAGAGTCAAATTGAGGGTAGTTTCATCAAAACAATGTAGACCCTCAAAAATGGACCCTTGTTGACGAATTTTAGTGAAGAAATTTCGTGACCACTGAAAATTCCCAAAAATCGGGAGGTACAGTTATATAGGGGATATACCAAAACATGGACCTATATTGACGGTTATTTTTGAATAGACAAAATTGTAGCTAAAATTCTCAAAATACCGATCATTACAGCTAGTTCGGTTAAAAATTGCAGCTAAAATTTTCAAAATACCGAAAATCGGGAGATACCGTTATATGGGGGCTATACCAAAACATGGACCTATGTTGACAATGATTCGTTGGAGATGTTTTATGACCACTGAGAACTTCAAATGTCAAATTATGGCTATTTCGGTTAAAAACTGTAGCTAAAATTCTCAAAATACCGAAAATTGGGAGGTACCGTTATATGGGGGCTATACCAAAACATGGACCTATGTTGACGATGTTTCGTGGAGATGTTTCATGACCACTGAGAATCTCAAATGTCAAATTGCAGATAGTTCGGTTAAAAATTGTAGCTAAAATTCTCAAAATACCGAAAATCGGGAGGTACCGTTATATGGGGACTATATCAAAACATGGACCTATTCCCATATCCTTTGGGATATAAGTTTGCTGATCACTAGGAACCCTAATTGCCAAATTATAGCTAATTTGGTCTGCAAATGTGGCAAAGAACGCCAAAATACCTAAAATCCGGAGGTACCGTTATATGGGGGCTATACCAAAAAGTGGACCGATATAGCCCATCTTCGAACTTGACCTGCCTATGGAAAAAAGACCCTCGGGTGCAAAATTTCAGCACTCTATCTCAATTATTGCGGACGCTAGAGTGATTACAACAGACGGACAGACAGACGGACATGGCTAGATCGTCTTAGAATTTTATCCTGATCAAGAATATATATACTTTATAGGGTCGAACTAAACATTTAGTTCGATGTGTTACAAACAGAATGACAAACTAAATATACCCTCCATACTATGGTGGAGGGTATAAAGATATAAAAAATGTATTCAATCGGTCGAGAACCTTATATGGGGCTATATGAAAGTGTGGACCTATGTATTTCGTGGAGAAGTTTTGTGACCACTGGGAACCTCAAATGTCGAATTGCAGATACTTAGGTGAAAAACTGTGGGTAAAATCCAAAAAACCGAAAATTGGGAAGTTCCCATGGACCTATGTTGATAGTTTTTCGAATTACAGATAGTTTGGTCCAATATACCGAAAATGGGGAGGCACCGTTTTATGGGGGCTATAAAAAACATGGACCTACTTTACAATTTATATAGGGGGCTACACAGAAACATGGACATATGTTGAGATGTTGTGTGTGGCTACTGGGAATCTCAACTGTCGACTTACAAATAGATCTGTCGAAAATTGTAGCTACCGTTATATTGGATCTGTTCCAAAATATGGACCTGAGGTTCCCAGTAGTCACAAAATATCTCCCCCAAAAACTGTAAACTTTTTGGGGGAGATATTTTGTGACTACTGGGAACCTCAAATGTTAAATTACAGGTAGTTCGGTTAAAATTGTAGTTAAAATCCTCAAACTACCGAAAATCGGGAGGTACCGCTATATGGGGGCTATACCAAAACATGGACCTATCTTGACAGTTTTAAATGGAGATGTTTTGTGATCACTATGAACCCCAACTGTCAAATTACAGGTAGTTCGGTCAAAAATTGTTGCTAAAATCTTCAAAATACCGAAAATCGGGAGGTACCGTTATATGGGGACTATACCAAAATATGATGTTTTGCGGTCACTGGGAACCTCAAATTTTCAATAGTTTGGTCAAGCATGTAGTTAAAATCCACAAAATCAAAGAAAATTTAAACTGAATTTAGCAATTTCAATATGGCAATGCTGTTCAAAATCAATTGTCTTTTGTCAAATTTCCATGTTTAAGAAAATAAAAAAGGAAAAAATCATCAATTTTCGCGTTTCTTCAAAATAAGTAGTGGTCTTTCGCGAGTAGAATAGCAGTTAATCGTTTTTCACGCCTTCTAACAAATCTCTTTTTTTAAATTGTTATTTTCACAAAAAATGTCATTACCCACCATACCAATTCTATCGAAAATTATATCTTCTTCAAATGTTTTTTAAAGTTTTGCAATATTTTTATAATATTAAAAAACTAAAAAAATATCGCGAATAAATTAAATTTATTTTTGCTTCATCGTGGTGAAAAAGTCAATGGTAGAAAGTGTATTTGTTTAGCATATTTTAGCAAACTTTTGTAAAGCTTTATGAAATGGTCTGCTGGGTACAAACAAACAACACAAACCACTGTTTCATAAATGCAGAAACTATCGTCTGTCAGGGTGAAAAATTAATTCAAATTAGGATATTTTTAATGCAAATTAACTCTGCCGTCTGTCTAGGGTATTAACAAGACAGAAGACCTCTTTTAGGTCTTTTCAAGACAGAAGCCCTCGTCTAGATCTTTTCAAGACAGATGACTTTTTTCCCATGTCTTCTATAGACAATATTATTCTTCTGTAGACATTCGATTTTTCACAGGTCTTCAGTAGACGGAAAACCTTTCACTTTTATAGGTCTAATATAGACAGCTTAACTTTCTTCTATAGACAGCCGACTTTTTACAGGTTTAATACACAAAAGCTGCCTCGCCTGCTTTCCAGCTTCATTTCTGACATAATAAAAATAAAAAAATAAAGAAGGCCAAACATATTTCGATGCAAGCAAAGCAAGCAGGCGAGCCGCTTATGTACCCAGGCCTTTCACCTTTCACAGGTCTTCTATGGATGGACTAATTTTCTTATATTCGCTTAGACATTCCGTAGCAGGAGGACCTTTCACAGGTTTCCTATAGACAAGAATTTTTGCAAGTCTTCTGTTGATAGAAGATCTTTTATAGGCCTTCTATAGGAAGAGGACCTCTATAAAAAGAAGACATTTTATAGATAGAATACCTTGCGCACGTCTTCTATAGACAGAATGTCATGTACAGGTCTTCTATGTCTAAATTCTATATTTTCTAAACGGTGAAGATAAAGATATGAAATTTTGAGGAGATGTTTATCAAATGAAGATCTTTTATTTTGCAGAGTTAGAAAAAAAATCGTATATTTATAATTTATAACGTCACAGCGGCGGTACCGTTATATGGGCGCAATATCAAAACGTGGAGCTATATAGAACCTTTTTGCAGGGATGCTTCTTACTCCCTAAGATCCCAAAATGTAAATTTTCAGCCAATTTGGTTCAAAAACGGGGTCAGAAACCATAAAAATCGTTAAAACGGGAGGTACTGCTATATGTGGGCTATATAAAAGCGTGGACCTATATTGACAATTTTTGGTAAGGAGATATTTTACTCATGGAAAACGTTATATTTCAATTTTTAGCTAAATCGGTTCATTTTTGTATGAAAAATCCTGAAAATACTTAAAATCGGGTGATATTGTTAAAGGGGTAAAGACCCCCTATTAATATGATCCACACAAAATCAACGAATTTCATTGGGATTTTGAGTTTTTGTTTTAACGAAAATAAGGTCATGTTACAAATACTTCAAATATAACGGCACAGCTAACGAAATTCTCGCTTTTCTCTCTTAGCTAGCATGTTTCCTATCCCATAACGTAAAATTTTGGGCATTTGTAATTTTTTGGCATTTTTAGCACAAAATATTGAATTTTGCCACACTGTGCATCGTACAGTTCTTCTTTAGATTGAAGACCGCAATGACCGAAAAACGTTCTACAGCTTTTTGGTAGGGAATTTTATAATCAAAACAAAATTGTTTTAGGGTTTTTACAGAGACTGAAGTCGTTTGAAGTTTCTTCAATAAACAGTCCCTTTAAAAAACTTTTGGCTGTTCTTCTAGAGACTGAAGACTTTTAGAGAATTCCATAGAATCAAGTAAGAAAGTATCCGTGCTGACGGAGAAATACCCTCAGCCATAGACCAAAAAAAAAAAAAAAAAAATAAATAAACCAAAACAAACTCAATAATGATACCGTATATAAAATATATTGATGTTGGATCACGAGTTTGCTTTAAAATATGTATGTACCCTAATATGGGCCTATACCAAATCATCATTGACATATACCAAACATTTTTATTAACCGAACTTCTTCATAAAAGACTCGAAATACTAAATTACGTTAAACTAAGTTTGAAAGAAATTTTTAAAAAAGTTTTAGAGTTGTCTTGCACTATAGCCATTTTAGTATGTGCCGGCTGAGTTTTGGAGCTTTTGGGCCATTATCTTAGGAAGTATTGACATACTCCGAAAAAATTGTACCGCCGCTAGATCAACCTACTGAACAAAGGGTCAAAACGATGCGAGAGGAGCTCTTAAACGTCACTTTATCCGAATTTTTTGTGGGAGGTACCCGTAGGGGTGGACCGATATAGTCCATGTTCAAACCTGAAACATGACTGGATGAAGAATACTATGTGCAAAGTCTGCACCAATCAGAAACTCCATTCGAGAATTATCTTACGGATTTGCCATTTTGGTTGGTGTCGGCATGGTTTCATGTAGCTTTTAGAACAATATCTCAGGAAGTATGGACTTGCACAGGAAAACAATTGCACCATCGTAAAGAGAGCCGCAAGTAGAAGCTAATGAAAGAAATTTAAAATCTATCCGAGAGGTGCTCTTAACCTTCACTGTATCTTTATTTTGTGTGGGAGGTATCCGAAGGAGTGGTCCGATGTAGTCCATATTCGAACCCGATCTGCAATACGATTTGTAAAGTTTGGACCAAATCGATTGCTACCTTCGAGAGTTATCTTTCACACCAGTTTACAGAAAACTTTTGAACTTTTGTGGGGGAGGTATCCGAAGGATTGGACCGATATGACCCATCTTCGAACTTAAACTAAGTTTGGACAAAATAATACGATACCCAAATTTTGGTTCGAATCGGTTGATCCGTTCGAGAGTTATCATGCGCACAAGCCAGACAGACGGACGGACATAGCTAAATCGACTCCAAATTGTCTGAAACGAATTTCTACCAAACATACTTGGGGTGTAAAACCGTTATTTCGATGAAGCACATTTTTGGTCGTATCAAAGTGTATACCCTTTCTAGCCTAAAGGCTGAGGTATAAATATACCTTAGAAAGGAAGCAACTTTCAGCGTATTCTAAAGACAGGCAGGATTCTGTTTTCAGTTTCCTATAGACAACAGTTCTTTTACTGATGTTTAATAGAGAGTTCAGATTCCACTGGCCTTCGCTAAATAGAAAACTCTTTGGAAGATGGGTTATTCTGGCAAATAAAAATAAAATCCAACAGAATATAGAAAAATGCGATAACAGTTGCATACAAAATTCATATGAAAATCAAAGAAAGTTTTATTATAGAGGCGTTGATATGCTATGACAAAAAAGTAAAATGGCAACTGGCAAAACAAATCTCAAATCCTGTTTATCCTTTGCAAAGCGAGGATAATAATTTTTATCCCTTTTTGGATCAGATTTATTATTGCAAAATTACTATTTTATGGTTGTTTTATTTAAACAAAATAATTGTTTGAAGAATTCCGTTAAAGGAAATGGGGTGGGAATTACTACTTTGTTCAAGGATTAATGGTTTGTTGCCACGTATGTTTCTTAGTTGAATTAAAACGACGACGAAAAAAATAAAATCATAAAAATTCATTCAAGGATATTATGGAAAACTAATAAAATCCATCATTTTGATATGTTAAGGGTAAAAAACAGTGCAAAAAGTGTCACATTTGTGGTTACTTTAGCCAACACAGCAAGGAAGGCAGTAAAGGTGTGTCGCTGACTGGCGTTACATTGCAACAATAATCATAGACGGATTGTTTTTAATGCATTATTGCAGTTATTATTGCTGTTTTGTTTGAGTTGTGTGGTAATAAAAACGCGGGCAACAATGGCAACAAACTTTACATTTTCCGTTTAGTTTTATTACTTTGCAATTTTCTTTGTTTTAGGGTTTTCTCTTCTCCACGAAACGTGCTAAAACAGCAGTTGTCTTTGCAATTGCGTTTTTTGCCTTCTGGAAACCATAAAAAATTGTCATAATCCATGTTGTGACATTTCGTTGTCACTGCATTTTATTTCTCATTTTTTGGTGAAGCATAAAAAATAACGTAACATCCTGTGCTTTACTTATTTTGTCTTCGTGTGAAATTATGATAAATAATGTCAACGCGCCAGCCAACCCATGCTTATCCTGTGAATCTAGAACACACACAAATCCATTTTGAAGAAGTGAGTAAAAGCATTTGCCCATCCCTCTTGGAAAAAGTTCGCTTGAAGTGTTGTACAAAATATGCGTTACAGTAATGCAATGTTCTGTTTCTCGTAAAAAAAATGTCATTGCATTTGTCGTTAAGTAAAGCAAAAAGGGACAGGAGATCCTCGCAATAATAAACATTATAAATGCTGCAAATTCTGATTGCATTCCTTATGTATTTTAATTTAATTAAATTAGCGCTTTTATTACCAATGCATGAAACATCAATGCATTTGAAAATATAATGTTATATAATCTACATTTTTCATTAAAATAATCTGCCGAATATTAAATGATTTTTAGTGAGATTTCGAAACTTTGTAATACCTAGTTCGGTGATATGCACATGTCTCCTTGGCTGTTATCGCGTAAGATAACCAGACATCATATTGACCATGTTGAGATATGTAGAGAAGAGGCATATATATGTTGTGTTATAAGTTTTATATAGTGGATGGGAGGCAAGTCCAAGGGTGTATCCCAAAACAAGCCGTCACTTCTAAGAGGGACGTGAAAAGAAAATTATGATCACCTGTCAATCGTAATATACGGAATCCAGGAGACGGGCATATCCTGCAGCAGATATAATGCAGGACATACAATTGGTGGAATATCCGGAAAGGGCATAAATAATAAATGAACCAATTTAAATGTCTTAGGTAGACTGTAGAAGGACTTATAAGATTACTATAAAAGAAGTCAGAAGAACTTTAACAGATCTTCTAGGGGAAGAAGACATTTAGCAGGTCTTCTAACGGATGAAGACCTTTTACAGAACTTCTTTAGTGAGATCTTTAAAAGGTTTTATACCTTTTACAATATTCTAGGGACAGAAGAGCTTTTACATGTTTTCTAAGGACAGAAGTTTTTTTACAGACCTTTTCTGTACAGACGACTTTTAGTTAGTCTTTTAGTGACAAAAGAACTTTTAAAGGTTTTATAGAGGACCTTTTACAGAGTTTCTCTATATTTGTAGATTTCCAGAGATAGATCAACTTCTGTTGGTTTTCTACAAATAGAATAACTTCTACTGGCCTTTAAGAGATATAAGAGATTTTATACTCGAGGCAGAGGACCTTTGACTGGCTCTCTATAGATGAAAGTACTTTCACAGGTCTTAAGACCGTCTATCTTCAGCAGGTTTTCTAGAGACAAAAACAAACATTTTACAATTGTGAAATCGACCATTTACAGATTTTTCATATTATTTCCAAGAGGTCAATATTTAGATCTTCTTAACAGGGTATGTGCTTTCAGGAGGTCTTCTTCTCTTTCTTCGCCTTCTATTTACCTAAAGTATTCTTTCTATGAAAGAAGACTATAAATGAATAAAAAATTCGATCTCCTGTTTGTAACACAGCGAACTGATTATTTACGACCATATAAAGTATATATGGGTATTTCTGAGTGAAATCGGACATTTTAGTATATTTTCAGATTGTTTTGACTAACGGTTCCAGATATATCGCGCCTTGAAAAACTCTGTAAAAACTATATGCAAGTAAATACTCATAATTTTTTTTAATTTGTATGTTTTGTTTTACCAGCCATTTAATAACAACTAGAAAAAAATTTTGCACATTTTGCTATTTTGAGAATGTTTTAGCATTAATGGATATTACTGAAATAAGTTTTTTTTTGTGCCGGCGATAAGTTTAGATATTGCATATATTTAGTTTATTGTTCGGCTGGTACAATAACTGTTAATCCATTTTGAAAACCGAAAAATGACGCCAGCTTTAAAATGTTCAAGATAAATTCCTAAATAAAACAAAACAAATTTTAATAAATTCATTTTTTATTTTTTGGTTAAAATAATAAATGTTTGACACTGGTATAAAGGAAAATTGTATTGACAAATTTTAAAAATTAAGAAGAATAAGAAATAATCATTAATAATCCCACAACCAAATATGACTTGCAGTTTTTGTAAATGACATAGTTTAATAAAAAATCAAGGCGCGATATCTCTGGAACCGTTAGTGAAAAAAATCATAAAATACACTAAAATGTTCTTACAAAAAAATCAACGAAATCGAAAAGCACCATTTTAAAAAAGTATCCGATTTCACCCAGAAAAACCCATATATTCTTTATCAGGATAAAATTCTAAGACGATCTAGTCATGCTGTCTGTTGTAATCACTCTAGCGTCCGCAATAATTGAGATAGAACGTTAAAGTTTTGCACCCGAGTGTCTTTTTCCATAGGCAGGTCAAGTTTGAAGATGAACTATATAGGTCCACGTGTTGGTATAGCCACATATAACGGTGCCACCCGATTCAAGGTATTTTGAGGATTTTAGGTACACTTTTGGCAAAACTAGCTGATATTTGACATTTGTGGTTCTCAACGGAAAAAATTCTCCACTAAAAATGACTCAGATAGGTCCACGTTTTTGTATAGGCGCCATATAACAATGTTACCACCAGTTATTTCGAATATTTTATATACATTTTTTAACCGAATTTGCTGAAATTTGACATTTGATGTTCTCAATGATCAAAAAAAAAAAAAAAAAAAAAAAAAAAAAAAATTCTCCACTGAAAATTACCAATATGGGCCACCATGTAACGATACCTCCCGATTTAAGGTATTTTGGGGATTTTATAAAAGTGCCAACAGTTTGAAGAAATTTTTTAATAAATTTTTGACCTAATAAGGACATTTGAAGTATCCATGGTCGAACAATTTTTGCACCTAGCAGGAAACTTATTATTCCATTATAGTTTAGAATATTGAATGGAGGGTATAAAACGTTGGGCCCGGTCGAACTTAATGTTTTTTACTTGTTTTCTTTGCGTCATCGCTTATTTTATTTCATTTAGAGTCCAACGAATATCGGAGCTCGGTTTTGTTTTCATAAGTTTTTCGGAATTTTGCGTTCCAATACATCCTATAAACGTTAAGATTAGAGTTGGATAATCTAGTTCCTAGTTCCAAAACGTATTTGTAACATCATGAAATGTAACGTGTGATATTAAGTATACGCAGTTTGTTCAAAAAAAAATGTGGGCCATTGGAACTGCGTAGTGAACGAGATAGTTCCATATAGTTCCTTTGGCACAACTCTTGTTAAAATACGTTTTAATGCAGTCATTCCCATACAATATCTGCTGTATGTTTCGGGTATTTGTCCTGTTGGAAGTACCATGCTCCTCGTAGAACCAATCTCCAGATTGCACACATTATTGGTCTACATGCAGCCCCACACGATAATATATTTAGGCCGCAATCGCTGTCGTTTTCTTCTTCGTCTATGGAATATATGTTTGCTAAGAGCACTTCGAACATGTAGTAGTATGCAGAGGTATTCCAAGGGTTTTATGCACAATAACTTTCATATAACTCTTAAGTCTTGCAGCAATTTTATATAGACTTTGTACCGGCTATATGACGATTGGTCGTAAAGATTACAAAAATTGGTACAAACATTAATAAAAATTTATTTAAAATACTAAATCCCGAAAATTGCTTCCATGCCCTGTGTACATTTTTAGAGATAACTGATAAAAAAATAAATAAATACCAAAAATAAATATTCTTCGGAGACCCCCTATGTGGTATACCAATCTTCATATCTCGACGAGATAAAGCGATTTTGAGATGTGTGTCCCTCCGTCCGTCTGTCCATTATAAATTGTAATCAAACTCTAGGCCGCAAGTATGGACCGATCGTCTTGAAATTTTGTATGGAGGTCGGGTTCAGACCAAAATACATCCCTATTTTTGTTGGAAAATATTTAGCGGGTGAAATGGACCAAAAACATAATATTTATGGAATGGAATGGAATTGTTTGTCGCAATAATAGTCTGATCAATTTTAAATATAGTAAGAGTATATGTCAAAGAAAGAAACTTGCAATCGGAGATGGCGATCAGATAATATTTAGAAGGTTAAATGGACCACGACTTTTGTGTAAACATTGTGAAAATTTGGAATATAAAGCTTATATTTTTATTCTTGGAAGACATATTCCGGGTAAGTAAGGTATACATGGAAAAGGAACTTTGACATTTCTATTGATGTCAATTGTGTTGGTGTACATGATCAGATAACAGAGTTGCAGCCTTATATATCCAATTATTACTTTGTAGTGTAAAAATACACTAGAGGTCGCAATTATAACTCAATTGTTACGAAATTTTGCACGAGGTAAGACTTTAGGTCGAAGAAGGTGTCTACAATCTTGGATGATGATCTGACATTATTTAGCGAGTGAAATGGACCATTACTTTTGTATGAAAAATATAAACATTTTATATTTGGTCCACATTTTAAATCCTGGAGGGCATATACCGCCAATGTAGCCTACATATGAAAAAAGAGTGACTGACCTTTCCCGTATACAAATGGCATTAATGAGTTTGGTAGATAACGAGGCTACTGCCTAGTATAGAATGGGTTTTCCCGTGCTATAAATTGTCTTTATCATGACAGAGAAATTCCAAGTTTATGGATTATTGCAAAATACGTGGAGCCCAAGCATATTAATTGTCCAATTGGATGTTTATACACATCGCACCAAAATTTTTAACTTTTTATTGAGAAAATGATTAACCCTACTTACTATAAAAATCTGGCAAGACTTTGTCTACTCTTTCGTCAAAAAAATACCGGTATTTCACTTTTCATGTCTTAAGAGTAATTATTTATGTATCAATAGTTTTGTCTTTACTGAAAAAAGGAAACTTTGATTTACTACCTTTTTGTTGAACATGTAAGATATATCGCTTTGCCACCTTTTTTTTAAAATGTACACGGAGTCGCTACTGTTAATTCTTTTTTTTTTTTTTTTTTTTTTGAAACATTACTTTTGGTGAAAGTAAAGGCAACCCCTGACCTCCTCCTGGCGTATAATTTTGGGATTTAAACATACAACAATTTACCGCCGAGTCCGAATAGCGTGTCCTAAGACACCACTTGTAGAGAAGTTTTTCATGACTGAAATACTCAAGAAATGCCAAAAATATTACGAACGGGATATTTTGCACCGTTGGCGTATTCCCCGGAAAGGTAACTTCAAATTTTCAACCCCTCAGTAATGTTGGCGACATTTTCTGAGTATTTCAGTTGTGTAGATAAAATAAGTTTATTTTTCCATAAAGGAATTTTGATTTGCTGAAAGCTAATTCCCACACGAGTAGTGGTGTAGGGTATCACATGGTCGGCCCCGTCTGACTATAGCCTTTGCTTACTTTTTTTATAATGTGATTTTTAAAAATTCAATATCTCGCCGTAAAAAATAAGGGAAATCTACATATATTTCCCTCAAAAATTGAAAATGTTTTGATCACTTCCTAACCATTACGAAATAAGTCCATTAAACAACACAAACATCCTTCCTTTTTGTATTGTAATTACTATTTCTACATTGTTAATTTTTTATCATAATAAATGAATTTAAACCACCATATAATTATTGAATTTTAAAAATAAAAATATTACAATATACATTTCTTTGTAATTATCCATAATTGAAGGTGTTTATTTTTTAAACAAAGCTATTTATTTAAATATGGATTGTTGCTGTGGTTAAAAATACATTTATTTCTTATAAAAACAACAAAGATGGTTGCAAGCAAAATATTATGTAGTTGGCAGCAATAATTACGATCTTTTTCCACTGACAAGTGCAATTTTTCTCCTCTACACATTATAAATTGTCTTTTGATCTTTTGCGGAAGTAATAAAAAAGCTCATTTACAATTTCCATTGTTTTTATTTATGACTGTTATACAAAAGATATACGAGAAAGTTCCTCGGTATTACGTGTGTCATTTTTTGCAAGAAAAAAATCTTATGGTCATTTTTGCAATACTTAATGATTATTTGGAATAAGGCCAATGATGACGTTGGGAATCTTCAGAAGAAAACTCGTTGATGAGAAATTCAACATCAATGAGTTGTCGATACTTATACTCTTCTTTTGAAATATAATAATGAGAAGAATAAAGTACACAATAAATCAAAGTGATGCCATTATGGAAAACTCTCTTGATTACCTAGGGCTCTTGAAAACCTAAAACCCTGTTTTATAGAAAATCTCCTAAATTTGTAAAAATTGTAGGAAACCTCTTAGTTTTGTAAAAAAGAAAAGATCTGTAGAAAACCTCCCAATTTTATTAAATTGAATTTAAATTTTTATATTTTCATAATCATTTTTTGTTTCGGAAACTCCCACAAAATCCCCCTTTCATTATGTGGCCCATGATCCAGTATCCCATTAAAATAACAAAAACCAATTTAATTATATGTTTGTTTATAAAAATTTGTTGTATTTTATTTAATTTATGTTTTTCATTTAATTGTCTTATTTTGTTGTATTTTAAAACTAAATTATTAATATTAAGTAATATAAACAAAAATTGATGCAATTTTTGTTTGTTTAGGCGAAATATTGTTTTTTTGTTTAAAACTAAAATAATGCTTATAAACTATATATTACATAATGCTATTAGTTTTCATTTTTCTTAATTAGGGGTGAAATTCAAAAAATTACAAAACATAACTTTTTCAAAATTTTTACCATTACAAAAAAGAACTAAGAAAAAAATCAACGAAACTTCTTATCACAATCGCTTTGATGAGTTTTGGAAAATATGAGGAGAAGAAGGAAACTTATTTACCAAAAAATATAACTAAGGAATTTTCTTAAAAATAATAGAAAAGCTTTTATAGAATTTCGTTGTTTTGGCCATTGGGGCTTTTTTGTAGATTTTGGAAAAAATATTTTTTGAAGATTGTTTTGTACTATGGCATCTTTGTTGGTAGGCTGTCTGGCTGGCTGACTGATTGGCAGGCTGGATCTTTGAATTTCCCCCCTTTGATTTGGTGTGGTTGTCATTTGGCAGCTTATTTCTGATGGGAACTGGGTGATGTGTTCTGTTGCTGTGTGGAACCACTCGAAGATGTTCGACTCAGGATTGAGGGTGTGGATTGCAGATATTGCCTTAACACATCATAGACCACTGAGGCCACATAACGCCAATGGGCTTCACGCATTGCCAAAATTTGTTGCTCTTGTTGTCGGGCCTTACGCATTAAAGCGGCTTGATCGGGAATATAGAAAGCTACGGCCATCTTTGCTTTGGTTTGTTTTTGTGATTAACAAATTATTTCTTTGAATTACACAATTTCTTGTAATATTGTTTTTATCGATTGTCTTTTACGAGTTTTTCACTTTGCTTAAAGTCTTTTTGTATTTTTCTTTCGCTTGATGATGATTCAATATTTTTGTTGTTCTTGTAAAAAATCACGCTTCTTGTGGTTTTATTTTTCTCACACAAAAATGTATTAATTTTTTTTAAATCTTTATTGAATTGCTTTGTTAGGAACGCACAACCTTTAGGTTTGATGGTTGAATGGGAACTGATTTAATTGTGCAACTCAGAGCGCCTTTTATACGTTACTTGCTCTTTGTGCTCACCCAGAGCTCTCAAAATCCACTCCACTTAGGGTTTTTACCGTAAAAATTATACCACAATGCTCTCATGGGCACTAAAACGAGAGAGCGCCACCAAGAGAGCAAGGGAGAAAAAACATGACGACAAGAGTATTTCGTGAAATACCGTTGTTTTCGAACACACGAACATGAACCCGCCAAAAAATACGTTTGTTTACGATTCTTGGCAGGGGGCTTGTTTTTACTATTTTGTTGACATCGCTCATTCGCATCCGAGTTTTACTTCGAAATATTGATATACTGGATGTGTGTACGTACGACGCTGCGGCGTGTGTAGTGAAAACATTGAGGCCTGCTGCTTGCTATCAAGCAAATTGTGCCGCCACATACGACCAGAAGAACGTGCGGCTTGTGTGATTTGTTTTGGTTGTTGTTTTTTATTTCTGATTCTTTAGAGGCCATTAACTAAGGGTGCCAAAGTTACAGGTCGTTGAGTTATTTTTGTGCCAGGCCACAATGGCAAAGAAATATGTATCTGGTTGGAGAGCAGGGCCAAAAGGGGAGCACAATTTCCTTGACTAAATAAAGTAGTCCTAGGAAACGCCTAATGGTTTCTTATTACAGTGAGAAGTTTTCATCCCCTAATATTGTAAGGCAAGTTTCTTAGGAATGTATTATGTTGTTGTTGTTGTTGTGTATCTTAAGGATGTAGCTTCCTTTTTGGCGCCAATTTTATGTTTTTTGTTACAAATCGTTTTATTTACAGCACGTCTCTATGCTGTGTGTATGCCATTGCCAATTTAGCCTAAGGGTGGTTTTTGCCCTCCAAATTGCCTGTCTGGCTGGATGGTTGTCCTTAACATCCTTAGAAATCCTTTGTGGCAGCAACAACACATACATTGTTAGGTTTTTTATGTTTTATTTCCTTATGGTTGTTGCTGTTCCTGCTGTTCAGGATGATTTCAGAAAAGGGCGGAGTTTTAGAAATTCCTAGATTTTGTTGGTTTTCGTGTGTCTTCTTCAAACGCACATAATCTCTATACACTTTCTCTTTTTGGCCTTAGATTCACAACGTTAAGGTATTGCTGTCTGTGGCTTTTAATATTACCCGGCTTCTTGTGAAGAGACCTCATAAAAGGGAGGAGCCAAGCATAAATGGTATGTTTTCTTTTTTACTTTAACTTCACATTTTCTATATTATCTTTATGTTGGTACAACAAAAAAGGTTTTGTATACAGACCATGACCGTAATTTTTCCTCACACAGTTCCCAAGTGTTAGCAGTGCCAGCCAGCAGCATAGAGTGTGTATACCTGCTTTGTATGGCAGATGATGATTCATCATCTACTGGGTGGAGTTTTTGTAATGTTGGTTGGTATCTTTTTTTGTTTGAGTTTCGTTACATATTTTTTGTGTGTTTTATTTGTAAAACTTTTGAGGTTTGTGATTTGTAGAATCTTAGCCAAGATGGCTGATTTTTAAGAACACACTTTTCTATATACAAACATATTCACATTTTAACAACGGGGGCGTCTTATTCATTCAGCCATTATAATAATGATTTATTAAAATTAATGATTTTTTCTCTCAACTTTTATTTGAGTCATGCAGGGAGTCCACCGAAAATTGCTTTAATTGAGGGTGATTTTTTCTTTCTTTGAATAAAGAAAAATATAGGAAAATAGAAAAAATACAAAATCTATTGCAAAATTAATTCGAATTGTATCCAAATTGCCGAAACATACTACGAAAATCAAGAATGGCATTAATATAAATGCTTAATGTTTTATTAAATAACCAGATAATTAGCTCTTCTAATCGAAAAACGCCAAGTGAAAATGTCAGAAAAACCATTGTTTTCCCAGCAAAATATGGAGAAGCGGTTCAGATTTGTAATGGAGAATATTTCAGGTCCGCTGGAGTTGTATTAGGATGATGTTATATTTTTTGATGAGACGTATTTTCTACCCCATTTCTTCGAGTTCATTGTCAGACTGAGTGTTTCATCGAGGGTTTTAAATTTATCAAAAGATTTTATATATAATCCTTTCTTTCTCTAATGTAGTTTGTCGGATTTTTACTCCCAATAATGCTGTTTAGGATTTAATCGTCCCTGTTCCCTATTTTATCCTAACGCGATATATTTATAAAAGTTTAAAACATATATATTTATATTTATAAAAGTTAAAGTCCAATTCTTCATGCCTACGTGGTACGTAAATTCCGGAAAATATCTTGAAAACCGTTTCGTCATTTTCTAAGATTTAACATATTTAATAAGTGGCCGGAACTTCGGCTCATTTGATTGGCTGCACAATCAACGTTGTCTCGCAAATTAAGTTTTAATTAATTTACATGGGTTCGTAATTTTCGCAAATATAGCGATTATAAAACGATAGGGACGAAATCCATCAACAAATATATAGCCTATTTGCACTACGGGATATTCCTGGATATTTTCTGAATATAGTATGAAATATGGTTCAGTAGTTTTGGAAGTCGTGATAATTTTTGTTCCATAAAATTTTTTTTCTATAAAAACCATTTACAAAAATTATTCAATTCGGGGCAGCCGTTCTCAGCTGATGCAATTACCAACGTACGACATTTGATTTTTATTTATAAAAATATAGCGTTTTTTTAAATATGGCATTAGGGAGGTACCACGCTCCCTCCAAAATTCAACAAAATATGCAGACATTTTTCATCGGGGGCAGTAGTTTTGTACATGCAACATATTTAAAGAAGTTGGCGTAAAAGTGGGCGTGGTTAATTTTTCTTTCCGTAATTAAACTATGACGAACATTTAAAAAATTATCCAAATCGTCCCAGCCGGTCTCAACTTATGCAATTACCAACGAACGACATTTGATTTTTACCTATATAGATTTTAAAAGTGGACGTAGGATAGGAGACGCATGCACCATTGTCTCGCAAATTAATTTTCGCAACGCAGCATTCGTAATTTTTGTAAATATAGCGTTTTTAAAAAAACGTCCCCCCAATTCAACAAAATACATTTGTAGCCTATTTTCACAGGGGGCTATCCTAGTACATTCCTTGAAAATTTCTGCAAAATCGGGTTAGTAGTTTTGTATATATGTATAAGATATTTAAAAAAAATGGGTACAACAGTGGGCGTGGTCTTTCCATAAAAACAATAGTTGGGCTATGACGAACTATTTAAAAAAAAATATCGAAATCGCTTCAGCCGTTCTCAACTTATGTAATTACCAACGATCGACATTTAATTTTTATTTACAAAGATAAAGGGTCGCCTAAAGAAAAAAGTCGGGACAAAGACACTACTTCACATTGAACAACTTCCACAATATTGCTGGGAAATCAAGAAATGATTGAGCCTGTAATGCCGATAGTATTTAACTCCTTATGGTAATAATCTCCTTTAATATTAGTGACTGTTGTTGAAATGTCCCCAATCAAAGCTTGAATTTTTGTCATTACAATTAAAAATCCAAACAACTACAAAAGTATCAGTCTGCTGTGCCAACAGAGATATACCCCAGCCTGTGTGAATTGAGACTATCATACATGAACAGAACGTATAACGGACTTCCATCTATGTACAGAACGAATACCGGATAGACAACCGGATTAAATACCGGACGGCCACAAATAGGACTACTCATCTAGTCAAGACATTCATTTTGTATATATGGGGATTTCTGAGTGAAATCGGACACTTTTTCAAGATGAGGTTTTTGATTTCCTTTATTTTTTGCTGTGGCGATGCTGCTGATTAACAAACCATTTTAGTATATTTTCAAATTTGTTTGACTAACGGTTACAGAGATATCGCGCCTTGAAAGAGTCAAATTCGGTAAAAACTACATGCAAAGAAATACTCATAACTTCTTTAATATTGGTCCAAATGGGACCATCGTTTTTTTGATTTGTTTGTTTTTTTATCAGCTATCGGAAGAAATATTTTAAAGAAAAATGCACAGTGGGTTTCAATGCAATTTTCGGGATTTAATATTTAAAATCAATTTTTAAACATGATTGCACCCTTCGATTTTTTCAAAAAAAATTGTATGTTAAACTTCGTTCAATTACAAAAATTTTAAGCCCTATGTGGTAATGGGATTCGGACGATTACTATTTTTTCTGAATTTTGTTAAAATTTTCAATACAATTTTTCCTTTATACCTTTGTCCAAAATTTATTATTTTATTAAAAAAATTAAAAGTTTTATTTATAAATATTTGTTTTGATTTTATATTTATGAATTTATCTCAAACATCTTAAAAACTGTGTCATTTTTCGATTTTGAAAATGCATCAGCGAAAATTCCATTAAAGTCCACTGTGGATTTTTTTTTCTATTTTTTATGATAAATATATAATATATAATGATAAATATGTACTCTTAGCTTCAAAAATACAGGAAATACAAATTTTGGACAAAGGTATTAAGGAAAAATTGTATTGACAAATTTTTAAAAATTCAGAAAAAATAGTAATCGTCCGAATCCCATTACCACATAGGGCTTAAAATTTTTGTAATTGAACGTAGTTTAACATAAAATTTTTTTGAAAAAATCGAAGGGTGCAATCATGTTTAAAAATTGATTTTAAATATTAAATCCCGAAAATTGCACTGAAGCCCACTGTGCATTTTTCATTAAAATATTTCTTCCGATAGCTGATAAAAAAACAAACAAATCAAAAAAAGATGGTCCCATTTGGACCAATATTAAAGAAGTTATGAGTATTTATTTGAACATAGTTCTTTAAAAATGCGATAATTTCAATAGGCGATATCTCTGTACCGTTGGTCAAAAAATAATTTTAAAATATACTAAAATGTTCTGTTGGCTAGGAGCATAAATTGAACCAAAAACAATTGAAATCAAAAATTACTTTTCTCCGAACTGTCCGATTTCACTTAGAATTATATGTATGTGGGTCTACGGCCATGTTCTTGATACGTTAAAAATTTCAAGTTAGAACCAAATTATAATGCATTTGTTGGGGTCATAACCACGTTGGAATAACTTAGAGTATACTGCCAAAGTTACTTCTCTTCTTCTCTTTACTTCTCTTCTGTCAACAAATAAGGCGCCTTGGCATTACAGGTGTTTGAACAATTCCTCACGAGTAATCAGTGCTACTATTGTTTTAGCATTTACAAGTCATCAAACATACAGGTGTTGCAGTAGCTCGTTAAGCATGCTCATTCATGGTTAGCTATGACTTTGTCTGTTTAGCTGATGCATCCGGTCATTGCTTCATAGTTCATTGTGTTTTTGACATTTTTATTAAAAATAATTCCACCTGCTTTTTTAATGTATGCCGACTATTGGAATCTGATCGCTCTATATGATTGTATGATCCACTTATGAAAGCATAAGTCGGACCTCCATTGGTCATAAAAGTGTCCAGTGAGCTATGTAACGACTACAACTCTAGGTCAAGTAGATAATAGGGCCATATTAATGCGACTTTAGATGCAGATCGATTAATACGATATTTTTCGACTATTCAGATGGTTTGCGACTTTACAAAATGAATTTAACAGATACGAATCTTAAGTAACAGTCGAGGTTTTGAAAAAGATAAAGTATTTCGTGACATCTTCTTAAAGATCTTAGAGAATCCGGAAGTGAATAAAAGAGACACAGTATATATAAAAAATTACATGTTTCTCGCTTTTTCGATATCCTTAGAGCAACTCCAAAGTTAATTTGTGAATTGTGTCTCGCACTGTCAGTACAGGTCAAGAAGGAATCAGAAATATTTTGTTTCTTTTTGTTTCATAACTGCTCGCTTTCCACAAAAATAGTCACTAACGTTTGCTACGTTGTCACTGCGAAATAAATTATTGCGTCACTCTTCCGTGTTTTTTTTGTAATAGCAATTTTTAAAGATAAATGTAACCTTGAAATCTATTAACTGAAGATAAGAAAATTGCATTATATCTTCTCTAGAATATAGTAAAATGTAGTTTGCAGTCTATTAGTCATAAATTAAATTGATATAAATGAAATAATATTGGTTCTTTACTAAAGAAATAAGCAATTGCGGTTAGTGCTAAATAAAACCTTGAGAACAATTGCGCAATATTTCATTGCAGTTTGTTAATCCACGTAGCATTTCTCATGGAGTAGAATTCAAACAATACAATTTTTGTATACATAAAGAAAACTAACTAATTATCTTTTTAATAGATTTAAAAATATTACATAGTTTTCCGGCAAATGGTCATCAAGGAAAATTTTTTGTATTAAAGCAGTTTACGGTGTTCAGATTAGCGCCAAAGCAAATGGATCACCATATGTTTTTGTGAGCTCATTAAACACATAATAATCTTGTCTTCAAAAGAGGCAACATAAGAAATGTTCATTTTTAAAAAAATAGTGGACTGCCTTTTTTGACCATAAATTGTAAAAAATTGAAAAAAAGTTGCCTCGTTTAAAGACACAACCCACAAAAATATATGATGAAATGCTATTGGAGAAAAACGACTACGTTACATAAGAACAATACATAGTGAATTTGTTCCTTCCAATGCTCATATCTCAATTTTGTCTTTCTACTTACACTTCAAAGAAGCCAATAAAAAATTGTCGATTTTTTGAAAGTGACAAGTGGAGTATTCCCTTAATTTTCAATGATACATCCTATTATATAGCCAATTATACAGAAATATGAAAAGAGCAATAGCAATAATAAGTTAACGTATTTTGTAGTATGCAGACTTTCAACAAAAATTTGCCTGAAAGGAAATTTTTAATGACAATTTTTCCTTTGTATTTGATAACAATTTTCCCTTGTATTTTTATACCCTACACCACCTTGTGGTAAGGGGTATTATGTGTTTGTGCAGTAGTTTGTAACATGCAAAAGGAAACGAGATAGACCCATAGTTCATTTTAGGGATATACATAGAATCACTTTTTGAGTCGATTTACGCATGTCCGTCTGTCCATGTATTTTTGTAAACAAAGTACAGGTCGCATTTATTGTCCGATTCGCATGGAAATTGTGGAAGATAGTTTTTGTGGCCAAAGGACGAACGCTATTTATTTTGGTAAAAATCGGTTCTGATTTGAATATAGCCCCCAATATATCTTCACCCGATTTAAGGCATTTGGTGCACGAAACACGCTATATATTTCCGATTTCAATGAAATTTGGAATGTGCGACGAAATTTAGTCTAGAAATAAGTGTGCCAAATTATATAGAAATCGGTTCAGATTTGGATATAGTCCCCATATATATCTTCGCCCGATTTAAGGCATTTGGTGCACGAAACCCGCTATATATGTCCGATTTCAATTAAATTTGGAATGTGCGACGATATTTAGTCTAGAATTAAGTGTGCCAAATTATATAGAAATCGGTTCAAATTTGGCTATAGCTCCTATATATATTCTCGGCCGATTTTAGGTATTTGATGCACGAAACACGCTATATATGTCCAATTTTGATGAAATTTGGACTATGTGACGGAATTTGGTCTACAAATAAATGTAAAAATTATATCAAAATCTGTTCTGATTTGGATTTAGCTCCCATATATGTATATTTTACATATTCACAGTGGTGTAGGGTATTACATAGTCGGCCCGCCCGACTTTGACCCTTTCCTTACTGGTTTACAATTTGAGTTCACTAAGATGCAATCAGCAAAAGCCCCCATTAAAATACCTTGCGTCATGTATTTTAATGGGGGCTTTTGTGTTATTTTGTCAGGAAACATGGACTTGTCCTCCAAACAAGGACTAACTACTTTCGACGAAAATTTCAAAACAAACCCTTAAACTGGAGTTAAACGAAAATTTTGAACTTTTTGGTTTGGACATGATATTACGAGTTTCAAATTTGGATCAAATTGGCTGATCTCTTCGATAGTTACCGTGCAGGATAGGACCAATACGACTACAATTTGTCTGAAATGTATCACGTACAAACATACCTTTGGCTTAAAACTAGTTTACGATGAGGCACATTTTTATCGTGTGAAAGGGCATATGTATGCCCTCGTTAGCCCTAAAAACTGAAAAAAACATAATAAGTAAATAAATAAATGAAAGTTTCGTTATATACGAGCGAAACAAATAGACCTCTATTTTGCATACTTTCTACCCAGTGATATCCTATAATGCCGAATTTTCAGCTAACTATATGTATAGGAAAGTCTGCTATCCCCGTCATAATACCGTGAAGTTCATCTGAAAGTTGCTTAATAAATTAATTCTCCATAGACAGTTTCTGGCCTACACGCCATTTGAAATTTTTTTGGAAGGTTTGACAGTTTTTAGCCTAAACGAACTCAAGACAGTTTGACATACGGTTATGTGTTGTGTTGTTTAAAGTGACTTGAAAAAAAATTATTTTACTTGAGTACATTTTGGTCCGATCATTTTTCACAACTTTCGACGTGGATAATCACGACAAGAATGCATCGATCAATTTAACTCTTTGTATGTCGATAAAGGACATCCAAGGCCACTATGAAAAACTCGCTAAAAATCGAAGGTCGTGAAGACCGTCCAAAAACGACCGTTGGTCCAGAAAAAATTAAACCTTGCGTGAACGGATAATGCAAGATCGCTGTGTTATATAGAGGCATCCTTGGGTATTTCATCCACTAACTAACATTTGATATTGCATGAATAACTGGCCGCAAAAACGGATTTCTCTCGTTAGATCCAGCACCATTTGAGGATCGCTCAAAAAGGCTCTTGTTGATTTGTGCAAAGAAATTGTGAATCACGGTGCTTCAAAAGAAGTTTATAAGATCGTCACAGACGAGGAATCTTGGATCTATGCGTATGAGTCCGAAAAAACAAAAAAACAATCATCGACCGATGGAGGCTTTTTAAGGTGAACCAAATCCAACGAAAACTGCAGTTCGAAGCAAATTGTCGCCTGATTCATCGGCTAAACTGACCATGTTGCTACTATACGACTTGAGGAACGTAGGAGGTTAATTCTGAGTGGTACACTAATTCGAAAAACCAACAAGAAAAGACGAATCATTGTGCATCATGCCAGTGTGGGCTGGGGCTGGGCAAAACTTGAATGACTTCATTTGATTCCCGCACATCAAGAAAAAAGAGTGGTCAACAATTTTCGTCGCCAGAAGATGCTGTTGAAGCATGTTTTGGAGGTGTATCAATCGGAGTGGAAAATTTATATAAGATTTGGTTTGTGCGCATGAAAAGTGTATAAATCATGCTGGAGAATACTTTGATGATAAATATTCGCATTTTCATTATTAGGTTAGAATTTTTCTAGTTTCCCTCGTATAAGAAAACGTGAGAAAAGTTGTGAGAATAAAGAATTATTTTATATAAAAAAATGTGAAATTTATTTTGCAATCAACCTACACGACGAACATTGGAATTCAAGGAAACTTTAAGATATTCCTTAAGGCAAGTCAAGATGAAATGCAAGACCTTGAAATTTTACCATGATTCATTCCACCACCACCTGAACAAAGCAATGGGAATACAAGTTATATTATGGTTAAGCCCTTGGCGGCAGGACACCAAGAAATTTCCGTTTTTGGCGTAATAATCAGGTGTTGTGGTTCAACCCAGTCAAAAGCCAGTTCATAACGTCTGTTATTTCGTCGGATTCCACCAAACTTAATACAGACGTTGCATCTACTGAAGCCAGCATTCTATCGGAAGTATGTGGCATCATACCAAATCCTCCAGATTTTAATATGTACGAAACGCTGGATTCCTGTTCTATGAAAATTTGAAATGCAATATATTTTCTTCATAATATACATATTTCAAATATACAAAATTTGACATCAAAAATTGACGAGCTTACAACGAAGATTGAAGAAATGGCTAGTAGTGGCAGGATTCGTTCTAAATCCAGAAGTCGGTCAAAATGTGAAACAGAATAAAAGCAGATTTGTTGGTATCAGTACAAGTCTGGAGATCGTGCAAATAAATGTGTGCATTCTTGTTCACGGTCTCCAAATC
This sequence comes from Musca autumnalis, assembly GCF_047663935.1. Taxonomy (NCBI): domain Eukaryota; kingdom Metazoa; phylum Arthropoda; class Insecta; order Diptera; family Muscidae; genus Musca; species Musca autumnalis. Next base: position 245,982,122 of record NW_027411977.1, on the reverse strand, counting down.
CTCCATTGTCTTTGGTGACGGACATGGATATCTCATACGGTTTGACATTGTGGGCGGAGCTTCAAATTGTGCAGTAGTTCCGCCCTGTGACAAACGTTAAAATTTAATGAAAAAAGGCAGTACATATTCTCTGTACATTAGATTAGAAAAAACATAATACTAAATGAAGTTGGATTTTACTATTTTTGAGACTCTCAAAATTTTTCAACTAAAAACCTGTAGATCATGGGAAAAGATTTTAAACTACACTCTTCTGCCAGACGGTAAAAATAATTTTCGTACACATACCAAAAATCTGTGCTGTGTAGGCATTGGTCTCGAGATCTTGAACTCAAAATGTTAGGCAACAGCCAAATTAGCAGGAAAATATTTCTAAAATCATTAAAATTTTTAACATTAAGTGTGACCACAGAGGGTCTTCCCTCCCCTAGGTCTTTTAAAAAAAACTATTTTTATTTTTTTATATTTTGTTTGTTAAGTTATATTGCATTTTTGATCATAATATGACAAATACATAAAATACGGGAAATTCATATGCTATATTTCTTTGTGATCTTTCCGTTTACGAACTGACACATAAACCGTAGATCATTATGACGTACAATTGAGTATATTTCTGGAAATGTGTGAATGCCATCACCGCAGTCATTAACTTCTGCTTTCATCTTTCACACAACAAAAACAATCAAAAGCATGAATGAGAAAATCTCATTTTGTATTGACGTCAGGTAAATATTGTGACAATTATTCAGAAAGTCTCGTATTAAAGGCTAGTATTTTAGCAAGATTATGAAATAAGCCTTCTTGTTAAGTATGTATTTAAAATTAAATTAATCTTCCGATAATTATCAAAAGTAGATATTATTTTTCCCCTCAAATAAAAATATTTTTTTTCATTACATTTTTCATTTTTAGTAAATAAATTTGGCCCTCGTTTATTTATGTCTGAAAATAAAACTGTCAATAAATTAAATCGTGTGCCACAGAATTGGTTAGCAACAAAATATGAGCATCGTCTGCCAAAAATGAATTTATAAGCATTCAGCCATTAAACTGGTTTATATATCGGCACATATATCTGATATAGTCAAAACAAATAAATAAAACAAACACATTGTTTTTTGTTTTGATTTCGTTATTGAAATGGGAAACACAATAGGTTTTGTTTTTGTTTTTAATTATTTTGTTTAATCTGATGTAATTGTAGGAAATTAAAAAATAATCCATTTATATATGGGTCGAAGACCCGTCTTGACTGCGGTGAAGGATCACTGCACCGGGAAATACATCGGGAACATTGGATTTTTAAATTCTAATGAAAGTCTAAAAATAATATATTGTGAACTATGGATATTTTCCCAGAAAATCGCAAGGGATGTCTAATGTTAATAAGCCAATATTTATAGAACATCAATATATTTATAGAACCCCCAATTTTTATAAAACCCCCAATTCTGTGACCCTGAATATGACACTGCCAAATAATTTCGAATTCTATTGCGCGAATTCTATCTACGAACTAGAATGCCCCCGCTCATCGACCAACAATCCAATATTTAAATATCCCTTATTTAATAATCTCATCAAAATATCGGAATCGGAATATTTATTTGAGTAATGAGTGTGAACTGATTACAAAATCTCTTGATTCAAATTCAATGGACATACAATGCGGGTAATCACTTATCATCTTAACGGTAAATGGTGTTCTATTTGTATTGTGACTGACATGTGTCGTCACTTGGTGTTGAAAAAAACCAAGCCAATATTTCTGTAGTAATTTCAAGTAAACGTATAAATAAATTGGAGTAAACTATTACTAAGTCATTATCCATTTAAATAAACATTTGCATAAATAATTGCAATAAAAAAGCTAACTAATTTTAAACTAACAAATCATGGCACGCCCAATAATTTTAATCTGATCTAATTGACACGATAATGTCAAGAATGAAATTTAAAAAAAAAGAAAATTAAATAAATGCATAATTAAGAACCCATGTTTCCCACAATAACAAATCACGATCATCATTGAAGGGATCTCCTTCACAGTAAATTAACACCAACATGATAATTATGGGCTTACAAATGGTAACAACCCAAGAATTAGAAATGTGATTGGCCCCAAGCTGTTGTTAACAAATCTTTAAAATTATCAGAGTTTTCTCTCTATTTTTAAGGAAAATTGTATGGTGGCCCTAAACAATAATCAAATCATAAACAAAGACTAAGCATGCTCAATTTTGTCTGAAAATTTTGAAATATTCTCTATCACTTCATCAAACGGAAGAACAAACATATAAAACAGCAAAAACAAATAAAAGTGGCTACGTTTTAAATCGGAGCGTTGCGTTTCAAACTCCGTCCATTCTATAGAAATCATAAATTGGTTATAGTTTTGTCTGTGTGTGTTTGTCTGTCCAGAAGACATCACAGGAAAAGGTTATATTTCACTTGTACCCAAATAAGAGACAAAGAAAAAGAATAAAGAAACTGCACACTTTACCCATGGACAGACTAACGAAACTCTAAATGGACATTTAAACATTTTTAGGTATTTACGAATGGTATGTATGTATGTTTGAAAGTTTCTTTGGGTTTTGGGGACGGTGCAATCCCTGTCTTCAAAATCAAATACATGTTTAGATCATTTAATAAAATTGAATATACCACTTTAACAAATCCATTGGCGGCAATGCAGGTGTGTACCATACACAATGTGTGGTTGTATTATGCGACAGGTTGACAGATTGGTAGCAGTTTCTTTACGTAGAAATTTACATAGAAAATAAATTATTCCATTAACAACCTGTAGTAAGAGTTTAATCAACAGATCATTTTCTTACTACTATAAGCCTCTAGAAGGTAGTCTGTCTATAGAAGACCTCAGTCTGCAAAATAACTAAAGAAGATCTTATGTTTATAAAATATGTTCAGAAGGTTTTTCGTTTATAAAATACCTATAAAAGGTCTTCCGAAGCATCAATCGAAGCACCCTTTCTGATAAGGTCCATCGAAGCACCATTTCTTTCAGAAAACCTCTATAGAAGCACCCTTTCATTCCTTCAGAAAGCGTCTACAGAAGCACCCTATCTCTGAGAAAGGTCTACAGGAGCACACTTTCTTTGAGAAAGGGTCTACAGAAGCACCACTTCGCTCCGAGAGTCCACAGAAGCACCCCTTATTTGAGAATGGGTCTACAGAAGCACCCTTTCTTTGAGAAAAGGTCTACAGAAGCATTTTTCTGTGAGAAAGAAGCACCCTCTCTTTGAGAAAGGGTCTAAAGAAGCACGCTTTCGCTCCGAAAGAGTCCATGGAAGCACCCCTTCTTTGAGAAAGGGTCTACAGAAGCGCCCTTTTGTTCCGAAAGAGTCTATAGAAGCACCCTTTCTTTGAGAAAAGGTCTACAGAAGCACCCTTTCTTTGAGAAAAGGTCTACAGAAGCACCCTTTCTTTGAGAAAAGGTCTACAGAAGCACCCATTCTTTGAGAAAGGGTCTACAGAAGCACCCTTTCTTTGAGAAAAGGTCTACAGAAGCCCCCTTTCTTTGAGAAAGTGTCTAAAGAAGCCCCCTTTCTTTAAAAAAGGTTCTACAGAAGCACCCTTTCGCTCCGAAAGGGTTCATAGAATCACCTTTTCTTACAGAAAGAGTCCATAGAAGCACCCTTTCTTTCACAAGGGGACTATAAAAACAACATTTTCATTCACAAGGGGTTTATAGGAGCACCCTTTCTTTCACAAAAGGTCTAAAGGAGCACCCTATCTTTCACAAGGGGTCTACATGAGCAATCTTTCTTTCAAAAAGGGTCTACAAGAGCACACTTTCCTTCAGAAGGAGTCAATAGGAGCAACCTCTCATTCATAAAGGGTCTACAAGAGCACCCTTTCCTTCAGAAAGGGTCAGTAGGAGCAACCTTTCTTTGAGAAAGGGTCTATAGGAGCACCCTGTCTTTGAGAAAGGGTCTAAAGGAGCTCCCTTTCTTTGAGAAAGGGTCTAAAATAGCACTCTTTCTTTGAGAAAGAGTCTATAAAAGCACCCTTTCTCTCAGAGAGGGTCTATAGAAGCACCCTTTCTCTCAGAGAGGGTCTATAGAAGCAGTCTTTCTCTCAGAAAGGGTCTATAGAAGCACCATTTCTCTCAGAAAGGGGATATAGAAGCACCCTTTCTCCCAGAAAGGGTCTATAGAATGCACCCTTTGTCTCAGAAAGGGTCTAAAGAAACACTCTTTCTCTCAAAAACGGTCTATAGAAACACCCTCTCTCTCAGAACGGGTCTATAGAAGCAGCCTTTCTCTCAGAAAGGGTCTATAGAAGCACCCTTTCTCTCAGAAAGGGTCTATAGAAGCACCCTTTCTCTCAGAAAGGGTCTATAGAAGCACCCTTTCTCCCAGAAAGGGTTTATAGAAGCACCTTTTTTTCTCAGAAAGGGTCTATAAAACACTCTTTCTCTCAGAAAGGGTCTATAGAAGCAGTCTTTCTCTCAGAAACGGTCTATAGAAGCACCTTTTCTCTCAAAAAGGGTCAATAGAAGCACCTTTTCTCTCAAAAAGGGTCAATAGAAGCACCTTTTCTCTCAGCAAGGGTCTATAGAAACACCCTTTTGCCCAGAAAGGGTCTATAGAAGAACCTTTTCTCTCAGAAACGGTCTATAGCAGCACCCCTTCTCTCAGAAAGGGTCTACAGAAGCACACTTTCTCTCATAAAGGGTCTATCGAAGCGCTCTTTTTTTTAGAAAGGGTCTATAAAAACACCCTTTCTCTCAGAAAGGGTCTATAAAAGCACCCTTTCTCTCAGAAAGGGTGTATAGAATCCACCCTTTGTCTCAGAAGGGGTCTATAGAATCCACCCTTTGTCCCAGAAAGGGTCTAAACAGGCACCCTTTGTCTCAGAAAGGGTCTAAACAAGCACCCTTTGTCTAAGAGAGGGTTTAAACAAGCACCCTTTCTCTAAGAAACGGTCCATAGAAGCACCATTTTCTCTCAGAAAGGGTCTACAGAAGCTCTCTTTCACTCAAAAACGGTCTATAGAAGCACCCTTTCTCTCAGAAACGGTCTACAGAAGCACCCTTTCTCTCAGAAAGGGTCTATAGAAGCACCCTTTCTCTCATAAAAGGTCTATCGAAGTACTCTTTCTTTCAGAAGGGATCTACCAAAGCCCTCTTTCTTTCAAAAAGGGCTAACGACATATTCTTTCTTTCAGAAAGGGTTATAGAAGCACTGTTTCTTTCACAAAGGTTTCCTAGAAGCACCCTTTCTTTGAGAAGGGTCTAGAGAAGCACCCTTTCTTTGAGAAGGGTCTAGAGAAGCACCCTTTCTTTGAGAAGGGTCTAGAGAAGCACCCTTTGTCTCAGAAAGGGTCTAAACAAGCACCCTTTGTCTCAGAGAGGGTTTAAACAAGCACCCTTTCTCTAAGAAACGGTCCATAGAAGCACCATTTTCTCTCAGAAAGGGTCTACAGAAGCTCTCTTTCACTCAAAAACGGTCTATAGAAGCACCCTTTCTCTCAGAAACGGTCTACAGAAGCACCCTTTCTCCCAGAAAGGGTCTATAATAGCACCCTTTGAGAAAGGGTCCATAGAGGCACCCTTTCTGTCAGAATGGGTCTATAATGGCACCCTTTGAGAAAGGGTCCATAGAGGCACCCTTTCTGTCAGAATGGGTCTATAAAAGCACCCTTTATCTCGGAAAGGGTCTAAAGAAGCATTCTTTCTTTCAGAAACGCTCTCTAGAAGCACCATTTTTTAAGAACTTATCTATAGCAGCACTCTTTCTTTTAGAAAGGGTCTATCGAAACTATCTTTCTTTAAGAAAGGGTCTACCGAATCACATTTTTCTTCAGAAAGGGTCTATCGAAGCACTTTTCTCTCAGAAAAGTTCTATCGAAACACATTTTCTTTCATAAAGCGTCTATAGAAGCACTGTTTCTTTCAAAATGGGTCCCTAGAAGCACCCTTTCTATAGAGCAGACCTTCTTTCTTTCTTTCTGCTGCTATGGAATAAATACTCTTTATAGGTTCTTGCCATGTCGACTATAACCCACATCTCCTACATTTGCCAACCCCTTACCACACACAACTCTTTCAATTTTGTAAATAATCTTATCTTCATATCATTTTCATGTAATGCCCATTTTTCTGTAGTTTCAAAGTTGTTGTTGTTGTATTTTTGGGTAATATGAAGAGTTTATTGCTGTGTTGAGTGTTGTTGTTGGCGTGTGAAGATGTCGATAAATGTCCGTCTGGTCTGGACAAGGGGTCTAACCTACAGACAACGTATAAATATGCGGTTGTCTGATATGGTGGTTGTGGCAGTGGTGTGGTTATGGTGCGATTGTTACTGCTACTGCTGATCCTCGATTCAGAGGGGGCTCGTTTATTGTTGCTCTTGGCGTTGTTGTTGTTGCTGTGACTGATATTCTTTGTTGTGTGGTTATTGTATTTAGTTTAATTTGATTCCATTTTCATATTGTTAATAATTATTCACATGTTTCACAATAACTGCCTAACGAAACGAACGAACGACAACAGACCATTCTATAACTTTTGTTTTTGCTTTGCTAACCAGTCTGAAGTATGTATTTCCACATCATTGGTGTGTTGTTATTGTTTTATGGTTGTTGTCAGTTAGTGTCTTTTTATTTTTTGGGAGAATACCCCATGTATTTGAAAAGCAATTCAAGCGATGACTCATCCTCGGTTAATACTACTTGCCGTTCAACCTGTGAAATGCTGCCCTCTTTTCGCTGTCATGGGGTTCTGTTGTTGTTTTTATTTTTCTCGGTTAAAAAGACATTTAGGTACGTTTTCTTTTCATTTTTGGTCTTGTGGTATTTTTGTATGTGTTATTTGTCTTGTGTAGGTTTGTCCCAATTTACATTAGGCGAGTTTACTTGCGGCAATTGTCAGTTTGTAGGTGAGAGAGAGGGCTGAGAGGCAAAGGGTTACCATATGCCTCACCTCTCTCTCCATCAAACTGACAATTGCCGCAAGTAAACTCGCCTAATGTAAATTGGGACTTTATTTGCTTTATGAATTGTTTTGGCCGATGATGATGGTCTGGCATTGTTTGTGCCGTAAATAAATTTAGAATTGGTTTTATGTAGTCTGATGATGTGTGGATAAATGTATGATTAAGAAACAATATTTTTCTTTTTGGAGACAGAAAGAATTACGTGCCGTATTCAAGGTTAATTTAAAAACTAGTCAGCCGATTCATTTACTGTCATATTAAGTTATGGCGTAGATTTTTCTCTACCTAAGAGATTTAGCAGATTAATTTCGATAAAGAGACTTTGGACTTATCACCTTTTGGCATGGAATCAGCGTAATTTATTGAGCGATGAATTTTTGGAAAAAATAAATTATTATATTATATTTTAACGGATATAAAAAACAAATTTATTGATGAGGCACTGAAAATTAATATTTATGCCTGCGTTAAGTGATACGGAACCATCTTTGTCCAAGAGTTAGATCTTAAATCTACTGCTCTCGCAGACAACTTCAATCGGATAATCGAGAGCTTCGACAGCATCTGACAATATCTACATGGGTGCCTGTGTCCATATGATCAGGTAAATTCCATCAGAATTGAAGATGTAATGAAGGTGGACAACAGGATTGACACACATGATGTCATTTCTGAGATTTTATTCTAATAGTCAACTAAATATTTAGACCGACAGGGAATCTTGTTTTCCCAAAATGAATCTTCCCATCCATGCCTTACATTTACCCCTTCCACATGCCCAATTGCCATCGACCCCACCACATTTCAATTGTAGATCATGCGATAACAGAATTTAACCCAATTATAACTACAAGTCCATGGTGTGTAATTCGTTTCGGGATATTTTTCTAATTGACATGTGAAATCTGAAACCTTTACGACAACGAATTTCATCAAAATGCCAATGCATCTTAGTAACTACAATTACAACAACACCAACAACATCATCAACTACTACTCAGTAGAAAAATATCCACGAAACAATTCCATTTGATTACAACACAATATTTGAATAAGGGAAAGAAAAAAGGGGAAATATTTTGTTTTCACAAAATTAGTCCATTGCTAAGCAATGGACACTTTATCTTTTACAACAACTTTACAACATTTTACAAGCCTCATCAATCTAAAATCATCATCATCATTGCCGTCGTGTATTGTTTTCCTTTCCATTTTGGAATTGTTGTTCATACAATCTAATTTCCACAGAGATTGCTTCTTCTTCTTGACAACAACATCAGCAGCCTAAATACGCCGTAAAGATATGTAAACAAAGTGATCTTACAATGCGATCATAAAGAACCGGGACGGGCGGTCATGTCTTTTCAAAATTTGATATGTTGTACATATCAGTGATTGTGGTGGGTAGAGTATTGGGGCAGTGTCACTCTCTTCGTCTGGTCTTCATCCATCAGTTGTGTTTGAACAACCCCACAACATCTCCTCCCCAAAAATAGAAAGAAATGTCATGTAGACGATCTATTTTAGTTGAGTTCATCACCACGCATTCATTCATGTCACTTTTACATACTTTTTTATTTTCTTTACCAAATCATTTCAAATGATGTTTTAATCTCTATTTGTTTTGTAAATAGTAATGTTTTGAAACTATGAAGATTCGGTGGTGTTAATATTGTAAAAATAAATATTTTTTTATAGTATTTATTGCTCTTGTCTTCGGTCTTCACATACATATTTTCATGAAAAGTCCTAAAAATATGCATTTATGGCCATATTCGTTTTTTTCTTGAGGGTTTTTTAAGCAAATAAAATAATTCCCCTATTTTATATGAGTTGCTATTGACAAAATTATTATTAAATACTCACACAAGTTCGGGGGATCTACCAAAAATGTAAAGTCCACTCTAACCTATCTATCCTACATGAAAAGACATACGCCATGCTACAATGTTACGAATCTGAGTAGAAATATCGGAAAAGCATTAGGGAAGTGAAAACGATTGAGTTGATAACCTATAGAGTGATTATCATAAGTGATAAACTTATTACTCCGTCTATTCCTTAGAAACTATATGATCCCCTACACCACTATCAATATTATAATTTGGATAGCTTGGCGCCTTAGCGCAATCAACACCATATTTTGTATTGATTAAAAGCCCAGACGGCCTTCCTTCATTGGTAGGTTTTTTCACTTGTAATGCGTCCAACAGAAACAGCATTTTTCGCATTGGAAATATAATTCTTAAAATTAGAAATTGCGTGCTAAGCGCCCCTTTCTATAGCTATAATATATACATATATGACTACTTTTGGTAACACAATTGGGACCAATATGAAGCTAGGAAGGTCTTATTTAATACTGGCTACTTTTATTGAAATGCCCCCAAACCACAGTGCTGGCACTAACAAGGGAAGATGTGGCAAAAATATTTTCTAGATAATATATGAAACTGCAATTGTTATTAAAGGGTCTTAGTGACCTAAAAACACTCTAACAAAAATATTGCCATCCGAGGTCCACGTTTTCACGTGGTTCCCATGTAACGAATTATCCTGAATTGGAGTATTTTACTGTTAGTAGCACATTTTCAACCGAATTTGCTGTAATCCGGTACCAGGAGTTCTTATTGCACAGTAAACATTCCTGCGAAAAATGTATCAGCATTGTATCATGATTTGGTATACGAGGGGAACTAGAAAGATTTCTGGCCTAAGAATGAAAACGCGAATATTTACCATCAAATTGAAGCACTTTTTCCACTCCGATTGAGACACCTCCAAAACATGGTTTTTGAACACTTTAACAGCATCCTCCGGTGACGAAAATCGTTGGCCACGCCATTTTTTCTTGATGTGCGGGAATCACATTAAAAACTTGAGGTTGGGCGTCGGGTTAGTCTCCAGCTTCACCCCAGTGAATGAAAAACTCGCTGCATTTCGATTAAAAGCTAAATTCTTCAACATCAGCTTTATTTGCTCTCATGCTCCCGCTGAAGACAAGGACGAACAGACCAAAGATATATTTTACGAGCGCTTAGAAGAAACTTACGACCGTTGCCCTGCCCATGACATTAAAATTATTCTAGGCGATTTTAATGCCAAAACTGGAAAGGAGAATATCTTTGGCCCAACAGTTGGGAAATTCAGTCTCCACAGTGAAACATATGTCAATGGTATGCGGCTGATAGACTTTGCAGCTGCAAAAAACATGATAGTTAGCAGTACCAGATTTAAGCATCTCGATATTCATAAAGGCACCTGGCTATCGCCAGATCAAACATAGACTCGGACCACTACCTTGTTGCAGTAAAGGTACGTACCAGATTAAACGTAGCAAACAAAGTGCGAACAGACACAACACGGAAGTTGGACATCGGTAAGCTGCAATCATGACAGATAGCCACAGCATATCCCACTCAACTGGCCCAACTGCTTAATCAAAGCATTCCTCGTCCCGATAACATATCAGGACAATGGCAAAACATTGCCCACTCCATGCAAACAGACGCAAAATCAGTACTTGGATATCAGAGACCTCCACCAAGGAATCCATGGTATGACCAGGAGTGTCGTGCTGATACCGAAGAGAAAAATGCGGCATATAGGGCTACTTTACAATCAGTAGCAACGCGTAGCGCACGAGAGAGGTAGCGGGAGAAAAGGAGAGAGGAGAAACGTTGTTTTCCGCAGAAAAAAGAGAGAGATGGAAAAGCGGGAGTGTGAACAAATCGGGATGTTCAGGAGACAGAATAAAGTCCGAAAATTCTACCAAAGGGTGAAACATCAAACTGATGGCTTTGGAACTGGCACATCCAAGGTAATCTAGTAACTGATATATATAGTGTGCTAAGGATATGTAAAGAGCATTTTTCCAAACTGTTGGTATCCAATAGTAGCGAAGTCGACGAAGATACCACAGATCCAATCCCAGAAGATGGTATTGAATGTTTACCACCCGGCCAAGATGAGGTAAAGACAGCAATAAACCGGCTGAAGAATAATAAGAAACTGGAGCTGATGGCCTACCACCTGAGCTGTTTAAAACCGGAGGCGACACGCTGATAAGGTGTATGCATCAGCTAATTAGCTCCATCTGGCAGGAAGAACGCGTACCCAAAGATTGGAACCTGAGCATCATGTGTCCCGTCCACAAGAAAGAAGATAAGACCGTATGCTCCAACTATAGGGGCATAAGTCTTCTCCCTATTTCCTATAACAAAGTGTCTGGGATATTGTGCGAACGACTAAAGCCAATGGTCAACGATATAATTGGACCATACCAATGTGGCTTTAGACCTGGCAAGTCCACCATTGACCAGATATTTACCCTGCGGCAAATCCTGGAGAAGACCCAAGAGATGCAGATCGACATCTGCCACCTTTTTGTCGATTATAAAGCAGAATTCGACAGCCCGCTACGTTCAAAGGTATTCCAAGCAATGTCTGAATTTGGTATCCCCGCAAAGCTCAATCGGCTTTGTAAAATGACTCTAACTAACACAAGATCTTCAGTTAAAATAGGAAAGAACCTATCCGAAGAGTTTTGTACTAAAAGAGGTTTCAGGCAAGGAGACAGCCTTTCGTGTTATCTTTTTAACATCCTGCTAGAAAAGGTTATGCGACAGGCAAACATCAAAAGAAGTGGCACAATCTACACCAATAGCCACATGTTACTTGCTTATGCTGATGATATAGACATCATGGGACGATCAGTAAAAGAAGTAAACAATACCTTTATGAAGGTCGAAGGAGAGTCTGCTAAAGTGGGTCTGGCGGTAAACGGCGAGAAGACCAAGCTGATGGTGTTGACGCGCAGTGCGTCCATTGAGATCGGACCAATTGTTGAAGTTGGTTCCTATAATTTTGAGGTAGTAAAAGACTTCGTATACCTCGGCACCGCCGTAAACACAAAGAACGACATCAGTTGTGAAATAAAAAGAAGAATTGTATTGGCCAACAGATGCTACTTTGTCTTAAGTAAGCACTTTAAAAACAAAGCCACAACTCGTCAAAAAATTAACGCTTTACAAAACAGTTATTCTACCCGTGTGATGTATGGTTCCGAAGCCTGGGTACTTGCGCAAGCAGATAAGGCAGTGCTTGGCGTGTTTGAGAGAAAACACCACAAGTGGATGAATAGATGACAAGGCGCGGTATTCCAGAAAGCAAAGCACTAAACAGATAGAATTGGATTTCTTTTCTTAGTTCGGTCTATGGAACAAATGTTCTGTAATGGACCAGCTAAGTAAGTAAGTGAGCTGGAAGGAACAATTGCTATCGTTCGTTATTTTAATGAACTCATACTTTTCAGTGAATCGTCCAACTGAAATGAAATATACCACCCGGGTGGTGCACCCTAATAAGTTGAAAATCTGCACCACTTAACGTGATCCATATATTTAGAGAGAAGATTTGAAGTTCATGTACCATAACTCGTTTAGGGGGTAATCAATATTATAGGAATTCGGAAGGCTTATTCGTTTAGGATAATATGATTTTATTCAAATGTTCTGTCGTTTCATTTCTTAAGGTGGTGTATGACACATGTTTAACTAAAAATAAACACCAAAAGTGTTCAGTGCAATGTTAGCCAAACAGGATTTTTTTTACGTCATAATGTAAAATTTCTTCGATTCTTGGAAGAATCTCCATTAGAATGGTGGAAATTCATTAGAGAATTGATAATTGATTGAATTTATATTCAATTAGAAAATTGGTGACATCATTGGTAATTTACAGCGATAATAAGGAAGTCATAAACATATTATGCAATCTATCCTTCAGATTATCTTAAATAAAAACTAATCTTTTTTTCCACTATGCAAAATAAATACCAACTTTACATCAACTTTTAAAGATTACATTTTCCCAAGATTCCTGCAGACTTGTTTCATAATTTATCAATTCTATGGGTGCAGTTATTTGCCTCTGGAAATCACTTAACTTCAGCCCAAGGCCTCCTTCTTTAATAACTCCCATTTATTTTAACAACTCAAAAAACGTTAGAAGTTATTTCAAATCTAATTAATTCTGATCACTTAACTAACTTCAACTGCAATGCATGCATACTCCTGCCAGACACATATCATTTATGATCCCCAGTATTTAGCAGTAAATAATTCTTCACTTCAGCGTTTTTTGTTATTGTTGTTATGGCCATGCCAAGGCCTACAAAAATTATGTTCTTTTAAAATTCCCGACAAATCCTCATCACAATGTCTCGTTATGTGGAAGAGACATCAGTTTTGCCGGTTAGCTTGGTGGCTAGCAAAAATACTAATTGCTTAGCAATTTGTATTTTTATGAACACCATTAACCACGATGATGAACGCGAAAAATTCCATTTATGAGTTATTGTCAAATTCCTCATGGGATTTAAGAATTCATTTCTCACTCTCTCTCGCCGACTGCAGGGCTATTTTGACGGCACATATGACAACAATTGGAAATCTATGGCGACAAGTATGATGCCGCCTCTTCTCAAAATGTTTAGCAATGATGAGATGATGCTGGTCAATATCCATACATAGATGTTAGTAGCTTACATTTGCCACCACCATCAACCATAGTTGAAAGCTAAACGTTATGGAGCGTAACTTATGTAGTTACTCATATACAAATGTATGGCAATTTGTGTCCATGTTGGGTTGGACTTACAATTCCCGAAGTGTGATGATACTTTTCAAAGCTTTCCTGCTACTAATAATCCAACTTTTGTTAGAGGTTTTTATTACATGCCAGAACGTTGTCTGGCATTTGTGACTGACCATTGATGTTCTGCTGTATTTGGTTGATTGTTGTTGTTGCATGATCTGGACCATTGTATTTGTGCATTTTGCACAATTTTCTTCTTAGCCACTGTAGCATCATAAATGTGGGATTATTAGTCATACTCATGTTTAAAGTGGGGAGACAAGAATGTTGGCGAGAAAAAAAATGGATTTATCTATTGAATATTGCCAAGCAAACAAAATTGATGTGAATAAAGAAAAAAATTAATAAATTAAATAGGGAAATATGTGAAGAAATTGCATCACAGATCCAACTTGGCTTCCTACTTTTGTATTTCAGTGCCTCGAACCCTGTCAGAGAAATAAAAAATATATACAATGTAGTGATAAAAGCCCCCGAATAAAGTAAAAATGTAGACTCAAATAATTTGGAAATGTGGAGAACAAACTTAAATAGTGATTATAAAGGAATATACTTTGAAATGTAGCCATATATAACATTTCATCTTTGTGTGATATTGAAAAAATTAGCACAAATGTTTGCTAGGTTATTTTCTCTACGCACTAAAGATGTTGCATTCTGAAAGAGTTTGACGCTTCACACCAATCATTAACGTCCTTATTGTCTATCATGTCATTAATATGTGTTGTTAAACTTTTGTTTATGTGTGTGTGTGTGTGTGCGTATGCTAGTCGCAGCTCCTGTTGTTGCTACAGGAGTTGATGTTTCCCTTCTTTGTTATTGTTGCTGTTGCCATAGAGTTAAAATTTATGAGAGGATTTACAAGTCGAAATGTGTTAAGATGAATTTACATAAAAATTTTTATTTATGGCAAAAACCAAACACTTTTAATTGCCGAACATTTATTAGAAACTGACAAAAAGAAAACACGAGGAAATGGAATGGAAGCAAAGGATTTGCATGGACAATTTATTATAGTGTTAAAATAAAATGCATTTCTCAATCACTTCCCTTTGTGGCTTTGCACATTTGAAAAGGGATACATTGCAATGTTCCTAAATCCCTGATTGATTTACAAACCCCAACAGAGTAAAACCTAATTTCGATAATAAACTTAATAGGAAAAAGTGATAACTTCACCATCATCACAATGTTATTAAATATTTATATGAAAGCTTAAATTTTTATGACTCTAGAAAAATGAGATGAAAGGACCGCCATAAAATTAAAATCTTTATTATAATTATTTTCCTTACATAATACCATATCTCATTGTTATGATAATTTTAAAAATGTTATACTACTTTTTTAATTTTAAAGGATATTTGTTTTACACTTTGATTATAAAAATTTGTGTCCGTAAAATCAACATAGAAATAAAGAAAACCAGCTTCAAAATAAACCCAATCGATAGATCTGGCAAACCACCCCTGCGGGTGGTTTTTTCTATAGAAAAAATTTCCTCAGGTCCCTGAGGATGGTTTTTTCTATAGAAAAAATTTCCTCAGGTCCCTGAGGATGGTTTTTTCTATAGAAAAAATTTCCTCAGGTCCCTGAGGATGGTTTTTTCTATAGAAAAAATTTCCTCAGGTCCCTGAGGATGGTTTTTTCTGACGAAAAAATTTCCTCAGGTCCCTGAGGATGGTTTTTTCTGACGAAAAAATTTCCTCAGGTCCCTGAGGATGGTTTTTTCTGACGAAAAAATTTCCTCAGGTCCCTGAGGATGGTTCCTTCTACAGAAAAAATTTCCTCAGGTCCCTGAGGATGGTTTTTTCTAAAGAAAAAATTTCCTCAGGTCCCTGAGGATGGTTTTTTCTATAGAAAAAATTTCCTCAGGTCCCTGAGGATGGTTTTTTCTGACGAAAAAATTTCCTCAGGTCCCTGAGGATGGTTCCTTCTATAGAAAAAATTTCCTCAGGTCCCTGAGGATGGTTTTTTCTAAAGAAAAAATTTCCTCAGGTCCCTGAGGATGGTTTTTTCTATAGAAAAAAATTCCTCAGGTCCCTGAGGATGGTTTTTTCTACAGAAAAAATTTCCTCAGGTCCCTGAGGATGGTTTTTTCTATAGAAAAAATTTCCTCAGGTCCCTGAGGATGGTTTTTTCTATAGAAAAAATTTCCTCAGGTCCCTGAGGATGGTTTTTTCTATAGAAAAAATTTCCTCAGGTCCCTGAGGATGGTTTTTTCTATAGAAAAAATTTCCTCAGGTCCCTGAGGATGGTTTTTTCTATAGAAAAAATTTCCTCAGGTCCCTGAGGATGGTTTTTTCTATAGAAAAAATTTCCTCAGGTCCCTGAGGACGGTTTTTTCTATAGAAAAAATTTCCTCAGGTCCCTGAGGACGGTTTTTTCTATAGAAAAAATTTCCTCATGTCCCTGAGGAAGGTTTTTTCTATAGAAAGAATTTCCTCAGGTCCCTGAGGATGGTTTTTTCTATAGAAAAAATTTCCTCAGGTCTCTGAGGATGGTTTTTTCTATAGAAAAAATTTCCTCAGGTCCCTGAGGATGGTTTTTTGTATAGAAAAAATTTCTTCAGGTCCCTGAGGATGGTTTTTTCTATAGAAAAAATTTCCTCAGGTCCCTGAGGATGGTTTTTTCTATAAAAAAAATTTCCTCAGGTCCCTTAGGATGGTTGTTTCTATAGAAAAAATTTCCTCAGGTCCCTGAGGATGGTTTTTTCTATAGAAAAAATTTCCTCAGGTCCCTGAGGATGGTTTTTTCTATAGAAAAAATTTCCTCAGGTCCCTGGGGATGGTTTTTTCTATAGAAAAAATTTCCTCTTGTTCCCGATGATAGTTTTTTGTTTTTTCTATAGAAAAAAATCATCATGTCCCTGATTGATAAAATTTTAATATGCTTTTATTTTATTGCTGTTGCCACAAGCTCCAATCGGAGCGACAAAATTATGTCTATAAGTAAATAAACTAAAACAATGGTTTTCCTTAGAATCAATTAATGCAATGAACGTGATTTTGAATTTGCTCTCACTCAAGTGGGAGACTATTAATTAAATTGTTAAAACTGTAACGCCACGCCATGTTGCAACAACGTATATAACGCTCATTTTCAGATGAGTTGCAGGCTAGGTGGTTGCCCTAAACATAAATGCCATAAAATATTGAAATCTTTGTTTAAGTTTTCTATTCTTTAGGAATTTTTATGATTTTATAGAACCACTTAGAGATTTCAGCACAAATGATAGTCACAAATCCAGTTAGTATATGGAAGCAGTGACATCGCAGCCGGCAGCCATCACTTTGTACGCCGAACAATGTCAATTTATGGCTGTTAACACAAATTTTGATTTTCTTTTCTATTTAACTCTCTACCAGCTTTTTTATCTATTTTTATGGCTGAGAATATTTTTATGATCCAATTTCATTACAAAGCCATAAATTGTTGTAGTGAAATTGTTAAGAAAAAAGGCAAATAAATTTATGGCACTAACAGCAGCCAGCCATCACCAACCAGCCACCATGAAAACTGTTACTTTTTGCATTTAACCCCTCTCCTTCTCATGTTGGAACACTTTTGCCCTGCCATACGTCATCATATGCAAATTTCCATATGAATCTTTCACACACACACTCGTGCTCTGATTTGATTTTTATTGTCAGTTTTCCATGATTTTTATGACATTTATGAGGCAAGGAGTTGATAAAGAAAATAAGCATGAAATATGTATTGATATGTTGTAAAACTATTTGGTATTTGAAGGGTAGTGGATAAAGTGAGAGGGACTGGAAAGAACTTTTGCTATTCCTCAAGGATCCATAAATATTTTCTTCCACAGATACCAATGCTACTTTTTAAAGCCCTTTTTATGTTGGCCCAGATATTTCTTGTTATTTTTTTACTTTGCCAACATTTGCATATTGTTTATCAATCAAAATGAACCCAAAAAACAATAATATTTTTATGCAACAATTCTTTTATGAGAAATATTCAAATGATGATAGTGATGTGTCATATGTGTAACAATTCCGCTTGGTTCTTTTTTTGTAATTTTGTGTTGGTTATAAAAAATTACCGTTTTTATTACACACCCGTTGTCTATCAATATTGAATTTTGTTACGGTTTTTTTAGTGTAATGCACAAGGATTGTATTTTAATGTCACATTTTATATGTGGAATTTGATAAAAATTGCATATAAGCAATAATTTTGATGGAGTTTAGATAAGATTGAAAAATGGGAATAAAAATGTGTCACAAACCGAGCAAAACTGTAGGAAAATTATAAAATTATATTATAAAGGCCTATCATAGCGGTTTTATATTTAGAATAGCTCATAATCCTAATCAGTAGTCACATGTTCTATAGTTCGAAGATTTAATTCGGTTCACCCCATAGAACACTTATTAGTTCCCTTCAAAAAGATAATTTCATTGCTATGAAAACAAAAACTATACACTACCTCATCGATCTTTTATAGGAAATAACTTTGTATAATATCTGGAAAAATGTCTCATATACCCATATCTATATCACTGATCTCCCATTCTTATAATACAGAATTGATTTACAGAAGTTTTTCATAGAAGACCACAAGGCATAGTTTGAAGGACGTTCGAGTGTAATAATTGGAGAAGATGCACTAAGAGACCAAAGGTCTATTGTTATCAACCTGTAAGCTTGACCAAAAAATCATGAAAATTAAAAATGTTATGTATCGTTACGTAAAGCTATTTTAAAGGGTTTTTGATGACATTATTCACGAGGGGCACTAAAAATCTTCTGGACTAGGCAACACGTAGTGTCGGCAGGCGTCATTTGACATTTTTTGGAAAGTTTGTCATTTTTTAGCCTCAGCATACTCTGGACAGTTTGACATACGACCATGTGTTGTGTTGTTGAGGCTATTATCATAAGTTTTAAAAATTTCGTCACTAATATGGATTTTGGAAATCCTTTTGGTGAAAGAACTTCCATGCAAAAAGTGCGAATATGTCGAATAGATATATGCAGTGTTTGGAGGATGTAAACAGTTTGACCCGAACATAACGCCGTTTCTTCTTTAAAGTGCATATATTACACACTAATTTCAGTGCCATTAAAAAAATTGTGTATTATTGTTAGAAAATAATGTTCTTTAATTGCTTAAAAACACCAAAGCTTTACTATTTTACCAGAAGCGATAGAGTCAATGAAAGCCAACTAAACATTCAGAAAGTTACATTAAAAAAATATCAGGAGCTGGGCGATGCAATCAACGACTCGTAGACTGCGAATCCAATTTGTAGAACTATTTGAGGCTTCACAAAAACATGATCGAACAAAAAACAACTTTTAAAACAAACTCGGCAACCTTTTTGCTATCTCCTGAAAAAATAGGTTGAGTCGAAAAACTCCATCTGATACATCAAGGGTTTCCAACAACCAATCACTTCTGAAAATTAAAAATTTTTGATTTCTGGAAAACAAGAAAAAGTATCAGTCGGGTTTGTCTACATACATAGGCATATAGAATACGGACTACATAGCCAATTTTTGTTCTGTAAATTGTAAAGCAAGGAAGTTTCCTAATTTCGCCTCCATTTTTGGACGTATAAATTTTCCGACAATAACTTCGAAATATTTCGGGTGTACAACTTCTCTATTATTGGCGTTACCCAGCAAAATTTATTTGAAGTTGTTCTACGTGAAGTAGTGATTGAATAGCTTTTTTAGAAGCAGTCTACGCAGAGTCATTAAAAATGTATTCCGTTCTTCACATTTTGACAATGTCGGATTTGAATCCATTTCATAAAATTTTCACATTTTAGCAATGTTTACATTTATAATAACTTTTTGCAAAGAAAATTCTCAAGAACACAAGAAGCGATTTATTTCATGGTATTTTAATTACTCAGCAAAATGCTTATATCAAAAAAGATAATCATAGGTGCAAGAAATATCAGACTGCATATCTGTTTGTAGCCAAAAAATGGTTAAATCATGAGTGCAAGTAACTATGTCTTTTTAAGTGAAAGAAGTCATGATTTTTACAAGGGCATGGTGCAGCTAGGATGCAATCAATTTTAGATGTTTATCACTTATTTTGCATGATTTTATGCAAGAAGCGTTTTAAGATGTTTTTGGGTATTTTCTAGTAATAAAATCTAACTTTTTAGAATAAAATTATTTGATTTTTAGTTGCACTCAGTCGCTTTTTAAAATGATTTTTTTGAGATATTTCATTGTTTTATATTCATTATATTTCAATTTCATTAAGACTACACGGTGTGCCTTAACCAAATTTAAATGAAAAGTGCTTACACTGGAAAGATTTTTGCAGATTCTGAAACTACAATGCTCATAGATGAGAAATATCAAGAAACAAAAAAAATCGCCGGAGGGATTTTCGAATAAATCGCGATTTAAGTTCACATTTTTAGGGGTTCTTCATGTTTTCACGATTTTGCTTGGAAACCGCGAATCCTATGTAAATGGGCCTAAAAAAATGTTGTAGCTGTGAAAATTCTCCACAAGATTGCTCTTAATGATATTTTTGTAGGCTTTACCGTTTTTGAGATATAGAAGTTCAAATTAAGACAATGCACTGACCGTATCGCCTCCTTATAAAACAATATCATGCTCAGTGCGCCTTATCTAACTTTAGATGAAAACCGCTTACATATGGGAAGATTTCGAGGATTCTGAAACAGCAATATTCATAGATAAGAAAAATAAAGAAAACAGAAAAAATCGCCGGAGGGATTTTAAATAAATCGCGATCAAAATTCATAATTTTTGGGTTTTTTAGGTTTTCACGATTTTACTTGGAAACCGCAAGTCGTATCGAAATGAATCTAAAGAAAATGTTGTAGCTGTGAAAATTCTCTACAAGACTGATCTATAGGTTTTTTCTTAGGTTTTACAATTTTTGAGATATAGAGGTTCAGTTCAAATTTTTAGGTTTTTATCTTAAGTCTTCAAGATTTTGCTCGGAAACCGCAAGTCATATCAAAATGGGACTAAAGAAAATGGTGAAGCTGTGAAAATTCTCTACAAGATTGGATGATTTATTTTTTCCTAGGTTGTACCATTTTTAGGATATATAAGTTTAATTTGGGAAATTGCAGTAATGACATTGTTTTATAAGGAGGCAATACAGTCAGTGCATTGTCTCAATATGAACCTCTATATCTCAAAAACGGTAAAACCTACGAAAATATCATAAAGGCCAATCTTGTGGAGACTTTTCACAGCTACAACATTTTCTTCAGGCCCTGTTATATAGGACTCGCGGCTTCGAAGCAAAATCGTGAAAACCTAAAGAACCCCTAAAAATGTGCACTTAAATCGCGATTTATTTGAAAATCCCTCCGGCGATTTTTTTATTTCTAGATATTTCTGATCTATGAGCATTGTAGTTTCAGAATCTGCAAAAACTTCACAGGTGTAAGCACCTTTCATTTAAAATTAGTTAAGGCGCACCGTGACTATCGAACTATTATCAAACTACTGTTTTTTCAATCAAAAATTTTCTACAAAAAACGTGACTTTGTTAGTAATTTGAAAGAAACTAGACAAAGAGGCCATAAATATTAATTAGAAGTTACCACAACTATTTTAAATACTCTTTTCCAAATGGCCCTGAGGTCTCAAATCAGTGAAAAATCCTCGCTTAATAGATTTTAACTTCTCCCATATCCTCAAAATGCATGCTTTCGAATCAATTTTTAAATTAATCGAAAAATCAATTCAAAATACATTCCATGGAATGTATATTTATTCACTACAAAGAACTAATGCAAAATGTGTGCTTAAGAAGCAAATTAGACAGTATCCTCACTGCACCATGCCCTTGTATAAATCAAGACTTCTTTCACGTAAAAAGTTGTAGTCGGAAATCACTTGCACTCATCATTCAACTATTTCCTTGGCTACAAACATTTTTTTCCCCGCACTTTTGCGGGATTGGATTGGGTAGGGCTTCCCCAGAGGATCGTTTAAATTTTCCCCGCTCTTTTGAGGTGAGCGGTACCATACATTGCTGGTTGTTGTTTTAGCAGCATAGGTTTTATGCTGGGCTGGCAGCCGGTGTCCGAAACGCTTTTGGTTTCCGGTCAATCGGGTACAAAGAACCCGCTGAAGTGGGATTACTTGTTGGTCTGCATTAGAGATGGGCGCGTCCCTAACAATTAGGCACGAACATGCACGAACACGGAACAAAATTTTTATGCACATTCACGCACAAACACGGCGTTTTTCAAGAAGGCACGAACGAGCACACTCACGCACGAAATTACAAAAAAGGAAATTCATATAGTTGTACAATTATTTGCTCAAAAAATATGCATATATACTTCCTATAAACTAATATTTAAATATTCTTCTTTAAAAACATTATTTCCAGATGTGGAAAAAATTTCTCGCTCGTTTCTCAGCTGGCGGGTATAGCCTGGCTAACTGTTTTAAAAATTTTACATTAGACTCTTTCCGAAAGTTTAAAACTTCAGTCTGGCTAGATACGACACTCGCTAAATATGTATCAATTTCTTTATCAATTAGAGACTTATACATTTTTCATCTTTTTTTCCAAATTTGCATCCAAATCTCTGAAAATTCGTGTAAATGTGGCGTTATACGGCGCTCATACTTAGAACACTTTATGTTCTAACTTTGTATATCAAGTAACATTGCTTTTACATTAGCTATTACGTCACTTCTTTTTTGTTCTAATAAAAAAATCATCATGTGGCATTGCTGGTACAAAGCGTTTAAGCAATGTAAACAATCATTGCTTTCATATCTTTCATTTTAGCTTTCAAATCTTTCATGAATTGAGAGCCAATGGTATCAATTGAGCAAGCTTTCAAAACTTTTTCAGACTAAACGGCAAAAATGTGCATAGTAGGGTATTTTTCTGAGCTTAATTTTTCGGAACACTCTTTGCACATTTTGAGAAAACTCAATAGAGGTTCTAGCTTTAAGTCAGGTATACGATCCAACTTATTCTTTTCTAGCAAAATACTCTTAATCATATTCTGGACTTGGTATATGCTCTCAAGCATAATATATGTTGAATTCCAACGATTTCTTATATCTTGTTTTAACGTTTTCGACAATTTTTTGTTTAGCTCCGACAGTTTAAAATATCTTACATGCTTTTTTGAGCAGTCAATCAGTTTTCCCAAGTCCCGAAGAGGATATTTTTTCAACAACATTATCCATAACTAAGTTCAAATTGTGGCAAGCGCAAGGTATACGTTTAAATCTTTTAAAATCCGAATCAACGTTGGAACCATTGTCGGTTACAAATACAGAATTTCCCAACTTGTCTTCAGTATCAAATTTAGCAAGATAACAAGTAAAAAAGTATCAGTCGGCTTTGCCGACAGAGATATACCCTCTGCCTGTGTGGATTGAAATAACTTTTTTCCAAAAAAATATGTATTTAGGGGGGTTTTCAAAATGTATGTTTTCAAAGGGCGTATGAACCGACAAAGATATGGATAGGATTAAAGCTCAAAAAGGGATATCGATAGATAGAGCTTTTTTATCACACTAGCATACGAAAAACATAATATCGCTATAAACAGGGCCACTAGGAAACCCTTCGGTAAAAATGTCCAAAGGATCCTCGAACAAAACCTTAACCACACAAAAATTGTTAACATTTGTAGGGGTGGTACAAGGATTGAACACATATGATCCAAATTTGAACATAAACTAAGTTTCGACAATATTTAGAGATCCAAAGTTTGGACAGAATCGGCAGATCCATTCGAGAGTTATCTTGCGCTTCAATCACTACAGACGGTGTCACAGGGTTTTTGTGCACCTTTCAGGTTATTTTCTCAGGATATATGGACTTGCCCCTAATGAAACGTGAACCGTCGTATAGGGGGCAGCAAGTACAAGTTGTTACAACAAAAACCAAAGCGATTCGAGAGCTGCTCATAAACTGAACTTTTCCAAAATTTTGTGTGGGAGGTACCCGAAGGAGTGGACCGATTGAGTCCATATTGAAACATCATCTAAGTCTGGCAGAAATTTCACGATGTGCATAGTATGAACCAAATCGGTTAATTGCTTCAAGAGTTATCTTGCCCACAAATGTTTCGAACATTTCCGAACTTTTGTGGGGGAGGTACCGGAAGGAGTGGACCCATCTTCGAACTTAAACTAAGTTAGGACAAAATATTACGAAAGCCAAATCTTGGACCGAATCGGTTGATCCGTTTGAGAGTTATCGTGCGCTCCAGCCAGACGGACGGACGGACATTGCTAAATCAACTCCAATCGTCCAAACATACTTGTGTTTCGATGAGGCACATTTTGCTCGTATGAAAGTGTATATACCCTCGTTAGCATAAATGTTGAGGGTATAAACAACAGATTTTCAAAGACAATATATTGCGTTAACCCGCTAAGTTGTTTTTGCTTCTCTCCCATGAACAAAACAAATGGCAAACAAACATCATCTTTTTGTTCTGGCCTCTCCATAACGAAACGGCAAAACCGAAGCAAATAATTTTAGGAAAACAACTGTAGTTTTTTTGAATTTTTGGGTCGGTTTTATATTCTTGTTCGATTTTAGTGTTTAGTATGGTCTCTTGCACGACTTCTCAACAGAACCCAAAAATTTAGCACGATCGTGGCACATAGTGCAGATCGTGCTTGGTCGTGTCGTGCAAAATCGTGCCTTGATAAAAAGCACGATAACGCACGGCCAAAAATTTATTCCGGCACGACACGCACAAACACGGCGATTTTCGAGAAGGCACGAACACGCGCCCACCTCTCGTCTGCATGCCTGCAATGCCATATCTGCCTATTGAAAACCTCGATGCCGTGACGTAACTTCTAACGGACATAAATCCTAACATACATAACTTCCAGATTAATTTTTGGGACTTACAGCGTGTTTTTGTAAAAACTTTTTGCCCATTCGTTCGTCGATTTCATGAACGAAGACACAATTTGGTTTTCATAGCGGTTGACGTTTGTATTCGTGTGACAAACAAATGAACGCTCTTTATTTTCGTAATTTTTTTGGTTTTCGTAACAAAATCAGACGCACGAATAAGTCAAAAATAAACGAATGGAAAAGACCCATCGTTTTTAATGAAAATTAAATAATTTGAGTAATAAATGGCACAAAACACACGAAAACTGGAAGGGAATGCAATTTTATCTATTTCCATAGAAGCACACGCGTATATGTACATCCGTTTCTTCATATTATCACAATTATTTTTGGACACATTTGATTACATTTTTTTCTTATTTTTTGTTTTTCATCTGTTTATCGGGGTTGCCATCAAGTAACACATTTTACGTGCAGATGCCTATGCAAAATTCACAAAATAAGTATAATGGAAACCCTGAAATATAAAAGCTTTTATGAAATAGACGAAAGCTCTCAGATAAAAACGAATGGTTCGTAAAATTTTACAAGAACCAAATTTTGAACGTATACGTTTTAGTACGAACGGTTCGTGTGACAGGCAAGCATTTTTACAAACACACCCTGTTATATCCGATGTTATGTAAAAGACATAATTTAAAATGGGAGTTTATTCAAAAAGATTTCAATCCTTGAGTAGATGCAAACACTGAGCACAAGAGCATTTTTTTAATGTTATGTCCACATTTTTGTTCAAAATTTTAAAAAATCCAAGATATGAAAAAATACTAAAAAAAATCATGATTTGAAAATAAAACCTACAATTTTAAAAAACATTTAAAAAAATCTATCATTTGAAAAAAATTAAAAAAATCGATGATTTGAAAATAAAATCTAGAAATCCACAATTATGAAAAATATTTAAAAAAACACTAATTGAAAAAAATTTTCAAAAATCCACGACATAAAACAAATTTAAGAAAATCCGGATTAAAAAAAAAACAAAAAGTCCACGATTTGAAGAACAAATACTTAAAAAACAAATACTTTGGAAAACAATAAAAATCCATGGTTTGAAAATAAAATTTAAAAATCCATGATTTGATAATAAAATTTAAAAGTCCCGGATTTATCATAACATATAAAAATCCATGCTTTGGAAACAAAAGTTAAAAATCTATAATTTTAAAAAATATTTGAAAAATCCACAATTTTAAAAAAAATATTTGATCTGCTTGCCTGCCTTGTTATATCTGCCTATAGAAAACCTCGGTGCCGTGACGTAACTCCTAACGGACATAAATCCTTACATACATAACTTCCACAATTCCACAAATCCACGATTTGGAAAAAAATTAAAAAAAATCATGGTTTGAAAATAAAATTTAAAAATCCACAATTTTAAAAAACGTTTAAAAAATCTGCGGTTTGAAAAAATTAAAAAATCCATGATTTGAAAATAAAATCTAGAAATCCACTATTTTGAAAAATATTTAATAAAACATGATTTGAAAAATTTTTAAAAATCCACGACTCAAAAATTTAAAAAATCCAGGATTTAAAAAAATCCAAAAATCCAAACCAAAATTTTAAAAACATCCACGATTTGGACAACAATAAAAATCCACGATTAAAAAAATATTTTAAAAAATCCACGATTTGAAAAAAAAATTTAAAAAAATCCACGATTAAAAAAAAATATTTTAAAAAATCTACTAGAAACATTGTGGCGTTTTTTTTTTGGGATAGCGTTTGCAATTTTGTTTTTTTTTTTTTTTAATAGTCATTGTTTTTGTTTTAATATTTTAAAAACAACTAGTTTATTAGTGGAAAAGATTTGGCATTGTTCGCCAAGGGGTAAGGCACAGAATCTAATCACTTCCCTTGTTTTTTGTTTGTGGATATTCTCCACCGAAGTTATTTTTCAACAAAAAACTTGTTATACCCAAACATCAATCGTCAGCTCGAAGTATAAAGGTAAGCAAAGAAGAAAGTTTAATAATAAGTTTTTCCTTGGCAACCTCACACAACTCCGACGAAAGTGTCTGCGAAAATAATTCAAACTTTTCCACTAGTAATCTACGATTAAAAAAAAATATTTGAAAAAAAAAAAATCAAAACCCACCATTTGAAAAAATATTTTGAAAAATCCACGATTTGAAAAAATATTTTAAAAAATCCACAAATGAAAAAAAATATTTTAAAAAATTTACGATTTGAAATGAATATTTAAAACAATTTACGGTTTGAAAAATTATAATATTCTATCTATAGACTGACCGTTTATCTATAGAAAAAGTCAATGGTCTTATATCTTCAGAAGAACTCGGCGTACTGTTGACTACAGAAGTCTTCATAGAACTGCTGTTTACAGAAGAACATAATGGTCTCATATCTACAGAGACTCGGACGACTTCTGTCTACATAAAATCTATCAGGTATTCTATACTAATTTTGTATAGAAGACCTTAATGGCCTTCCATTTACATTTGTACCCATCGACAGTGTGATTCATTAAGCCTCTATCTGCAGAACAACTCATTGGTATTTTATTTATGAAAAACATCGTCTAAAGGAGATCTCCTTGTTGTCTAAACAGATAATAGAATAAATCTTCGTTGGTCTTCTTCGGAAGAAGAATCCATATAATTCTATTCATGAAAGCCTTGTTGACCTTTCCTCTTTAGAATATAATGTGTCTTCTGTCTAATGAAGAATCCATTGACCTTCTGGAGCTTCTTTGTCTTCTCCTTCCTTTGGAGTTTTTTCTAAGGAATATCTAAAATCTTTTCTAGCTGTGCAAATATTTAAGCTCTACCGCCCTACGGAATACTGACAAATTTAATTACAACCCTGCAGACGGCTTTAACTGATTCTACGGCAATTTTGTATTTAAAAACATTAATGGACAAATTTCTCAACACTTCTCTCCTCAGTAAAACATGCAACAGACAAAAATCCTTGCTCACAAAACCCCGAATTGCATTCACAAAAATTTAATATAGCTTTTCATCTTTTTATCTATTTCAATAAAACTGTAGCAACAATTTTGAAACAAAACAAATTGTCACAAAGATCCAAAGTTAATACATTTTTTGAATGGCTGCAATGGTCGGTCTATATGGTTCGCTGCATCAGACGAATGTCGAAACAAAAGTTCAAAATATGTTCTTTGTCTCCACACGTTTGACGAGAATGTGTGAGTATCCCTTTTTTGTGCGAATAGACATACTCCTGTTTTTTGCTTTTCCTTGATATATCCTGTCACATTCATAAAAATGTTTGGTCATTTAAACCCGCAATGAGACCTGAGAACCATCAAACAGAGAAAACGAAAACAAAAAAAAAAATTTTACCAAACCTTGTGGAGAGTTGTTTCCAGTCAGGCAAAACTTGTAAAGTGAATTGTTTCTCTGGCCAGCATACGGAAGGGGTTTTTGACGAGTGCTTCTATCTTTTTGTCACAAATGCGCTTTTTACTCGTTTGCCATTTTTGTGCAAAGTCAAGCCAAAATAAATTAAATATATATAAATATGTGAGTGGGTGATTTCATTTCACTGTTTTTTTGGGTTGTTGTTGTTGCTTTTAAATGTGGTGTATAATTTCATTTAATTTAGTTGTGCGTTTTTTCTGTCTTCTTTTCTTCTGAGGGGGGTAATCGCATTAAATGCTTTTATTTAACGCTTAACTGGCAAACAAGCCTGTACAAGCTTAACGGTAGCATCAGCTCCGTTGTCCCACAATCATTAGCAGTCAAATCCAAATGCTAATGATGACTAATTTGTTTGGATTTCCATGCATCCATAGAAAGAACAACACATGTTTTGGGAAAAATTAGCAAATGTCAAATGAATTTCAAAAGGAGTCCTCAACTCAAACCAGAAATTGACATATTTATATTTTTAGGGTTTGGTTTTATTAAAATATTACTGCATACTTTTAGGCCTTGTTGCAAAACATCAAAGCTTTGATGTGCACTGATGTTGTGTGTTGCCATATAAATCTTATTATCCTTGAACTCATATGGTCAAGTTACGGAAAACAAAGATAACAAGGGCTCTGCTTTTGTTTCCTTTTTGGTCCTCTCCTGTTCTTTGTGGACTATTCATAATTGTGAGTTTTTGTTGTCAAGCAGATGTTGTCTGGTTGCCATAATTTGTCTATATATGTTTTTTGTATCTCTGATAAATGACAATAATTTGCGGATCATACCACCACCAGACAGTGATGTACCCACACAAACAATTATAATTGCATAAACACAAAAGCGTGTTATAATTACATGAAATTCGTCAATTGGCTTTGAACACAAATGTGACCGTAAAATTTATCAGGTGGGCAGTTTCATGGCAAGTGCAGTACACATCATTGCTGACTCACAAGAGAGGAGTGAAGAACTCGTACAGGTTTTGCCAATTCACATGTGAAATGGGCATTCCTGAACAGTATTAAGGTTTCATGTGTAACAGAGTAATATTATGAAGTAACTTTACTCTCAAGTATCTTATGGAAACGGAATCAACTATTTAAAGTAAATTCCTCAGTTTTACATCTTATCACAATTCCATAGTGCACGTCCCTTCCTAAAAATGCGAACTTATTTTAATATTTACAGTACTACCCATATGTATAGCATCTGCCCGTTCTTTTGCTCCTCCGTATGCGTTCGGTCACGAGCTTGTTACCTCAACCTCTGACTAATACAATTCTTTATAAATAAAAATCACCGATTTGGATAATTCTATTTGTGAAATGTTCGTCATAATCCGACTTAGGTTTTTATTTGATCCAGCCTACTTTTGCGCCCACTTTTTTAAATTTTCAATTCTTATATTTTCTACAAAGACTACTGAACCGATTTTTCTGAAATTGTCAGGGAATGTACAGGGATGGCCCACGTTAAAATGGGCTAAAAATTTGGGTGAATTTCGGAGGGGGCTATGGATCAACTGATTCGAACCACCAAACTTAGTTTAAGTTCGAAGATGGGCCATATCGGTCCACTCCTTCGGGTACCTTCCCCACAAAAGTTCAAAAATTGTCTGTACAATGGTGTGAACGATAACTCTCGAAGGGAGCAATCGATTTGGTCCACATCGTATTATTCCCTCCAGATATAGATCCGATGGAATATATTGATCCACTCCTTCGGGTACCTCTTACACAAAATTCGGTTAAAGTGAAGTTTAAGAGCTCCTCTCGGATCGTTTTGGAATTTGTATCACTAAGTTGTCCTTGCGGCTCCCTTTACGACGGTACAATTTTTTTCTTGCGCAAGTCCATACTTCCTTTGTATTCCAAGAAACCCTGACGGCACCAACCAAAATTGCAAATCCGCAAGTAATTCTCGCAGGGAGTTTCTGATTGGTGCAGACTTTGCACATCATATTATTTCATCCAATCATATATCAGGTTGGAATATGGACTACATCGGTCCACTTCTTCGGGTACCTCAAACACAAAATTAGGATAAAGTGAAGTTTAAGAGCTCCTCTCGGATCGTCTTGAATTTTTTTCAGTAGGTTGTCCTTGCGACTCCCGTTACGACAGTACAATTTTCTTTTTGCGCAAGTCCATACTTCCTTAGATATTGGCCTTAATGTTCCAAGAAACCCTGACGGCAGCAATCAAATTGGCAGGAGCTTCTGATTGGTACAGACTTTGCACATCATATTATTTTATCCTGTTATGTATCAGGATGGAATGTGGGCTATATCGGTCCACTCCTTCGGGTACCTCCCACACAAAATTCGTAAAAAAGTGAAGTTTAAGAGTTTTGATTCTTTTTTAAGTAGGTTGTTCTAGCGGTCTCCTTTTCAACGGTACAATCATTTTCCGGAGTAAGTCAATACTCCTGAGATAATGGTCCAAGCTCCAAAACCCTCCCGGCACATACTAAAATGGCTATTGTGCAAGATAACTCTATAACTTTTTCAAAAATTTCTTTCACACTTAGTTAAACGTATTTAATATTTCGAGTCCTTTATGAAGAAGTTTGGTTATGCATATTTTCTTGAATTTTTAAGGGGGCGGGGTACTTCCCTTTGCCATATTTAAAGAAACGCCATATCCTTTATGTATAAAAATCAAATGCCGTCATGAACCAACTTAAGGTTTTATGGAAAGAAAAATTTACCACCCCCACTTTTTTTAATTTCCAATATAAACTTTTTCTGCAAAATCTACAACAATCTAGGTACTTCTTTGTGGCCTAAAGGCCCGACTACGCCTGTTTTTATATACGTTATATCTTCAATACTACTGAATCGATTTCAATCAAATTTGCAACAAAAGCTGAATTTTGCAGTTGTTATGTATATTATGAAAATCGGAGGAGGTGGGGTACCTTCCCCACGCCTTTCTTTTAAACGCAATATGTCTAAGCCAATCTTATGATTATATCGGTTTCAGCATAAGTTTTAGGAGGCAATGGGGTTGTGTATGAGACTTTTGGTACATATTTGGAGCCAAAATACGCCCATTTTTTAAATATGTTATATCTTGAAAACTGATGACAGCGCCCACTCTTTTCAATACATTATTTTTCCAAAACTACTGAATCTAATTTCTTGCAATTTGCAGAAAATGTTCAGGAATGTCCCGTGGTCCAAAATGTTATATATTAGTAGACGAATTTCTGGGGCATTTTGTTTTATAATCGCTCTATTTGCTAAACTTAGAGTGCATCGGGTTGGAAATTAATTTTCGAGAAAACGTTGGCTGCTCATCCGATCAAGAAAAACGATATATTTAGAAAATTTTTTAAATGGCGAGTTTCAACGGTCCCTCAGCCATCAAAAACTTAAATATATAGGTTTCAATAGGCGGAGGAATTCGATTTAACCATTTGTTTTAACTTTTATTATTAGATCGGTTTAGGATAAGGACAGGGGACATGGACGATAATAAATCCTAAACAGAATCAATGGGCTGGGCAAAAATCCGGCAAAGACCGTAAAAGAAAAGAAAGGTTACAGAAAAAATCTCTTGATAAATTTAAAATAAATTTAAAATTTGGCAGTGGACCGAAGAAGGGAGGTAGAAAATACCTGTGTTTGAATTGTCAAGCATAAAGTCCATACAAAGTTTTCATAAAAACTCGGGGTCTGCTAGTACCTTAATAAGTTGAGGTACTTGGAACTTTCAACACCAGCTTGAGTTTTCCGCCTTCCCAGTAAGGTAGTATACAATATTTTTTGAGTGTAAACTAGGGTCGTTTTAAAAAATCGATGTTGGATTTTTTTATGCGGCACCCCTAAAGTGTTTAGTTTTGTTAGATTTTAAGATTGCCAAAGTTTGAACACAATCGGTATATGTTAACACGTGACACCGGGAATTTTCACCAAATTGCCCTTAAGGCAACATTTATTGTCCAAACGACGAGAAAAGTTGTTTTGTTGTGGCTAAACAAGTAATCCTACAAAAATTTATGTAAATCCGTAAAGATTTTGATGTTGCTTCAATAGTATATTTGGTCAACTGGGGCCTTATAATATAGCCTTATATTAAAATCCATCAGATTTGAAAAATGTTTTGTAGGATTACTTGTTTAGCCACAGAAATGAACTGGTAAAATTTCTCTTCGATTGGACAATAAAATTAATCTTTGGCCCCATACAAATTACTATGGAAACTTTTAGGCTCCAGTGGCACGTGTTAACACATGAGCGTAAATTTTTATAAATCTATATGTTATTTCTTAATTTTTATTCGAATTATCTCCCTCTCTTTCTATTTCCGACAATACGTTATTGAAGCTTATGTTCCCTGTTAGGGCCAACCGTTTCACCGTCTCGAGTAATTTCTGAGGTCCGCTTAAGATTATCAAATAAATACAATGTTATGTTCGACCGAACCAAACCGCCATGACATACCTAGACAGGAATTAAAACATATACTTATGATAACATATTCTGTACCTTATAAGAATAAATCTTGGCTAATTTGGTAACCAGACTACCCTCTTTATCGTGTATCAAACTTTCTTCAACTACATTTTTATACCCTCCACCATAGGATGGGGGGTAACGAATCGTATCGAAATAATTATTGTAGGCCCCACAAACTATAAACTATATACATATATTCTTGATCAGCGTACAATTCTACATCGATATAGCCATGTCCGAACGTCTGTCCGTCTGTGGAAATCACTATAGCTTCCGAACGGATAGAAGTAGGTGGATGAAATTTTGGTAAAATCTATTATATGTACATATGTAGGACTTTTGGTATTGAAAGCGGGCTATGTAGGTCCACGTTTTCGTATAGCCCCCATATAAGGCCCCATATATAGTACTCGTAATTTTATAATATTTTGAATGTATTAGTCCCATTTGACCACAGAATCGTTTGTAACTTTGCATTTTACGTTTCAAGAGGCTAAGAAACATATCTACCATAAAAAGTTTACATAGGTCCACGTTTTGGTACAGCCTATATATAACGCTCCATATAGTACGCGTCACTTTAAGATATTTTGAATGTATTAGTCCCATTTGACCACAGAATCGGTTGTAAGTTTGTATTTTGTGTTTCTACAGGCTAAGAATTATTTCTACCATAAAATGTTTATATAGGTCCAGGTTTTGATATAGACCCCATATCTCCCGATTTTCGATATTTTGAAGGTTTTAGCCTCATTATCGCAGCGAAATGGCTGAAATTTGGTATATAGTCTTCGTTGGGTGTATAAAACATTCCCCCGGAAATTTGTAGGTATATGTAGGTCCACGCCTTCATATAGCCCCTATAGGACGGTACATCCCGATTTTCGGTATTTTGAAGGTTGTGGCCTTAATATTCCACCGAAATGGCTGAAATTTGGTGGTTAGTCTTCACTTGGGGTATAAAACATTCCATATGAAGTTTGTCGGTATAGGTCACACGCCCTCATATAGTCCCCATAGGACGATATCTCCCAATTTTCGGTATTTTATGAAGGTTTTAGCTATACTATACTATCAAAATTCCTGAAATTTGATATTTCGTCCTCTTTTGGGATGCAAAACTTTCTCCCAGAAATTTATCTGTACATCCCAATTTTCGGTGTTTTAAAGGGTTTAGCCTCATTAAAACACCGAAATGGCTAAAATTTGGTACATAGTCTTCGTTGTGGGTATAAAACTTTTCACCTGAAATTTGTCGGTATAGGTCAACGTCTTCATATAGCTCCCATAGAACGGCACCTCCCGATTTTCGGTATTTTGAAGGTTTTAGCCTCATAATTCCACCGAAGTGGCTGAAATTTGGTATTTAGTCTTTTTTTGGGTTACAAAAATTTCCCTCAGAAATTTGTTGGTATAAGTTCATGTTTTGGCGGATACCCCCATAGAACGGTATATCCCAATTTTCGGTACATTGCAGGTTTTAGCCTCATTATAACACGGAAATGGATGCAAGATGGTACTTAGTCTTCGTTGAGGGTAAAAAACTTTCCACCTGAAATTTGTCGGTATAGGTCCATGTCTTCATATAGCCCCCATAGAACGGTACCTCCCGATTTTCTACATATAGCTCGTTGTCCACCAAAATAGCTGATATTTGCTATTAAGTTTTTGATAGAGTTATGAAACATTCCAGCCGAAATGTGGTCGACGTCCTCAAATACCCCCATAGGACCGTACCTTCCGATTTACGGTATTTTGAAAGTTGTGGCCTCAATATACCATCGATATAACTGAAATTTAGTATTTAAATTGCCATGGGTGTATAAAATATTGCAGAAGAGAATTAACAGTATAAGCCCTTATCTTCAAATAACCCCATAGAAGCGTACTTTCCGATTTTCGGTATTTTAAGGTTGTGTCATCAATATCCCATAGAAACGGATGAAATTTAATATTTAATCTCCGTTGGTGGTATAAAACTTCCCACCTGAAAATTTCCGGTATCGTTCCATGTTTTTATATACCCTCCAAATTTTCGGTATTGTGAAAGTTTTAGCCACTGAAATTTGGTATTTAGTCTTCGCTGGAGTTACAAAACTTTCCTCCAGAAATTTATCGGTACAGGTTAACTAATTTTGCTTTTTTTTGTGGATATTCTCAAATAATTTGTTATAACCAAACATCAATTATCAGCTCGAAGTATAAAGGTAAGCAAAGAAAAAAGTTCAATGAGAAGTTTTTCCTTGCCAAACTCACACAACTCCCACGAAAGTGTCTGCGAAAACAATTCAAACCTTTTCCACTAGTATGTGTCGTCGAATTTCGACTATATGTGTGACTGTTGTGGTAAGAGTACCAAATTTACTCTCCGATTGAGCACAAAATTTAAAAATGTTGTTTCTAAGAGATTTTCTTCATTATTCCTTCCACCATAGTATGGGGGGTATATTAAGTTTGTTTTTCTGTTTGTAACACATCGAACTAATCATTTGCAACCATATAAAGTATATATATTCTTGATCAGTATACAATTCTAAAACGATCTAGCCATGTCCGTCTGTTGTAATCACTCTAGCGTTCGCAATAATTGCACCCAAATGTATTTTTTCCATAGGCAGGTCAAGTTCGAAGATGGGCTATATCGGACCACTTTTTGGTATAGCCCCCATATAACGGTACGTCCCGATTTTCGGTATTTTGGGGATTTTAGCTACAGCTTTTGACCGAACTACCTGTAATTTCACGTTTGGGATTCCCAGTGATCACAAAACATCTCCACTAAAAACTGTAAACATAGGCGCATGTTTTTGTATAGCACACCCCCCCCCCCCCCCCACCCCCCTAAATAAATTCTCCATATAATGGTGCCTCCGATTTTCGGTTTTTTGGATATTAGCTACAATTTTTGACCCAATTATCTGCAATTCGACGTTTGAGGTTCCCAGTGGTCACAAAACCTCACCAAAAGCATAGGTCCACACTTTCATATAGCCCCATATAAGGTTCCCGACCGATTGAATACATGTTTTATGAATTTTTATCTTATTTAGGTATCAGTGGTCACAAAATATCTCCGCCTAATATTGTGGACAGGTAAGAAAATAATTATTCCGTTTTAGTTCAGAATATTTTATGGTGGAGTGTATAAAAAGTTCGGCCCGGCCGAACTTAACGCTTTTTTAATCGTTTTTTAATAGGTTCATATCAAAGAAATAATTTTAAATAACAAACAATAAATCTAAAGTTTTATTTCTAATTTAAAAGCACTATTCAAGTACAACAAATGCTCTTGATCACTTCCACGCCGAATGTGTTTGTTTTCCTGTTCCTACCGGATTAAGAAGGCTGGGTACTTGTCGCAGTTCTCCTAAGGCTATTTACTTGTCGCAGCTCTCTCGACCACAAATTCCAAGACACCCACGTATGTGAGGTGTGGCTCGTAGGTAGATCAATAACTCCCGCACTGAGTTTATCAAGACCTGCACCACATATTTTATATATTTACCAACTTTTCACAATTTTGTTTTAGGGAACACTTCCGTAGTATTTCTTGTCCGTGGGAATACAATTTCACTGAGGCAGGTGATGACACTATTTTGTTCCGAAACAGATCATATTAAAAGTGATTTCCCTACCTCTCTGTAGGTGAACCGGCAAACAAAACTACTCCACCAACATTCATTGCATATTCCTAAAGAGAAACAAATGCATATATTTTAAAGCATATTTTAAGGGATATTTCTATTTTCCTTTCCCATTTTCACATGTATATCCTGCTAGTTATGGTAAAAATATATATTTTTCGTTATTAATTCCATTTCATGTTATGATCCCTTGAAGGCAGATATATACAATACGCTTATCCTTTTGCATAAATTGTTTCGTAGCACAAAAAACAAAAAACACCGAAGCAACAGCGAGGACGAGAAAGAGAGAAAACAAACCTGTAGAAAAAAGTTAATACATCTAGACTACTATCTGTTTCCTTTTACTTGTTTTATAAAAAAATCCCAACGCCCGGAGGCGTTTAAGTCTAAAGTTACTTAAAACAGCAGTAGAATAAAAACAAACAAGCTTTGGAAAAATTAAAGGATTTATAATTTTGATGCCATTTTATTGTGTATTTGTGTTTATTTGTTTTTTTCTGTTTCGTAAGACTCTTTCAATGCTTAAAAGGTTTTTAACGGAGATTGTTTGCTTTTCTGCTAAAGCTTTGTATAACTCCAAGTAACCTTAGTGACTGATGCTGTTTTCTTTTTTCCTTCAGTAGCATATGCGGGAATTGATTACTTTAAATGTAACAGGGAGAGCGTCATTAAGGTTATGTTTGTTTTTATTTTGTCCATTTTGCAAAAGGGAGAAAGAAGTTGTTGCTAATGGTGAGCAATATTTGAAGTAAATGAAAACATTATACCATAATTTTTATTTCTTTCTGTTCTGTAAAACTGAATTGTTAGTATTACTCCTAAAAGTATGCCTCATTTCATTCTATTTTGTACACCCAAAATAGTATGCTTTATTTTTTCACTTTCATGTACTTATAGCATATTTTTAGTAGAAAAAAACACACGACTTTTGTATTTTTTGTCAAATCGAATGATTTGATCCATTTCACCCCCTTCCACACCCTCTGAATGCCTAACAATCACGATTTATCACAACTAATTGCGTACGATTTATCTTCAACGCAAAAAATAGTTAACTTTACACAATTGACCTTTTGTTTGTTGTTTTTTCTTCTTTTGACTCCATTAGATATTCCTAATTTAGCTTTACTCACACAAAAATGAATGTTTTTCTTCAATATTAAGTTAAGCTGTCATTTTATTGTCCTTAAGTTCATCTGTCAATTGTCAAGCAACCCCTAATCATTTCGTTTTTTTTTTTTGTTTCATTGCTTCTGCTTGGCCATTTGACAGTTTTGTTTAACATAATTTGTTAATTTAGTTTATTCACAACAATTTAGGGATCTATTTGCCGGAATTTGTTAACGAATACAAATGCGTTATCTTCTATTTGGACACATTGTTGTCATGGTTAGTACATTTATTTAAGCTGCTTAAGTCATTTGTTAAGATAAGTGCGAGGAAAACAAGACCGAAAACCGGGAAATGTAAGGAGACAATTTGATAAGCT
Organism: Musca autumnalis; assembly: GCF_047663935.1. Classification (NCBI taxonomy): domain Eukaryota; kingdom Metazoa; phylum Arthropoda; class Insecta; order Diptera; family Muscidae; genus Musca; species Musca autumnalis. The sequence continues at coordinate 245,944,598 of NW_027411977.1, read as the reverse complement.
GAGTTTTTGCTTTCAAACTCTAAGAGATTTTGGAATGATTAAATTAATTTTGTATGTTAGGAGTTTAGCCTGAAGCGAGATGTGAGAGCTATTTTACCTTAGCAATTTTTTTACTTAATAAAATGTTTAGATTTCTTTTTTTGTTCTGACGTTAGCAGATATATATTACTATTGTATAATGCTCTCAGTAGCTCCGAAATATCCTCCACCTTCATGGAATGAATTGATGAGATATTAAAAAACGCGATCATTTTAAGCCACCGGTTGTTTCTGGCTAAATACCTAGCTACAATCCTGGATTCAGGAATATCGAAGACATAACTCAAGCTTTTCAGCAGAAAGCGCATACTTCCCGATTTTCAAGCACCATTTTCTCTCTCGAAGATAATTATTTAGCTAGAATCCTGAACAAGCGCATAACAAGGAAAATAAATGCTGAGGAGCGGACACTCTACTCCTGTACAAACTTCATTGACAAAAGTTGGTGGCTGTTTCTGCCCATTTAACCTATGATGGATTGGTCTGGTGGGAGGCCCTTTGGCACAAGACTTTCCACACTTCCAATTGTGTACAGGTCTGTTTCAATTCTGAGCATTGGAGCAATCAAAATCACCCATCTGGCTGCTTCGAACGTCATCCTGGATGTTCATGCTCTAGATATGCTGGTCCAATTTCAAGCACCCTATTCCGACAGGCAAAGGTCTTAAATTTAATTTTTTATAGACCCTTTGAAAAAGAGTGCTTTTATAGACCCTTTCTGAACGAGAGAGTGCTTCTGCTGACACATTCTTAATGAAGGAGTGCTTCTGCTGACCCTTTCTGACTGGAATGGTACTTCTGTTGACCCATTCTGAATAAAAGGGTGGTTCTCTTGACCCTTTCTGAATTAAAGGGTGCTTCTGTTGACCCTTTCTGAATTAAAGGGTGCTTCTCTTGACTCATTCTGAATAAATGGGTGCTTCTGCTGACCCATTCTGAATGAAAGGGTGTTTACATAAACCCCCTTTTAGAGAAAGGGTGCTTCTGTATACTCGTTCTGAAAGAAAGGGTGCTTCTCTACATGCTTTTGAAAGGAAGGGTGCCTATATAAAATCTTTCTGAAAGAAAGTGTGCCTATAAAAACCCTTTCTTAGAGAAAGGGTGCTTCTATATACCCGTTCTGACGGAAAGGGTGCTTCTATATACCCGTTCTGACGGAAAGGGTGCTTCTATATACCCGTTCTGATGGAAAGGGTGCTTCTATATACCCGTTCTGACGGAAAGGGTGCTTCTATAAACCCGTTCTGACGGAAAGGGTGCTTCTATATACCCGTTCTGACGGAAAGGGTGCTTCTATATACCCGTTCTGAGGGAAAGGGTGCTTCTATATACCCGTTCTGACGGAAAGGGTGCTTCTATATACCCGTTCTGACGGAAAGGGTGCTTCTATATACCCGTTCTGACGGAAAGGGTGCTTCTATGTACCCGTTCTGACGGAAATGGTGCTTCTATATACCCGTTTTGACGGAAATGGTGCTTCTATATACCCGTTTTGACGGAAAGGGTGCTTCTATATACCCGTTCTGACGGAAAGGGTGCTTCTATATACCCGTTCTGACGGAAAGGGTGCTTCTATATACCCGTTCTGACGGAAAGGGTGCTTCTATATACCCGTTCTGACGGAAAGGGTGCTTCTATATACTCGTTCTGACGGAAAGGGTGCTTCTATACACCCGTTCTGACGGAAAGGGTGCTTCTATATACCCGTTCTGACGGAAAGGGTGCTTCTATATACCCGTTCTGACGGAAAGGGTGCTTCTATATACCCGTTCTGACGGAAAGGGTGCTTCTATATACCCGTTCTGACGGAAAGGGTGCTTCTATATACCCGTTCTGACGGAAAGGGTGCTTCTATATACCCGTTCTGACGGAAAGGGTGCTTCTATATACCCGTTCTGACGGAAAGGGTGCTTCTATATACCCGTTCTGACGGAAAGGGTGCTTCTATATACCCGTTCTGACGGAAAGGGTGCTTCTATATACCCGTTCTGACGGAGAGGGTGCTTCTATATACCCGTTCTGACGGAAAGGGTGCTTCTATATACCCGTTCTGACGGAAAGGGTGCTTCTATATACCCGTTCTGACGGAAAGGGTGCTTCTATATACCCGTTCTGACGGAAAGGGTGCTTCTATATACCCGTTCTGACGGAAAGGGTGCTTCTATATACCCGTTCTGACGGAAAGGGTGCTTCTATATACCCGTTCTGACGGAAAGGGTGCTTCTATATACCCGTTCTGACGGAAAGGGTGCTTCTATATACCCGTTCTGACGGAAAGGGTGCTTCTATATACCCGTTCTGACGGAAAGGGTGCTTCTATATACCCGTTCTGACGGAAAGGGTGCTTCTATATACCCGTTCTGACGGAAAGGGTGCTTCTATATACCCGTTCTGACGGAAAGGGTGCTTCTATATACCCGTTCTGACGGAAAGGGTGCTTCTATATACCCGTTCTGACGGAAAGGGTGCTTCTATATACCCGTTCTGACGGAAAGGGTGCTTCTATATACCCGTTCTGACGGAAAGGGTGCTTCTATATACCCGTTCTGACGGAAAGGGTGCTTCTATATACCCGTTCTGACGGAAAGGGTGCTTCTATATACCCGTTCTGACGGAAAGGGTGCTTCTATATACCCGTTCTGACGGAAAGGGTGCTTCTATATACCCGTTCTGACGGAAAGGGTGCTTCTATATACCCGTTCTGACGGAAAGGGTGCTTCTATATACCCGTTCTGACGGAAAGGGTGCTTCTATATACCCGTTCTGACGGAAAGGGTGCTTCTATATACCCGTTCTGACGGAAAGGGTGCTTCTATATACCCGTTCTGACGGAAAGGGTGCTTCTATATACCCGTTCTGACGGAAAGGGTGCTTCTATATACCCGTTCTGACGGAAAGGGTGCTTCTATATACCCGTTCTGACGGAAAGGGTGCTTCTATATACCCGTTCTGACGGAAAGGGTGCTTCTATATACCCGTTCTGACGGAAAGGGTGCTTCTATATACCCGTTCTGACGGTAAGGGTGCTTCTATATACCCGTTCTGACGGAAAGGGTGCTTCTATATACCCGTTCTGACGGAAAGGGTGCTTCTATATACCCGTTCTGACGGAAAGGGTGCTTCTATATACCCGTTCTGACGGAAAGGGTGCTTCTATATACCCGTTCTGACGGAAAGGGTGCTTCTATATACCCGTTCTGACGGAAAGGGTGCTTCTATATACCCGTTCTGACGGAAAGGGTGCTTCTATATACCCGTTCTGACGGAAAGGGTGCTTCTATATACCCGTTCTGACGGAAAGGGTGCTTCTATATACCCGTTCTGACGGAAAGGGTGCTTCTATATACCCGTTCTGACGGAAAGGGTGCTTCTATATACCCGTTCTGACGGAAAGGGTGCTTCTATATACCCGTTCTGACGGAAAGGGTGCTTCTATATACCCGTTCTGACGGAAAGGGTGCTTCTATATACCCGTTCTGACGGAAAGGGTGCTTCTATATACCCGTTCTGACGGAAAGGGTGCTTCTATATACCCGTTCTGACGGAAAGGGTGCTTCTATATACCCGTTCTGACGGAAAGGGTGCTTCTATATACCCGTTCTGACGGAAAGGGTGCTTCTATATACCCGTTCTGACGGAAAGGGTGCTTCTATATACCCGTTCTGACGGAAAGGGTGCTTCTATATACCCGTTCTGACGGAAAGGGTGCTTCTATATACCCGTTCTGACGGAAAGGGTGCTTCTATATACCCGTTCTGACGGAAAGGGTGCTTCTATATACCCGTTCTGACGGAAAGGGTGCTTCTATATACCCGTTCTGACGGAAAGGGTGCTTCTATATACCCGTTCTGACGGAAAGGGTGCTTCTATATACCCGTTCTGACGGAAAGGGTGCTTCTATATACCCGTTCTGACGGAAAGGGTGCTTCTATATACCCGTTCTGACGGAAAGGGTGCTTCTATATACCCGTTCTGACGGAAAGGGTGCTTCTATATACCCGTTCTGACGGAAAGGGTGCTTCTATATACCCGTTCTGACGGAAAGGGTGCTTCTATATACCCGTTCTGACGGAAAGGGTGCTTCTATATACCCGTTCTGACGGAAAGGGTGCTTCTATATACCCGTTCTGACGGAAAGGGTGCTTCTATATACCCGTTCTGACGGAAAGGGTGCTTCTATATACCCGTTCTGACGGAAAGGGTGCTTCTATATACCCGTTCTGACGGAAAGGGTGCTTCTATATACCCGTTCTGACGGAAAGGGTGCTTCTATATACCCGTTCTGACGGAAAGGGTGCTTCTATATACCCGTTCTGACGGAAAGGGTGCTTCTATATACCCGTTCTGACGGAAAGGGTGCTTCTATATACCCGTTCTGACGGAAAGGGTGCTTCTATATACCCGTTCTGACGGAAAGGGTGCTTCTATATACCCGTTCTGACGGAAAGGGTGCTTCTATATACCCGTTCTGACGGAAAGGGTGCTTCTATATACCCGTTCTGACGGAAAGGGTGCTTCTATATACCCGTTCTGACGGAAAGGGTGCTTCTATATACCCGTTCTGACGGAAAGGGTGCTTCTATATACCAGTTCTGACGGAAAGGGTGCTTCTATATACCCGTTCTGACGGAAAGGGTGCTTCTATATACCCGTTCTGACGGAAAGGGTGCTTCTATATACCCGTTCTGACGGAAAGGGTGCTTCTATATACCCGTTCTGACGGAAAGGGTGCTTCTATATACCCGTTCTGACGGAAAGGGTGCTTCTATATACCCGTTCTGACGGAAAGGGTGCTTCTATATACCCGTTCTGACGGAAAGGGTGCTTCTATATACCCGTTCTGACGGAAAGGGTGCTTCTATATACCCGTTCTGACGGAAAGGGTGCTTCTATATACCCGTTCTGACGGAAAGGGTGCTTCTATATACCCGTTCTGACGGAAAGGGTGCTTCTATATACCCGTTCTGACGGAAAGGGTGCTTCTATATACCCGTTCTGACGGAAAGGGTGCTTCTATATACCCGTTCTGACGGAAAGGGTGCTTCTATATACCCGTTCTGACGGAAAGGGTGCTTCTATATACCCGTTCTGACGGAAAGGGTGCTTCTATATACCCGTTCTGACGGAAAGGGTGCTTCTATATACCCGTTCTGACGGAAAGGGTGCTTCTATATACCCGTTCTGACGGAAAGGGTGCTTCTATATACCCGTTCTGACGGAAAGGGTGCTTCTATATACCCGTTCTGACGGAAAGGGTGCTTCTATATACCCGTTCTGACGGAAAGGGTGCTTCTATATACCCGTTCTGACGGAAAGGGTGCTTCTATATACCCGTTCTGACGGAAAGGGTGCTTCTATATACCCGTTCTGACGGAAAGGGTGCTTCTATATACCCGTTCTGACGGAAAGGGTGCTTCTATATACCCGTTCTGACGGAAAGGGTGCTTCTATATACCCGTTCTGACGGAAAGGGTGCTTCTATATACCCGTTCTGACGGAAAGGGTGCTTCTATATACCCGTTCTGACGGAAAGGGTGCTTCTATATACCCGTTCTGACGGAAAGGGTGCTTCTATATACCCGTTCTGACGGAAAGGGTGCTTCTATATACCCGTTCTGACGGAAAGGGTGCTTCTATATACCCGTTCTGACGGAAAGGGTGCTTCTATATACCCGTTCTGACGGAAAGGGTGCTTCTATATACCCGTTCTGACGGAAAGGGTGCTTCTATATACCCGTTCTGACGGAAAGGGTGCTTCTATATACCCGTTCTGACGGAAAGGGGGCTTCTATATACCCGTTCTGACGGAAAGGGTGCTTCTATATACCCGTTCTGACGGAAAGGGGGCTTCTATATACCCGTTCTGACGGAAAGGGGGCTTCTATATACCCGTTCTGACCGAAAGGGAGCTTCTATATACCCGTTTTGACGGAAAGGGTGCTTCTATATACCCGTTTTGACTGAAAGGGTGCTTCTATATACCCGTTTTGACGGAAAGGGTGCTTCTATATACCCGTTTTGACTGAAAGGGTGCTTCTATATACCCGTTCTGACGGAAAGGGTGCTTCTATATACCCGTTTTGACGGAAAGGGTGCTTCTATATACCCGTTTTGACGGAAAGGGTGCTTCTATATACCCGTTTTGAAGGAAAGGGTGCTTCTATATACCCGTTTTGACGGAAAGGGTGCTTCTATATACCCTTTCTAAAGGAAAGGGTGCGTTTATAGATCCCTTCTGAAAGAAAAGGTGCGTTTATAGATCCCTTCTGAAAGAAAAGGTGCGTTTATAGATCCCTTCTGAAAGAAAAGGTGCGTTTATAGATCCCTTCTGAAAGAAAAGGTGCGTTTATAGATCCCTTCTGAAAGAAAAGGTGCGTTTATAGATCCCTTCTGAAAGAAAAGGTGCGTTTATAGATCCCTTCTGAAAGAAAAGGTGCGTTTATAGATCCCTTCTGAAAGAAAAGGTGCGTTTATAGATCCCTTCTGAAAGAAAAGGTGCGTTTATAGATCCCTTCTGAAAGAAAAGGTGCGTTTATAGATCCCTTCTGAAAGAAAAGGTGCGTTTATAGATCCCTTCTGAAAGAAAAGGTGCGTTTATAGATCCCTTCTGAAAGAAAAGGTGCGTTTATAGATCCCTTCTGAAAGAAAAGGTGCGTTTATAGATCCCTTCTGAAAGAAAAGGTGCGTTTATAGATCCCTTCTGAAAGAAAAGGTGCGTTTATAGATCCCTTCTGAAAGAAAAGGTGCGTTTATAGATCCCTTCTGAAAGAAAAGGTGCGTTTATAGATCCCTTCTGAAAGAAAAGGTGCGTTTATAGATCCCTTCTGAAAGAAAAGGTGCGTTTATAGATCCCTTCTGAAAGAAAAGGTGCGTTTATAGATCCCTTCTGAAAGAAAAGGTGCGTTTATAGATCCCTTCTGAAAGAAAAGGTGCGTTTATAGACCCCTTCTGAAAGAAAGGGCTTCGTTTATAGACCCCTTCTGAAAGAAAGGGCTTCGTTTATAGACCCCTTCTGAATGAAGAGATGCTTCCAAAGACCCCTTCTAAAAGAAATGGCGCTTCTATAGACCCCTTCTAAAAGAAATGGCGCTTCTATAGACCCTTTCTGAAAGAAATGGTATTTCAATAGGCCCTTTCTCAAAGAAAGGGTGCTTCTACATACTCCTTCAGAATGAAAGGGTGCTTCTACACACCTTTTCTGAAAGAAAGGGTGCATCTACACTCCCTGCTGAAAGAAAGGGTGCATCTACACTCCCTTCTGAAAGAAAGGGTGCCTATTTAAACTCTTTCTGAGAGAAAGGGTGCCTATATAAACCCTTTCAGAGAGAAAGGGTGCTTCTATAGACCATTTCTGCAAGAAAAGGTGCTTCTATAGACCCATTCAGAAAGAAAGGGTGCTTCTATAGACCCTTTCTGAAAGAAGGGATGCTTCCAAAGACCCTCTCTAAAGTAAGGGATGCTTCCAAAGACCCTTTCTAAAGTAAGGGTGCTTCTATACACCTTCTTCTACACACCCTTTTACACACCATTTTTGAAAGAAATTATGTTTCTATAGACCACTTCTGAAAGAAAGTTTGCATCTATTGACCCTTTCTGAAAGAAAGAGTGTCTATATAAACCTTTTCATAGAGAAAGCATGCCTATATAAAACCTTTATTAGAGAAAGGGTGCCTATATAAACCCTTTCCAAGAGAAAGGGAACATCTATTCAAACCCTTTCTTAGAGAAAGGGTGCTTCTATAGACCCGTTCAGAAAGAAAAGGTGATTCTATATACCTTTTTTGAAGAAAAGGGAGCTTCTACACACCCTTTCTGAAAGAATGATCCCTTTCACAGACCCTTTCTCAGTGAAAGGATGTTTCTATCCTTTCTGAAAGAATGCAATTTTATCATAGACTTCTTCACTGTGTAATGAACCTTCGAAAAGGATGGCATAATTACACGGTGAATTATGATTTTGAAATCTTCATGAGATAATACAGTAAATAGAATGGATAAGGACATGGGGAGTTCTTGCATGCTAGCAAAACAGTCGGCTGGGGGGTTCGGGTCCTTTCCTTTCTATCCACAGGTTGCCATCACAATAATAAAAAAACTCCCTTTTATTTGCATATGCTACAAAAAGTATAATTCAGTTTTAATGAATAATTCTGAAATTTCTAGCCGTCAACCAAAAAAAAAAAAAAATTGTCTAAGCTTAAAATCCCCAGATGTTAACGACCTGATGAACTCTAAAAAACATTGTATTGGTTATAAACTGTGTCAAATTATGGCTGTTCCCTGATGTTGTTGGAAGAGCCTCGCCTCATTACCCTACCCTAACCAATGTCCTTTGGCGACTTATTACTTCAGGACCCCATACGGAACTTATATTACCTCCTTATTCCATTTGTGTCGTCCTTATGGAGAACTCTTAATTAATGTTTTTAGCACATCATATTTATTTCATTCATCAATTCAATATAATCCATTTCTTCTTATATATAACATGTATCTTGTGTAAACTGAATCTCATATCAACTGGGAAATAATAATATTCTTAGAATAGGAGACCAATTATATTCTGAACTTAATACTTATTTAACCGCAAGTAGGGTAAGGTTTGTAAAAAAAAAAAAAGGTGAAAACTAAATTTTAATAATCAAAACAAAATTGCAAAAGATGCCATTAGTAGCATAGACATAATATCAGGTTATGAATGGCAAAGTAGAAACAAAGATAAGCAAAATAGAAACATACTGCAAATCAGTGTTTCTATGCCCATTAATTGATCATCATTTGATAATCAAAACAAAGAAACACAAGAGTATTTGCTAATTCGTTTTGGAGTATATTTCTAATTCACTCAAATTTGTTAATGAGAATGTTAACTCTAAAACAGATCAATAGCTCAGACACAGAAACAGATCAAATACGAATTAAGAGTAATTTGATCTCTTTCTTTGCAATATCTATGTAGGTAATTGATATGTATAGTTGTTTTTTTTAAAGACTTACCAACACTGAACGTTGATCGTTGAAGAGGCCTTTCCAACATCAGCTCCAGATGTAAAAATGTAGCTAAAACGCTGTAATACGCTGAGCTTATTGAATATGCTACCTTCTTTTAAGCGTGGTCAATTCACAAAAGTTTAGGGCGATTAAAGTAAATCAATATACACTTATAACATTTTTGCCTGTTCAATAAGAAGCAAAGTTCTGAATATGATGGTGATACAAATGTCTATGAGACTTTTGGGAAATATTGAATCCTTTGGATTTTTTTGTAAATGAAAATAATTAATATTGATATTCCTAATTACACTTGTTAACGACTTTTTCTCATGCCTGCATGTCTAATATTATTATTGTCGGTTTTGCATAGACTTTTTAAGACACTGTTTAAATTCGACTCACTGATCTTATTCACAACTTTCTTTCTTAATTGCCACAGAACACTTAGCAGGAATTAATTTTATACTTAGAATTAATTATAAAAATTCGCACTCCACGTGTCTGATTCAAGTGTCGGATTCAACTGATTTCTATTGTAATATGAAGAGTAATGAAGATCAGTTGTTTGATTCTGTCAGGGTTTTTTTGATTGCGTTTTGTCTTTGCAAGAGTACAGTAATGCGTGACAAAGAAATTGCAAAAGATGACCTTATGTATGTGTGCTTGCCCTTAATAATGTTGAGTAGTTTAGGCAAATAGTTTGATTGTTAGTTTGTTAATCAAGCTCTATGGACATCTGTAGAGGGGAGGGACAAGGCAGAAGAGAATAACTTATGTCTTTTATCGGACTGCATTAATATGATGTAATGAATTTTTGATTTGTTGTTTGTAGCTTCACTAGATGATATTTTGGATATTTCTTTTTACGTCTCTCTGTGGGCTCCAGGGAAAGGGGGTAAACCCCTCAGTGTGTTAATTCTCCTTTATCACGAGTCTCGTAACTGTCCAAATTGGGGAGTAGGTGTTCGGTTCGAGTTAGCAATTGTATTTACCCATGTTGGGTATTTGCGACCAAGTGTGACAATTAAAATTTTGGAACTACGAAGATGTTTGCGCCTGGTGGGACAAAAAAATGACTATAATACGAGCTTTCGTCATGTTAGAACAAATTAACTATTACCTTGTAGGATTCTGTATCTTTATGAGGAATTTAATATTATGGCCTCCTTTCAGATAAATAAGATGAATTAAGTTGATGGATAATAACTTCAGTTAATTAAAACTTCTTAAAATTTGACTTCCGAATTTAAATATTTATACAGATTACTGAGATTTTTATGATTAACACACTTGCCACTTTTGCGTCTTATCTGTGAGGCTATTAAAAATCAAAGAGGAAGTTGGTCAAGCTTGTTAAAAGTAGAAAGTCTCCAGTTAAACATACTCATCTCTAAAGCGATATCAAAATCACAATCATATGTTTTGTTTTTATCGACTAGCTAGTCTGTCTAAGAGGTTCAATGAAGTGAATCGTTGAACGCTGCTTAACTAAAAGGAAAATGTTGCATGCTATAAAATTCTTGTGAAAAATCACATACCGTTAAATTTTGAATGTAATTTGCAAAGTCCATTACAAAACCAAATAATTCTTGCTCCATGAGCGAAAGAATTAGTTGGAAACAGGACTTATTTCCGTATGTCCTTTGCATGAAAAGTTCCTATTACCTTTCCCTCTTGATCTTCTAGAACATAGTAATGATTTCCGAGTTGTTGTGCAATTTTGGCTTTTAGAAACATAGGAGCCAATTTCGCGTTGAAGTTTTTCTCCATATTGCTTTGCGCAAAATTCCGCCGAAAAACTTCATCACCTATTTGGAAAGTTGGTACTCTGCAGCGTAGATTGTAGGTTTTTTTGTTTTTCTCGTAAGCATCTTTTATTTGTTTCTTTATATCATGCCGCAATATTTGAAGATGATCTTCACGAGGAATAGTAGCAATGGGTTCATCGAGCATGTTAAGCTTTCGTAGGAGAGTATATGATGAACCATGGGTTATCATATTGAAACCGAAAACTGCCCGATATGGGGATACATTGAGGGACTGATGGTAGGAATTTCTCAGGGCACAACATATGCTACTGAGATGTTCGTCCCACATTTTGTGATCTTTTTTAAGATAGGCTCGGATGCCTGCAATGAGGGATCTATTCACTCTTTCCGAGGCATTTGATTGTGGTGAGTAAATGGCAGTGTAGGTATGGGTGATCCCATATTTTGTCAAGAAGGCGTTAAATTCATTGGCCCTAAATTGACTGCCATTATCACTCACCACAACCTCAGGCACTCCGTATACATGGAAAATGTGGCTTTCTAAAAACTTTTGGATAGAACTGGCAGTGAACTTTCTTAGGGGACAAACCCAGTGAAATTTTGTAAGGTGGTCGAGAACGATTAATATCCCTGTGTACCCATTCTTACTGCGTGGGTAAGGACCAAGAAGATCTATGTAGAGACGCTGGAATGGACGAATGGAGAAGTTTTGGTTACCCATGGGTGGTTTCATAGTGAAATTTGGTGCCTTCGTCATTTTGCAGACACTACAATTTTGGATATACATTCTCACATCGCGCACCAAACCAGGCCAATAGAAATTCCTCCGTATTAATTCTAGGGTCTTACACATTCCTCCATGTGAGGAAATTGGTGTATCATGCGCACGCGAAATTACTTGTTTTCGGAGGTTATTTGGTATCCAGAGCTTCCAAGCTTGTTGCTCCTGAAGCTCGTCACCGGCGCTATGTTCCGTACGAATATATACGAAGTCATCCACTATTTTTATGTCCGGGTATTTATTCTCATTGCTGGTAATTCTATCCTTCAATTCCTTGTAATCACTATCCTGGAAATGCGGAGAGTCAAGGTCAATTTCTGGTAAGAGGATTTCGATAGAGGCCAGTTCAGAATCAGGAATTCGGGATAGTGCATCCGGTACCACGTTCTCCCGACCTTTCCGGTGACTCACTGTAAATTTATAACTCTGCAATTGTAATGCCCATCGGGCAAGTCGACCGGTAAGATTGGGTTGGCGCATAAGCCACACCAGACTGCTATGGTCAGTTATGACCTCGAATTCGTGCATCTCTAAATAGCAACGAAATCTTTTTATGGCTTCGAGGGCCGCCAAGCATTCACGCTCCGTAACTGAATAATTCCTTTGAGCGGAATTAAGTTTTCGGCTCATGAAGGCTATAGGTCTTTCTTGGTTCTCCCCATCCAATTGCACCAGGACTGCTCCTATGCCATAGTCACTGGCATCGCAATGGAGGAAGAACTTTTTATTAAAGTCCGGGTTTATGAGGACGGGAGCAGACGTTAGGAGCTGCTTGATTTTATCAAACGCCGCCTGTGCCTCCGCCGTCCACATGAACTTCTTTTTTGTTGAAACTACCTCGGTGATGGGAAAAACCACCGTCGCAAAGTTATCAATAAATCGGCGGTACCATCCCGCTAAACCTAAGAAACCGCGAACCTGTTTTAGGTTTTTGGGTACCGGCCAATTATTGATAGCGCTCACTTTTTCTATGTCTGTTTGGATTCCCCCATCGCCTATTACGTAGCCGAGGTAGTTAACGCGGGTAACACAAAACCTACTCTTATTAATGTTAAGAGTTAAATTTGCTTTACGAAATTGCGAAGCAATTCGAATCAGCACTTCCACATGGGTCTCAAAGTCAGCCGTCACAATTATCAAGTCGTCGAGATACCCAAAGACGCAATGCCGCAGATCTGGAGGTATAAGCTGATCCATTAGCCTACACATCGTCTGCGGCGCGTTGCAAAGGCCGAAGGGCATCACGACGAACTGATAAAGGGGCCTTCCTGGGATCGTAAAGGCCGTTAAGGCTTTGGAGGATTCGTCAAGGCCAATTTGCCAATAGGCGTCCTTGAGATCCAGCTTCGTAATTATGTTGGCCTTAGGCAATCTTGAAAAGATTCCTTCAATTGAGGGGAGAGGGTAGGCGTCCTTTTTCGTCACCCCGTTCACCTTCCGTGCATCGAGGCATAGCCTTATCTTATTGGGCTTCACCACGAGTCTCATTGGAGAACTCCACGGCGAAGCTGATGGCTCGATGACTCCAAGCGAGAGCATTCTATCAACTTCTTTAAACATCAGCTTCTCGATGGCAGGCGATACGGGGTAATGTCGCTGCTTGATGGGGGGAGCTTCTCCCACATCAATATGGTGTGTTATTAGACTAGTACGACCCAAGCCTTGTTTCTCAAAGCTTGGGAAGAGCGAAACTACCGTATCCAACTGAGCTTTTTGATGATCCTCTAATGGATAAAATACTTCGTCAGACTCCATTTTATTTGAAGCATTTTCAATCATTTCGGGTATGTCTACAATATTGGGAGGTGTGGTCGTAGAGTTATTGACGCTTAATACATCTACAGATCCCATGATATTATCGAATAACTTGAACGTTTTACAAAAGTCCACGCCTAATATGAGCCTCTGTGCAATAGACGGAATCAGGAAGAACTTAATTTTGTTGGATATATTTTTGAACTTTACTACCACATCAATCCACCCCAATACAGTTTGTTTATTTCCATCTGCAGTCTGTACAAAAGACTTGCATTTGGTAAAGTTAGAGAATTTGGTCAACGCTAGATCGGATCCCAGACAACTGATATTGGCACCAGTGTCTATGAGGCCATATTCAACCATATCTAAAAACGAAATTTTGGCATAATATCGTTTATCGCTAGGATTAGAAATTATGGCTGAGACCAGAAATTTCTTAGATAGTTTTCTTAACTTAAAATATTTGCGAAGACGTAAGGTAGAGCGTTTTGGTTTTATGTAGCTACGATCTTCAATAGCGTCAAGATTAAAAATTTCATCTCGTTTCCGAATATAGTTTTCTAACCTCTTGTGGTAAGGAAATCGAGGAAATATAATAGATGGTATTCGGCCATTGGTTACATTAGTTTTTGTTTCTACAGGTCGTTTTAAAATAGTAAAGCGGATATTCATGTCCGTGGGGTTATGGGCTTCGGAACCAGTATTCCTTTTGCCTTGTGAATGGGTTGGTATTATGGATAATTCTAAACCTGTTCCTTTTTTGGAACAGGGAACTGATAGTTTTTTGCACTGTTTGAGTGATTGTTCTTACATTTTGTACAGTTTGGTTTATATATTTTTTTTGTTCCACAACCGTAACAAAAGATCTGGCGATCCTGTAAACAATCCTGCCAATGGTGTCCCTTTCCATCGCAGTTCCAGCAAATGGGTACGTAATTGGACCCATGCAAAGCATCAATAGAGCTATCAGTTTCCAGAGGACGTGCAAAATTGTCAGGGAATTCTTTTTGATCTACTTCAGCGATTTGCCGTCTATTCGGCATGTTAGTGTTTTGACGCAATGACATATTTCGCCGGACATGTTCATCATTGAGAAAGTTTTCTCGCTTATGCACTAACTGCCGTAAATGAGACACAGATTGAATCTGAATATAAAGCAGCTCCTGCCTTATTTCCGGGCGTAAATTCCGAGTCAACGTTTCCACTACCTCGGCTTCAGACATGGGAGTGTCTAATCTATCTATGATACCGGAAATAGAATCAAAGAAGATATCAAAGGTTTCTCCCACTTTTTGTTTTCTGTTTCGGATTTCTTCCCTTAAATCCGAAGAGGTTTTGAAGTCCGCATATTGTGAACGCAGAGCCTGGCAGAAATCTTCCCACTGAATAGTCGGTACTTGTTTTCTATACCTCCATAGCCAATCCCGAGCTCGGCCAGAAAGCAAAATTTGTAAATTCTTACAAATTATAGATAAATCGCCCTCAAAATAATCAGTGGTAAGCGATTTCACCCTGTATAAAAATTCTTCAACATTTAACCCATTGTGTGAACCGTCAAAACGAAGATTCCACCCCTGTATTATAGAGGAAATTTTGTCCACAGTATATGGGAGTCGAAATTGTGAGGATATGTGGGAGTTATTATTAGGGTTTGTATCTATAGCACCATGATCAGTTGGTCGCTGAATAGGAGTAGGTATATCGTACGACCTATTGTTGTTAAGGTTATGTTGGTTTATGGGAATGTTTCTGTCCGGATGTCCTGAAGTATGTCCAATATTACTGGTGGGGTTTACCCCTGAAGACGAAGGGATATTGAGCGATCCAAGCAACCGGGTCATGGTATCCTCAATCATGCGATTAATATAATCGTAATCAACTGAAGGTTTGGGATTTTTCTGACTTTGTGGCTTCGTATTGCCAGCGGAATTTTGATCCGAAGATTTTTTTTGCTTAATCTCATGTTCAGTATTAGTTATTTCTTGGGTGAAGTTCAAGGCGGATGAACCATCGTTAAATAAATTTCTAGTAAAACTGCGAGTAATATAAGCCTTAGCTCCTCTAGGTTTACTGCGTCCGCTAGGCTTCGAGGTTTGATGAGTAGCGACAGTAGTTTCGAGACAAGGGGAGTCAAATACTGGTGGAAGATTAGAATTTGGATTGAGTTGGTATCTCTGCACATCCGAAGGTTGAAAAGTTCTTTTACATAAGGGGCACTGTGAACCAAATGCCATAGAAGTTTCCACACAGACTTTATGGAAAATGTGACTACATTCCTGTATAATCAAACACTCTTGATCCTCTAAAAGATCTTCTTTACAAATTGAGCAGATATGAACAGAATCTTGGACCAAGGGAGCGGATGCTTCCTTAGGTGGTGTTCTCTCAAGAGACATTTTAAGAAATATTTATATTTAAAAATTAGGTACAAATAGTTTATTAGTGGGAAAATCAACACTATTAATGTTAAATATTATAGTATCTGATCTACGAGTTCTCTTTCAGGAGACAATATATGGAATAAGAATGTATAACTATTACAACCAATACAGAAAAATAACCAGTCTATGGAGCTTTTATCACTCTATAGAACAAATGTCATTGAACAAACCAGCTAAATCTTTAAATCATCTGGAACCTCTACTTAACAATGGACAGAGATTCGCATGCAGCAAATCTATGTGTTTCCAATCATTAAATAGGTGCTGATAACTAAGTTCAATGATATGATATCTAATGAGTACTAAAAGCCATGATATAGTTTAGTTTTCAATAGTTTGGATCCGACTGCTGCAAAATCAAAAATCATTATCAAATCGGTTAGCTTATTCGAACCATGAAACCTCAAATAGCTAATTTTCCTAAAATGTAATAATATTCCTCCTACTAGCAACTTTCCCAGACTATGGAATCCCTTCCTATATTCGAGTATATGTATATAAAATGATAAATAAACAAAGTTTGGAGCATGTAAGGATAAAGCTATCCATTCAGGCCCCACGTTGGGCGCCAATTATTGTAATGAACCTTCGAAAAGGATGGCATAATTACACGGTGAATTATGATTTTGAAATCTTCATGAGATAATACAGTAAATAGAATGGATAAGGACATGGGGAGTTCTTGCATGCTAGCAAAACAGTCGGCTGGGGGGTTCGGGTCCTTTCCTTTCTATCCACAGGTTGCCATCACAATAATAAAAAAACTCCCTTTTATTTGCATATGCTACAAAAAGTATAATTCAGTTTTAATGAATAATTCTGAAATTTCTAGCCGTCAACCAAAAAAAAAAAAAAAATTGTCTAAGCTTAAAATCCCCAGATGTTAACGACCTGATGAACTCTAAAAAACATTGTATTGGTTATAAACTGTGTCAAATTATGGCTGTTCCCTGATGTTGTTGGAAGAGCCTCGCCTCATTACCCTACCCTAACCAATGTCCTTTGGCGACTTATTACTTCAGGACCCCATACGGAACTTATATTACCTCCTTATTCCATTTGTGTCGTCCTTATGGAGAACTCTTAATTAATGTTTTTAGCACATCATATTTATTTCATTCATCAATTCAATATAATCCATTTCTTCTTATATATAACATGTATCTTGTGTAAACTGAATCTCATATCAACTGGGAAATAATAATATTCTTAGAATAGGAGACCAATTATATTCTGAACTTAATACTTATTTAACCGCAAGTAGGGTAAGGTTTGTAAAAAAAAAAAAAGGTGAAAACTAAATTTTAATAATCAAAACAAAATTGCAAAAGATGCCATTAGTAGCATAGACATAATATCAGGTTATGAATGGCAAAGTAGAAACAAAGATAAGCAAAATAGAAACATACTGCAAATCAGTGTTTCTATGCCCATTAATTGATCATCATTTGATAATCAAAACAAAGAAACACAAGAGTATTTGCTAATTCGTTTTGGAGTATATTTCTAATTCACTCAAATTTGTTAATGAGAATGTTAACTCTAAAACAGATCAATAGCTCAGACACAGAAACAGATCAAATACGAATTAAGAGTAATTTGATCTCTTTCTTTGCAATATCTATGTAGGTAATTGATATGTATAGTTGTTTTTTTTAAAGACTTACCAACACTGAACGTTGATCGTTGAAGAGGCCTTTCCAACATCAGCTCCAGATGTAAAAATGTAGCTAAAACGCTGTAATACGCTGAGCTTATTGAATATGCTACCTTCTTTTAAGCGTGGTCAATTCACAAAAGTTTAGGGCGATTAAAGTAAATCAATATACACTTATAACATTTTTGCCTGTTCAATAAGAAGCAAAGTTCTGAATATGATGGTGATACAAATGTCTATGAGACTTTTGGGAAATATTGAATCCTTTGGATTTTTTTGTAAATGAAAATAATTAATATTGATATTCCTAATTACACTTGTTAACGACTTTTTCTCATGCCTGCATGTCTAATATTATTATTGTCGGTTTTGCATAGACTTTTTAAGACACTGTTTAAATTCGACTCACTGATCTTATTCACAACTTTCTTTCTTAATTGCCACAGAACACTTAGCAGGAATTAATTTTATACTTAGAATTAATTATAAAAATTCGCACTCCACGTGTCTGATTCAAGTGTCGGATTCAACTGATTTCTATTGTAATATGAAGAGTAATGAAGATCAGTTGTTTGATTCTGTCAGGGTTTTTTTGATTGCGTTTTGTCTTTGCAAGAGTACAGTAATGCGTGACAAAGAAATTGCAAAAGATGACCTTATGTATGTGTGCTTGCCCTTAATAATGTTGAGTAGTTTAGGCAAATAGTTTGATTGTTAGTTTGTTAATCAAGCTCTATGGACATCTGTAGAGGGGAGGGACAAGGCAGAAGAGAATAACTTATGTCTTTTATCGGACTGCATTAATATGATGTAATGAATTTTTGATTTGTTGTTTGTAGCTTCACTAGATGATATTTTGGATATTTCTTTTTACGTCTCTCTGTGGGCTCCAGGGAAAGGGGGTAAACCCCTCAGTGTGTTAATTCTCCTTTATCACGAGTCTCGTAACTGTCCAAATTGGGGAGTAGGTGTTCGGTTCGAGTTAGCAATTGTATTTACCCATGTTGGGTATTTGCGACCAAGTGTGACAATTAAAATTTTGGAACTACGAAGATGTTTGCGCCTGGTGGGACAAAAAAATGACTATAATACGAGCTTTCGTCATGTTAGAACAAATTAACTATTACCTTGTAGGATTCTGTATCTTTATGAGGAATTTAATATTATGGCCTCCTTTCAGATAAATAAGATGAATTAAGTTGATGGATAATAACTTCAGTTAATTAAAACTTCTTAAAATTTGACTTCCGAATTTAAATATTTATACAGATTACTGAGATTTTTATGATTAACACACTTGCCACTTTTGCGTCTTATCTGTGAGGCTATTAAAAATCAAAGAGGAAGTTGGTCAAGCTTGTCAAAAGTAGAAAGTCTCCAGTTAAACATACTCATCTCTAAAGCGATATCAAAATCACAATCATATGTTTTGTTTTTATCGACTAGCTAGTCTGTCTAAGAGGTTCAATGAAGTGAATCGTTGAACGCTGCTTAACTAAAAGGAAAATGTTGCATGCTATAAAATTCTTGTGAAAAATCACATACCGTTAAATTTTGAATGTAATTTGCAAAGTCCATTACAACTGATCTTCTATCCACAGAAGAATTCAATGGTATTTTGCCGCCTATCCCAAATCTCATTGGCCTATATCCACAGAATACTTCGTTGGTTTCCTATCCAATAAAGACTTCTGCAGTCTACTATCCATTTTAAAAATTCCATTATCTTTCATCTTCTAAAAAACTCTTCCTTCTTCCACTTATCCCAACACCCCATGTAATATAATTAAATTAGCAAAAGAGCGGAACCTTAATTTTCTCAGGCATTAATTAAAAGTCTTAACTCGTTCAGAACTAGCTGACAATACCCAAATCTAGACAACATTAAACCTAATGACAATGGCAAGCCACCGAATCAAATGGAATCAAAGAAGCATGTCACACAAGAGACTTCAGACACAACTCTCCAAAAAAAGCAGAGCAAAAAGGTGACAATACCATAATTTGTTGGTAAAGACATTAACAACAAAATTAAAAAGCATAAAATAACGAATTTTTTATAACAACAAAAACAGAATTTAAAAAAAACTTCAATAAAAAGCCAAATTCTTTGATTACTTGAAGCAAAAAAGCGCATTAACCAACAACAAAAATATCAACGGCAAAAAAACATCAAAGAATTCCGCAAAAATACTCCAACATTGACAGGCGTCATAGACATCCTGATGGGTGTTTTTTTTCTGTTTGACAACAATACCAATGATGATGATTCCTTCTGGCCCACAAAGGGACACAAGTAGAACAATGTCATCAACTGAATGGAGTAGTGCGGTGACTGATGGAGAGAGTGAGTGAGAGGAAGAGAGTTTCAATTACACAAAATTACTTTGGCAAAATAAAGGCGTCAATCAGCATTAATGGCCCAATATAAGCGACGATGGCAAGATTAGATGGCAGTTAACCCTTTTTTCCTTTCCAACCAAAAGTTGGCTAGAGGTGGGTGGGCGGTGGCCTTCTCATCTTAACAAGTAAGGCAAACAGCGTGCGAATTTTGTTTTCATTTTGTGTTCGGAGAAAAGGAGTGGTTGTCTTCCGTTCATTCTTTTGGAACAATCATTAAAAACTTTAGTGGTTTCACAGTCAGACCAGTGTGTTATTTACCTTAAAATACAAAATCCAGCACAAACAATTCGATTTGATGGCCAAACGCCGTCCTCACATCCAGACCTATAATCAAAGTAGAATTATACTTGAAAATTACATTTGTTTTGTTGGTTCCTTAATCAGTTACAACTGGTTGACTGATTGTGTGCCGTGTTGGTGGGAGGAGTTCTGAAATATTCAAGGTAACGATGTTGTGGAAAACGTTGGCGGAAGTTTGATACTTGAACAAAACAAAACAAAAACCTGAGTGATTTTATGCGGGCTGACTGTTGTCGTTTGCTCGGTATTGTAATTCAAATCTAGCAAACTGGACTGGACTCTTCATCATCATTGTGGGGGGCATGCAAGATGACAACATTTTGACGGTAAGATGATGGCCACGTGTCGTTATAGTACACACACTTTATAAATGTACTTTAAATTCGTAAAAGTATAGACAGAGATACAATTTTGTTAAGTATGGACTACAGCATTGGGGATTTGAAATGGGAATTAGAGGGAAAAGATTTAAAAAGAATGTTTTTAATAGAAAAAGTTGTTACCGGGCAACTTTTCTATAGAAAAAGTTGTTTTCGAACAAATTATTCTATAGATAAGTTGGTTATTGGAAAAGTTTTCTATAGAAAACGTTGTTATCGAACAAATTTGTTTACAGAAAAGATTTTTATCGGACAACTTTTCTATGGAAAGGTTTGTTATCGGCCAACCTTTCTGTGGAAAAGGTTTAGTTATCGAATACCTTTTTTATTTAAATGTTGTTATCGAACAAATTTTCTATAGAAAATGTTGTTATCCAACAACATTTCTATAGAAAATGTTGTTATCGAACAAAATGCTGTTACGGAAGAACTTTTCTATAGAAGATGTTGTTATCGAAGAACTTTTCTATAGAAAATGTTGTCATCGAACAACATTACTATAGCAAATTTTGTTATCGAAAAACTCTTCTTTACAAAATATTGCTATCGAACAAATTTTCTATAGAAAAAGTTGTTTCGGACAACTTTTCCACAGAAAAGTTTGTTATCGGACATCTTTTCCTTAAAAAAGGATGTTATCGAAAAACTTTTCTTTGGAAAATGTTGTTATCAAACAACTTTTCTTTGGAAAATGTTGTTATCGAAAAAAATTTCTATAGATAATTTTGTTATCGAACTATTTTCTATAGAAAATATTTTTATCGAATTATTTTCTATAGAAACTGTTGTTATCGAACTATTTTCTGTAGCAAATTGTATTATCTAACAACTTTTTTATAGAAAATTGTGTTATCGAGCAACTTTTCTGTAGAAAATTGTGTTATCGAAAAATTTTCCTATAAAAAATTTTGTTATCGGATAACTTTTCTATAGAAAATGTTGTTATCGAACAACTTTTTCTATAAAAATGTTGTTATTGAACAACTTCTTCTACAAAAAAATTTGTTATTGAACAACTTTACTATAGCAAATTTTGTTATCGAAAAACTATTCTTTACAACATATTGCTATCGAACAAATTTTCTATAGAAAAAGTTGTTTCGGACAACTTTTCCACAGAAAAGTTTGTTATCGGACATTTTTTCCTTTAAGAAGGATGTTATCGAAAAACTTTTCTTTGGAAAATGTTGCTATCGAACTATTTTCTATAGAAAATATTTTTATCGAACTATTTTCTATAGAAACTGTTGTTATCGAACTATTTTCTATAGTAAATTGTATTATTTAACAACTTTTTTATAGAAAATTGTGTTATCGAACAACTTTTCTGTAGAAAATTGTGTAATCGAACAACTTTTGCATAAAAATTTGTGTTATCGGATAACTTTTCTATAAAAATTTTTGTTATCGGATAACTTTTCTATAGAAAATGTTGTTATCGGATAACTTTTCTATAGAAAATGTTGTTATCGAACAACTTTTTCTATAGAAAATGTTGTTATCGAACAACTTTTTCTATAGAAAATGTTGTTATCGAACAACTTTTCTGTAGAAAATTGTGTTATCGAACAACTTTTGCATAAAAATTTGTGTTATCGGATAACTTTTCTATAAAAATTTTTGTTATCGGATAACTTTTCTATAGAAAATGTTGTTATCGGATAACTTTTCTATAGAAAATGTTGTTATCGAACAACTTTTTCTATAGAAAATGTTGTTATCGAACAGCTTTTCTATAGAAAGTGTTTATTGTATTGTCTATTGAAAAAATTGTTATCGGACAACTTTTCTATAGAAACAGTTGTTATCGAACAACTTTTCTATAGAAAATGTTGTTATCGAACAACTTTTAGAAAATTGTGTTATCGAACAACTTTTCTATAGAAAATGTTGTAACCGGACAAGTTTTCTATAGAAAATGTTGTTATCGAAAATTTTTTAAAGAAAATTGTTCTATCGAAAGACATTGCTATCGAAAAAATTTTCTATGGTTGTTATCGGACAACTTTACCATAAAAAATCGATGTTATCGAACAATATTTCTTTGGAAAATGTTGTTATCGAACAAATTTTCTAAAGAAAATGTTGTTATCTAACAACTTTTCTATAGAAACTGTTGTTATCGAATAACTATTCTATAGAAAATTGTGTTATCGAGCAACTTTTCTGTAGAAAATTGTGTTATCGAAACACTTATCTATAGAAAATTGTGTTATCGAAAAACTTTCCTATCAAAACTGTTGTTACCGAACAGCTTTTCTATAGAAAATGTTGTTATCGAACAACTTTTTTATAGAAAATGTTGTTATCGAACAAATTTTTTATAGAAAATGTTGTTATCGAACAAAGTTTCTATAGAAAATGTTGTTATCGAACAACTTTTCTATAGAAAATGTTGTTATCGAACAACTTTTCTATAGAAAGTGTTGTTATCGATAAAATTTTCTATAGAAAATGTAGTTATCGAACAACTTTATTATTGAAAAAGTTGTTATCGAACAACTTTTCTATAGCAAATGTTTTTATCGAATATTTTTTCTATAGAAAATTGTGTTATCGAAAAACTTTTCTATAAAAAATGTTGTTATCGAACAACTTTTCTATAGAAAATGTTGTTATCGAACAACTTTTGTATAGAAAATTTTGTTATCGAACAACTTTTCTATTTTAAAAGTAGTTATCGGACGACTTTTCTATAGAAATGTGGTTATCGGACACATTTTCTATAGAAAATGTTTGTTATCGAACAACTTTTCTATAGAAAATGTTTGTTATCGAACAACTTTTCTATAGAAAATGTTGTTATAGAAGAGGTCGTTATCTAGCAACTTTTTATAGAGAAAGTTGTTATCGGACAACTGTTCTACAGAAAAAGTTGTTATCGAACAATTTTTCTATAAAAAAGTTGTTATTGAACAACTTTTCTATAGAACATTTTTTTTATCGAACAACTTTCCTGAAGCAAAATTGTATTATCGAACAACTTTTCTGAAGAATTATCGAACAAAATTTTCTATAGAAAAATTTGTTAGTGACCCACCACTTTCCCAACTTCTCCATTCCAAAGCCGTGGCCTGTAGTTATTAACATAAAAGGATTATGCATACGTCCGAAACAAAGGTTGTCGGCGAGAGACATTAAGTGTGTGTGAGTGTGTCAGCGTGGACATTGGGAAATAATCAACAACGTTAATGATCATAAATATGAAACGAAAAATAACCCTTTTCTCGTCGTTTATAGTACACCATGCAGCGGATATCTTTATGCTCCTCTATACTATTGCTCTCATTTGATACCAACACATGCACATACTACGACGATAGGGAGGTACCTTAATGGTCATGGTGGCGTTTTAGTTGTATTCTCTGAAACACATTTTTAGCTTGACTTGACCGCCGTTTGCCATCAAGCGTACCGTAAGTTGTTGTTAATTTTGTGCTTAATTACTTGTATCTGATTGCTCGGATTATGGTGCTGTTGTTGTTGCTGTCGTTGCCGCTTCCTTTTTTCCAGCACTCCTCCTTGTGACGTTTGTTTTAATTTGTTTGACTTTTTTGGGTTCCCATCGTTTAAACACAAAGCTTTGTTGCGGAATACAACCCGAGATGGAATTGGAAAGGGGTTTTGCTTCTCTATGTGCGGAATTTTTGGTTTGATTTGGTTTTTTTAACTGTTAATCAAGGAAACCAACCACCTTGAAATGCCAATAAGGTTGATGGTGGTGGTAATACTGATTGTCTTTGTTTGCGTGTATGTGTGTGTAAATCATTAAAAAGCGAGTACAGTTTTTTTTCTATGGTGAATTTTGCCATGGGTATGGTTTAACTTTTGTTTTCATTAAATATTAATAAATTCGAGTTTAATGGCTATTTAAGGGTCAGCCAGCATGGGGGTATCGTGTGTCCATTAAAAATCAAAACAATTGGAATGGACAATTGAGAGTTTTGATGATGTAGAAATGAAAATATGTTTCTAGAATTTTAAACAATTATTGAATAAGGAAGGGTTTTGGTTGATTGCACTTTTTTCTTTTTAAGAAAATTTTGTGGAAGGTAAATGTCCGTTTAGAGATATTGATGCAAAGTTTCATTGATTAGAGACACGTTTTTGGAGAAAGCCTTTCTTAAGGAATAGGCATAGCAGAGCTATTATCCTATGCAAAGTCTTTTCTTTATTTAGAAAAATTTTTGAAGTTTCCCATTCCTGAAAGTTCTTATTTCGCATACATCCTTAGACGATGATTGATTCCAACCACGATTAACCTCCTTCCATTAACTTCCAATGTACATACATACTTCTTCAAAAAATAAGCAATTAATTTTATCTTAGCCCATAAATCTAATCTCACTTCAAGAAAATAAATAAAAAACACTGGAACAAGAAATCCTTTATTATCCTTAGAACATAAAATACCTTTTTCACGACCATAGTCACAATAAACAAATAACCAAAATGAGAAAAAAACTAAAGATGAGATATTGTTTGAATGTGACAAAACCATAAAACCATTTGAGATGTGAAGTCAATTAATTGAACATTCACATATGTCACACACTCGTCATCGGCATGCAGGATTTGGTGCCATACGCAAACACACACATGACCCAGTGACACGATTACCAGGCAAACACTCTACACACTCATAAGGAAAAAAATCTCTCGCTAATCTTAAATCACAATCTTACAATTCGTAGACAAATAAAAGCTTAGAATTTCGCACATAATTCACAAAATCCTTTGCAAGTCACGCATTCAAAGGACAATAAACGTGGGCATTAACCTCCAACCAAAAGAAAAGTAACAGACCATAAATTTAGGCTATGACAAAAAACCTCTGGTCAAAATCAAGATAGTGCATGGAATGGGGACATTGTGACCAGGAAGAATCCTTTTTGGAAATTAGTCAAAATATTTGAAAAATGAATAACTTCCTTTTGAACAAGAATTTATCTTCAAAGACATAAATCCTTGTGATGATGTTTCTTTAGGAAGCTTTTTTGGAAACAAAATACATTGTTTTCCTTACTCAAGCAATCATAAGTTAAACACGTTTCAAATTTTCCAGCAATCATTAAAAATACAAAAAAAGTATTCTGAATGTCCTGCTGTTAAAGATAACAGGTATTTGTTGTTATTGTTGGCGAAGTAAATCCTTAACAATTCCTGTATGTGGTTTTAACCAATTATTTTTTTTTTTTCATATTTTTCTAAATTTTTCCCTTTAGACGGAACTTTTATTTGTTCAAACTTACACGTGTATGGGTTTAGTTTAGTTTTTTTTTTTCGGCCAACTCATCCTCGTGTATATTGAGTTTTCTTAATGGAAAACTAAAGACACACGTTGCCATGCATATATTGTGCGTGTTGTTTTTTTTTCTTCTTGGGAACAATGTAATCTGATCCTGTGTCCACTTCACATATGTATGTCTTGTTTTTTCCACTGTGACACGAGCGTTGGGTCACACATCATTATAAATTTTGTTTTTTATTTGAGGATTTTTGTTGTGAGGTAATGAATGGTAGAGCCTTTGGGTTATTTTTTAAAAGTTATTTGATATTTTTTAGTTGATAAAATGGCATTTGCAGGACTTTTCATTCATTCATATTTTTTTGATAAGTCATTGTATTTGATTGATGCTCACTCACTCGCTCAGTCATTGTTGTGGGGCTTAGTTTCACATATCCCGATAAGGTAGCTTAACAACCAACCAAAATGTTGTTAAATATTGAAGTGAAGAGGGAATTAAAAAGCTGCTGAAATGTGAGAACCTTTGGTGTCCTATTAATGGAAAATGAAAAGTTAAAAGCTGTTCATATTGTGTGGGTGTTACTGAATGGAAAATATACCAAGCTTCGCAGACGTTAAGATAGCTGACAGCTATGGAAGAACTTTTCTATAAATAGTTGTTATGGAACAAAGTTTTTTCTATAGAAAAGATTGACATCGAACAACTTTTCTAGAGAAAAGATTGTTATCGATCTACTTTTCTTTAGAAAAGGTTGTTATCGCTCAACTTTGCTTATAAAAATGTTGTTATCGGAAAATTGTTATATAATAAATGTTGCTATCGAACAAGGATTCTGTTGAAAAAGTTCTTATCGAACTACTTCTCTATAGAAAATGTTGTTATCGAACAACTTTTCTATAGAAAATGTCGTTAACGAACGACTTTTCTGTTGAAAATATTGTTATCGAAAAACTTTTCTGTTGAAAATGTTGTTATCGAACAACTTTCCTATAGAAAATGTAGTCATCGAACAACTTTCCAAAAAAACTTTCTATCGAATAATTTTTCTATAAACGATTTTGTTATCGATTGATATTGAACAACTTTTCTATAGTAAAGATTGTTATCGATCTACTTTTCTTTAGAAAAGGTTGTTATCGCTCAACTTTGCTTATAAAAATGTTGTTATCGGAAAATTGTTCTATAATAAATGTTGCTATCGAACAAGGTTTCTGTTGAAAAAGTTCTTATCGAACTACTTCTCTATAGAAAATGTTGTTATCGAACAACTTTTCTATAGAAAATGTTGTTATCGAACAACTTTTCTATAGAAAATGTCGTTATCGAACAACTTTTCTGTTGAAAATATTGTTATCGAAAAACTTTTCTGTTGAAAATGTTGTTATCGAACAACTTTCCTATAGAAAATGTAGTCATCGAACAACTTTCCAAAAAACTTTCTATCGAATAATTTTTCTATAAACGATTTTGTTATCGATTGATAAGATTGACATTGAACAACTTTTCTATAGAAAAGATTGTTATCGATCTACTTTTCTTTAGAAAAGGTTGTTATCGCTCAACTTTGCTTATAAAAATGTTGTTATCGGAAAATTGTTCTATAATAAATGTTGCTATCGAACAAGGTTTCTGTTGAAAAAGTTCTTATCGAACAACTTCTCTATAGAAAATGTTGTTATCGAACAACTTTTCTATAGAAAATGTCGTTATCGAACAACTTTTCTGTTGAAAATGTTGTTATCAAAAAACTTTTCTGTTGAAAATGTTGTTATCGAACAACTTTCCTATAGAAAATGTAGTCATCGAACAACTTTCCAAAAAAACTTTCTATCGAATAATTTTTCTATAAACGATTTTGTTATCGAAAAACTTTTCTGTAGAAAATGTTTTTATCGAAAATCTTCTCGTTGTTGGCGTTTTTTATTGTTGGACTGCAGAATTTTACATCTTTGTGTTTATTTCAGCTTTAGTCCATATTTTGTTGTAATTCAATTGTTTGAATAACAACAAAATATTTTAAAGTGGATATGAAATTGATTAGTTGCGGGCGAAGGGTAGGGAATACTATAGTTTCAGTTGTCACCAAACAACTTCATCAGTTCCCTTTTTCGCCGACTCTGTATCGATAAACATAGAAAAAAAAAACAAATACTATAGAAAATATTGTTATCGAACAGCTTTTCTAATGAAAATGTCGTCAACGACTGTTTTTCTATAGAAAATGTAGTCATCAAACAACTTTCTTTGGAAAATCTTGCTATCGAAAAATTTTTCTATAAAAGTTTGTTATCGAAAAACTTTTCTGTAGAAAATATAGTTATCGAAAAACTTTTCTATAGAAAATTTTGTTATCGAACAACTTTTCTATAAAAAATGCCGTTATCGCAAAACCTTTGTATAGGAAACGTTGTTATCGAACAACTTTTCTATAGAAAATGTCGTTAACGACCAATTTTTCTATAGAAAATGTTGTCATTGAACAATTTTCTATAGAAAATGTTGTTATTGAACAACTTATCTATAGAAAATGTTGTTATTGAACAACTTATCTATAGAAAATGTTGTTATTGAACAACTTTTCTATAGAAAATGTTTTATCGAACAACTTTTTTATAGAGAGTGTCGTTATCGAACAACTTTTTTATAGAGAGTGTCGTTATCGAACAACTTTTCTATAGAAAATGTCGCTAACGACAAATTTTTCTATAGAAAGTGTTGTCATCGAACAACTTTTCTATAGAAAATGTTGTTATCGAAGAACTACTCTATAGAAAATGTTGTTGTCGCACAACTTTCCTGTAGAAAATGTAGTCATCCTACAACTTTCCAAAAAAAACTTTCTATCGAATAATTTTTCTATAAACGATTTTGTTATCAAAAAACTTTTCTGTAGAAAATGTAGTTATCGAAAAACTTTCTATAGAAAATTTTGTTATCGAAAAACTTTTCTATAAAAAATGCCGTTTTCGAAATACCTTTGTATAGAAAACGTTGTTATCGAATTTTTTATAGAAAATGTCGTTATCGAACAACTTTTTTGTTGAAAATGTTGTTATCGAACAACTTTTCTATAGAAAATGTCGCTAACGACAAATTTTTCTATAGAAAATGTTGTAATCGAACAACTTTTCTATAGAAAATGTTGTTATCGAAGAACTGCTCTATAGAAAATGTTGTTATCGCACAACTTTTCTATAGAAAATATTGTTATCGAACAAGTTTTCTCTAGGAAATATTGTTATCGAACAAGTTTTCTATAGAAAAAGTTATTGTCAAACAACTTTTCTATAGAAAAAATTATTTTCGAACAACTTTTCTATAGAAAAAGTTATTTTTGAACAACTTTTCTGTTGGAAATGTTGTTATCGAACAAATTTTCTATAGAAAATGTCGTCAACGATCAGTTTTTCTATAGGAAATGTAGTCATCGAACAACTTTCCTATAGAAAATCTTGCTATCGAACAATTTTTTTTTTATAAAAGATTTTGTTATCGAAAATTTTTTCTGTAGAAAATGTTGTTGTTATTGAAAAACTTATCTATAGAAAATGTTGTTATCGAACAACTTTTCTAAAGAAAATGTCGTCAACGATCAGTTTTTCTATAGAAAAGGTAGTCATCGAACAACTTTCCTCGAACAATTTTTCTATAAAAGATTTTGTTATCGAAAAACATTTCTGTAGAAAATGTTGTTTTTATTGAAAAACTTCACTGTAGAAAATGTTCTTATCGAACAACTTTTCTAAAGAAAATATTGTCAACGATCAGTTTTTCTATAGAAAAGGTAGTCATCGAACAACTTTCCTATAGAAAATTTTGCTATCGAACAATTTTTTTTTATAAAAGATTTTGTTACCGAAAATTTTTTCTGTAGAAAATGTTGTTATCGAAAAACTTTTCTATAGAAAATGTTCTTATCGAACAACTTTTCTATAAAAAATGCCGTTATCGAACAACTTTTTTATAAAAAATGTTGTTATAGAAAAACCATTGTATAGGAAATGTTGTTATTGAACAATTTTTCTGTAGAAAATGTCGTGAACGACCAATTTTACTATAGAAAATGTTGTCATCGAACAATTTGTCTATAGAAAATGTTGTTATCGAACAACTAGTTTATAGAAAATATTGTTATCGAACAACTTTTCTATAGAAAATGTTTTTATCGAACAACTTTTTTATAGAAAATGTCGTTATTGAACAACTTTTTTGTTGAAAATGTTGTTATCAAACAACTTTTCTATAGAAAATGTCGTTAACGACAAATTTTTTTATAGAAAATGTTGTTATCGAACTACTACTCTATAGAAAATGTTGTTATCGCACAACTTTTCTACAGAAAATATTGTTATCGAACAACTTTTCTCTAGGAAATGTTGTTATCGAACAAGTTTTCTATAGAAAAAGTTATTGTCGAACAACTGTTCTATAGAAAAAGTTATTTTCGAACAACTTTTCTATAGAAAAAGTTATTTTCGAACAATCAACGCGGATACTTTATCTAGATAATGTGGATAATTAATAGATGCGATCCGAATATTGGCAATGCTGCTTGATATGTCATCTATCATTGGAGTCCCAACAAAGTGAATAATGTATCTATGTTTTCTATATAATGTGGATAATTTATCTACGGTATCCTAACAGTGCTGTTAAGTTATCTATGATATGGAACGTGTTATGTGTGATGTTTTGATAATTTATTATCATGTCTGAATAAGGCGGAAAATGATGCCAACAGCCTGAAAATGTATGTATCAAACCAGGACATTGATTATAATTTATCTATGATGTCTAAATCATGTGGATTATTAATCTATGGATTCAAAAAAAAAACTTTAATAATGAATAGATGATTTCTCGATAACAACATAGATAATGTATACATAATAATAATAATAATTTAATGTGGATAATAGTGGTACCGTCAAGATGTCTATAATATGAGCATATAAGCCCAACATAAAAGTAAACGGTCCTTACATAAAAATACAAAATAATTTGAGCTACAAGCCAAATTTTGCTAAATATTTATGGTGGTTGTGCGTAAGATTTAAAGAAAACTAATCTTTCTATTAACATGAGCTCTAGGCAATTCGCTTTTACAACTTTACAAAAATTACTTACTTTCCCATACTAAGCAATACTTCACTGCCAGCAATTTCATTTGTTTCCCAAACCATTACCACTAATGCCCCGCCATTTTTTCCAATTTCTAATTTCTAACGCAATCTTTGTCAATTTCTTCCTAGAAAATTCTTCATTCAAATCAAGCCAAAAGCAATCCGATTTTCTTTAGCTAAATGACTCATTAGCTTAAAAGTCGCTTGAGGTAAACCAAATGGAACGCAGCAACAGCATAACAGAGAAATTCCTCACCATGATTGCCGCCATTCAGTCACAATCCATACACCAAAAAAAATCTATCAACTTTTATGGTTCCGCTTTGCATTGCTACTCACATAGAACCGTCTAAATGAAAACAAAACGCCATGGATCTTCTTCCACTTCATCTGTGGTACTTCACTGTGTTATGCGACAGTGTTAAATGGTTGCAATCTGTCATTTTGACCGAAAAAGACAGGAAAACCATAGAAGAACAGCTTGACTAACTGAACCCTACGATGATGAACAAGGAACGAACACAATGACAACGACCAAGCACCAATTTTGCATATCTATTTAAAGTATCTGTTACTGGTGCCAAACATTGATAGCATGAATATTGGTGTTGTTGCCACAAAAGCCAACAAGGACTACATTTGCTAAAACAGTATCCTTGTTGTTGTTGCTGTTGCTCCATAATAGCTAAACATTTGTATGAAAAATAGCCCGGATGCTAATACGTTTGACTTCCGTTTGACGGATTACTGGTACTGCTATTTATGGGCAATGAAGAATTTTTGTCGGAACGTTTCTTCCTGCTTAAGAGAAATATGCTTGCCAACATTTTTGTGTGTTTGTCTTCGGTTACTTTGGTTTCGCTAAGCCAAAGATATTGAGTGGTGGTGCTTGGTTGTTTAGTTGGTTATTGGTGGAAGAAGAAAAATAGAATTGCTTGTTTTTTTTATGCTGCAGATTTCCATTAGACAACGCCGAATGTTGCTTGGAGTTAATTTGGTTACACCACTTTTTCAGTGATGCAAATGCAAAGTAGTGGGGAATTGAAAAGCTGAAATAGATTTAAAAAGAAGATGTTTTGAGCTATGGTCGGTAAGAGGGGCATATTTAGAAAGGATGCATTTTGAAAGGAGGATTCTCAGGGATATTTTATAGGGAATACCAATTTTTTTCAATCTATTTTTAAAATGTTTTCAAGGAACACAAAGAATCGTCTTGTTTAAGTAACACCAAATAACATGGATAACGTATCTAAAATGTCTAGATAACGCGGATAATTTATCCATGGTGTCTCATCTACGTTGACCATGTATTCACGAGGCCTAAATAATGTAGATAATTTATCTATGAAGTCCAAGCAAAATGGATAATCTACCTGCGATTATATAATCTAGATAATTTCTCAAGCGTGTCCAAAATTTGTAGATCATTATCCATGATATCTAGAAAATGTGTATAGTATATCTTTGACGTCCAAAGAACATGACAGATGAATCTATTGTGTCTAGAAGAAGTGAATTACGCATCTGTGATGTCTAGATTATGTTTTTTGTTTATCTATGGTATCCAAAAAAACGTGGATAAAGTATCTATGATGCCTTTATAACGTGGATTATTAATCTGTAGTGACTAGATGATGTAGATTATTAAACTATAGTATCCAAACAGAACGGATAATGTATGTGCGACGTAGCCATGATACCTAGAATAATATCTGTGAAGAGCGAAAACCCTGAACAATGTATCTTTGATGTCCAGACGCGAATAATTAATCAATGGTGCCTATATAGTGTTTTCAATGATATCTAGATAATGTGGATTATTCATCTATGGTGTCTAAAAACCCGGATAATGTATTTATTTTGACGTGGATAGGACATATATGATATCCAGATAATGTGTATGTTTTTCTACGGTATTCAAGCAGATCGAGTAATGAATATAAGACTAATCCACGAAGTCTATAATCACATCTATGAAGTGCAAACATCGTGAAGTATGTACCTGCAATTTTCAGAATTGGATTTTATCAATGAAGTCTAGATAACACTGCTCAACAAAATTGAAAAAGTTGAATGTTTCAGACAAAGTTGCAGTTGTTTCTAGATGAAATCGGCGAGTTATTTTCAAATCCGCTCCCGGGTTTTCTCCATCAGCTCTTGTTTTTGAGATATAGCTCAAAATCGGTTTTTACGAGTTTTACCCAGGCTTTCGTTATTTTCGGATACAAACAAATATTTTTTGTGGGTTTTTCGACATTTATAATTAAGGAGATGTTGTACGCTCGATACAAATCTTTTTTGAAATAATTATGGTGAGTATATATCAAAAAATATAGAAAATATACGATGGACCTTGTAAAAATTGCATATTTTGAGTACTTTAAGCTGTAATTACGTCATCAGGGGAAGTCATAGGATCTTCATATGGTACTCCGGATATGCCTAGGGTGTCTGCTATATAATCCAGTATTCAAATGTATAATATAAAGTTCATAGCGCCCATGATTCCGCCATAACCTAAAAACCATCATAAAGACTGCCATTGAAAAGTAAATGGCTTATGTGGTAATGATATCACTGGTAAATGATTTCCCTTTAGCAGTCTTCATGGCGATTTTTAGGTTATGGCCGAATCATGGGCGCTATGAACTTTATATTATATATTTGAATACTGGACTATATAGTAGACGCCCTAAGCATATCCGCATTGCCATATGAAGATCCTATGACTTCCCCCGATGACGTAATTACAGCTTAAAGTACTCAAAATATGCAATTTTTACAAGGTCCGTCGTATATTTTCCATATTTTTATACCCTCCACCATAGTATGGAGGGTATATTAAGTTTGTTTTTCCGTTTGTAACGCATTGAAATACTCATTTGCGACCCTATAAAGTATATATATTCTTGATCAGGGTAAAATTCTAAGTCGATCTGAGCACGTCCGTCCGTCCGTCCGTCCGTCCGTCCGTCCGTCCGTCTGTGGTAATCACTCTAGCATCCACAAAAATGGAGATAGGACGCTGAAATTTTGGGAAAATGCGTCTTTTGTTTGCAGGCAGGTCAAGTTCGATGATGGGCTATATCGGTCCACGTTTTGGTATAGCCCCCATATAACGGTACCCCCGATTTACGGTATTTTGACGTTTTCAGCTACATTTTCAGACCGATTTGGCTATAATTTGACATTTAGGGTTCTTAAGTATCAATAAACTTATATAACAAAAGTTGTGGACATAGGTCCACGTTTTGGTATAGCCCCCATATAACGGTACCCCCCGATATACGGTATTTTTACGTTTTTAGCTACATTATCAGACCGATGTAGCTATAATTTGACATTTAGGGTTCTTAAGTGTTAATAAACTTATATATTAGAAGTTGTGGACCTAGGTCCACGTTTTGGTATAGCCCCCATATAACGGTACCCCCCCGATTTGCAGTATTTTGACGTTTGTAGCTACATTTTCAGACCGATGTAGCTATAATTTGACATTTAGGGTTCTTAAATGTCAATAAACTTATATAACAAAAGTTGTGGACATAGGTCCACGTTTTGGTATAGCCCCCATATAACGGTACCCCCCGATTTACGGTATTTTGACGGTTTTAGCTACATTTTCAGACCGATTTGTCTATAATTTGACATTTAGGGTTCTTAAGTATCAATAAACATATATAACAAAAGTTGTGGACATAGGTCCACGTTTTGGTATAGCCCCCATATAACGGTACCCCCCGATTTGCAGTATTTTGACGTTTGTAGCTACATTTTCAGACCGATGTAGCTATAATTTGACATTTAGGGTTCTTAAATGTCAATAAATTTATATAAGAAAAGTTGTGGACATAGGTCCACGTTTTGGTATAGCCCCCATATAACGGTACCCCCGATTTGCGGTATTTTGACGTTTTTAGCTACATTTTTAGACCGATTTAGCTATAATTTGACATTTAGGGTTCTTAAGTATCAATAAACTTATATAACAAAAGTTGTGGACATAGGTCCACGTTTTGGTATAGCCCCACATAACGGTACCCCCCGATATACGGTATTTTGACGTTTTTAGCTACATTATCAGACCGATGTAGCTATAATTTGACATTTAGGGTTCTTAAGTGTTAATAAACTTATATATTAGAAGTTGTGGACATAGGTCCACGTTTTGGTATAGCCCCCATATAACGGTATCCCCGATTTACGGCATTTTGACGTTTTTATCTACATTTTAAGACCGATTTAGCTATCAATTGACATTTAGATTTACATGTCTAAATGTCAATAAACTTATATAACTAGTGGACATAGGTCCATGTTTTGGAATAGCCCCCATATAACGTTACCGCCCGATTTCAGTTATTTTGAGAATTTTACCAACAAATTTTAACCGAATTATCTGTAATTTGAACATTTGACATTTGAAATTCTTAGTGGTCACCACACCTCTCCACCAAAAATTGTCAAGAAAGCCCCCATATAACGGTACCTCCCGATTTTCAGTAATTTGATGATTTTAGCTACAATATTAAACCGAACTAGCAGTAATTTGACATTTGAAGTTCTTAGTGGTCACAACACCTCTCCATCAAAAATTGTCAACATAGGTCCATGTTCGGATATAGCTCCCATGTAACGGTACCTCCCAATTTTCAGTAATTTGGCAATTTTAGCTACAATTTTTAACAGAACTAACTGTAACTTGACATTTGAAGGTTGTAGTGGTCACCACACATCTGCATCAACAATTTTCACCATAGCCCCAATATAACGTTACTTCCCGATTTTCGGTACTTTGAGGATTTTACTTAAAATGTTTAACCGAACGTAGGTCCATGTTTTTGTATAGCCCCAAAACAAACCTCCCGATTTTCCGTACCTTAGCTTTATTTTTGGACGAACTTTCTGTAATTTGAAATTTTAAAGTCAACAAAAATTCTGCAACAAAAATTGTTCATTTAAGTTCATATTTTCGTATAGCCCAGATACCTCCGAACTAGCTGTTAATGACATTTGAAGTACCCACGTTATGTACCGATTTTCGATATTTTGAGGATTCTAGCTAAATGTTTTAACCGAATTAGGAGTTATTTGACATTAAAGGCTCCCATCAAAAACTGTCAACATAGGCCCATGTTTTATTATAACCCCTATATAACAGTACCTCCCAATTTCTAGCCCACCAAAAATTGTCAACAGTTAGATATAGGCACCATAAAAAAGGACCTCCCGAATGAAGCATTTTATGTACATTATCTGACATTTTAACGTACTCACTTAAAGTTGGGGACAGGAATGAATATTTTATGGTGGAGGGTATGAAAAGTTCGGCCCGGCCGAACTTAATGCTTTTTTACTTGTTTGATATATACTCACCATAACTATTTCAAAAATGATTTGTATCGAGCGTACAACATCTCCTTAATATATTAATGTCGAAAAACCCACAAAAAATATTTGTTTGTATCCGAAAATAACGAAAGTCTGGGTTAAACTCGTAAAAACCGATTTTGAGCTATATCTCAAAAACAAGAGCTGATGGAGAAAAACCGGGACCGGATTTGAAAATAACTCGCCGATTTCATCTAGAAACAACCGCAACTTCGGTTGAAACCAAAGTGGTGTTGACCAGTGTAATGTATCTGAGAGGCACAAACAACGTGGATAATGTATCTATGAAGTCTAGACAATGTGAGTAGTTCATCTATTGTGTTCAAAGAACGTGCATAAAGTATCTATTATGCCTATATAGCGTGATTAATTCATCTGTTATATTTAGAATGGTATCCATGAAGTGTAAACTATCTTAACAAATTCCAGGCGGGGATAATTTATCTATGATGTCTACATAATGTATATAATTCATTTGTGAAGTTAAATTATTGTGGATAATATATCTATGATGTCTTGATAATATTTATCTACGGTATCCAAACAACGCATGTAGCGTATCTGTAATGTCTAAAGAATATCTATGTTGTCTACAAAGCGTGGATAATTCATCTGTGATGTTTAGATAATGTTGGTTATTCATCTATGGTGTCCAAAGAACGTGGATAAAATATCTATGATGCCTAAATAGCGCGGATAAGTCATCTGTGATGTTTAGATAATGTCAATTATTAATCTACGGTATCCAAACCGAGCGAATAATGCATCTATGATATATTAGAGGTACCTAGAAAGGTATCTATGCATTGCAAACTCCTTGAACAATGAA
Source organism: Musca autumnalis (assembly GCF_047663935.1). Classification (NCBI taxonomy): domain Eukaryota; kingdom Metazoa; phylum Arthropoda; class Insecta; order Diptera; family Muscidae; genus Musca; species Musca autumnalis. Next base: position 245,907,484 of record NW_027411977.1, on the reverse strand, counting down.
GAGGATAATTTATCTGTGATGTGGATAATTGATATATGAAGTTAAAATATAGTGGATTATGGGTCTATTATGTCTAGATAATATGGATAATTCATCTAGCATATCTGTAATGTCTAGATATGTTATTCATAAATTTGTATACAAAGCGTGGATATTCATCTGTGATGTTTAGAAATGTGGGTTATTCATCTATCTATCATCAAATAACGTGGATAAAGTATCTTTTATGCCAAATAGAGTGTATAATTTGGATAATTCACCTGTGATGTTTAGATAATGTGGGTTATTCATCTATGGTGTCCAAAGAACGTGGATAAAATATCTATGATGCCTAAATAGCGTGGATAAGTCACCTGTGATGTTTAGATAATGTGGGTTATACATCAATTATTAATCTACGGTATCCAAACCAAGCGAATAATGTATCTATGATATATTAAAGATACCTAGAAAGATATCCATGAAATGCAAACTCCTTGAACAATGAAGCGGATAATTTATCTGTGATGTGGATAATTCATCTATGAAGTTAGAATATAGTGAATTATGTGTCTACTACGTCTAAATAATATGGATAATTCATCTACGGTATCCAAACAACGCAAGTAGCGTATCTATGAGGTCTAGATAATCTTGATTATCTATCTATTTAGCCTAAAGGAGGCGGATAATGTATCTATGATGCCTATACAACGTGGATAATACATATATGTTGTCTATATAGCGTGTACACTTCATCTGTGAAGTTAAAATATTGCTGATAATGTATCTATGATGTCTATATAATGTGGATAATTAGTCTGGGAATTTAAAATATAATGGATAATGTATCTATGGTGTCTAGATAATATGGATAATTTATCTGCGGTATACAAGCAACGGTTTTTATCTAAAAAATCTGATAATGTATCTATGATGCATTTACAGCGTGGATAATACATCTGTGATGTCTATATTCTGTGGATTATTTATCTCCGGTATGCACACAGAGCGGATAATGTGTCTACGATGTGTAGATAATATGAAAAATATATCTTCGGTATCCAAACAACACAAATAATGTGTCTATGATGTCTAGATAATTTGGATTATTTATCTATGGAATCCAAAGAAACTGGATAATTTGTACATGGTGCCTACGCAACGTTGATAATTCATCTGTGATGTTTAGAGAATGTGAATTATTTATCTACGCTATCCAAACAGTGAATAGTTTATGTATGATATGTTCTAGATATCTAGAATGATATCCATGAAGTGGAAATAATAATGCGGGTAATTTATCTATGATTAGATTATGTGGATTATGTGGAGCTGGATAATTTATACATGGTGTCTACGCAAAGTGGATAATTCATCTGTGATGTTTAGGTAATGTGAATTATTTATCTACGCTATCCAAACAGTGAATAGTTTATGTATGATATGTTCTAGATATCTAGAATGATATCCATGAAGTGCAAATAATAATGCGGATAATTTATCTATGATTAGATTATGTGGATAATTTATTTATGAAGAACGTGGATATTGTGTCTATGATGTCAAGATAATTTGGATTATTTATCTATTTTGTCCAAAGAACCCGGACAGACGTGGATAATACATCTCTAATATCTATAATTTATCTATGGTATCCAAATAATATATCTACGACGTATCCATGAAATCTAAAATAATATCTATGAAGCACCAACACCCTGAACAATGTGTATATGTCCCACAGACACGAACAATTTATCTATGATGTCTAGATAATATCAATTATTTATCTGTGAAGGCCAAGACAGTATCAAATAAATTATCTGTGAAGCCCAAACAATGTGGATAATGTATGTCTGATATCTAGAAATATGGATAATTAATCGACGTTATTCAAACAACGTTAAAGATTGCCTCTAGTACTCGTATCTCTAAACAGTTTTAACTAGACCTGTAGAACCCTGTTTGAATTCCTCGAATTATGAACGAATCGCTTTGGAAATCCTATTGCATGCTACAAGTAGCACCTCATTTAGTCTTTGTCTACCAATTGTTTTCCTTCTTAGCAAATTTCCACCGTCAGCATTCATCAATATCGCCACAAAAGTGTTGATGGCTATAATTTTCTGATATTCATCCTATTGTCCTGAGGACTCTTTTCTTTTTTTGGCAACAAGATATGCAAATAGCTTTAACGATTTTTGCATCAATAGCAGCGACAGCAACAGGATATAAAGGACACTTTTTCATTGTAACACCACCACCACTAGCAGCATCATCCTCCTCTGTCATGCCCTACAATTGTATGAAATTCCTTTTCCTGTCGTTATTATGCATTACACCATATTTCTCTCATTTTTGTTGCTAAAATGTATTTCCATCCGAAGTTTTATTTTTCCTCGGATTTAGTGGCAAAATTTTTACAGCTCTTGTCTCTTGCTCTCGATGATGACAAACGACCGGAACGTACATTTTATAGCTTTGTGCAGTCAGTCAGTGATCGCATTGCAAAGATAAAAACAGATAAATAAGCTGAAAATGAAATGAAAGCCTGAATGGAGGAGGCTCTATGTTTTTTAATTTGCAAAAATGGTGTTAATGATTGGCAAGGCAAGTTTAAATTGTCGGCAGTTGGTGAGAAGAGGAGGATATTATTTTCGACAACAAAGAAAGCTGTTTCATGCTGGCAATTTATTCAGTTTAGATGATGGATTTCCATGTAATGTCACGCAAAAAACAGGAGAGAAAATAAATAAAATAACATCGAGGGGGATGTTTGGCAAGGCCCTCCATTATGTACCGGCAAATAAATTGCACAAATATGAAAATTAAGCGGGTAATTTATAAAAATGCAAATGCAATCTTGTGTTGGTCTAATACAAATTGCAAATGAAAACAATTTAAACGGATTTGCATAAATTACAGCACAAATCATCAACGACACAATAATCAAATAAAAGCTAATCTTGAAAGGTCTCACATCTGCAAATCAATTTCAAAATGGTCACTTCACAATGTCTTTATGTTGAGCCTGATAATAAAGTGTAAAGAAAATCAATTTTCTAAAACAACTATCCCTTTTGGAAAATTAGATTACCTATTCTTTTGTATGCTCTTGTGCTTTGGTGTGTTAAAGCTAAAGCCTTTTGCCCACAATCTCCATAATTTCATCAACATTTGGTGATGATGTTATTTTATGCTGCAAGAGAAAATGAAACGAACAGAAAGGGTTAACAAAATTGAATTTCACGCATATGTGATTTTTTACAATTTAGCCAATTTTCCTCAGAAAAAATAACATTTCACACACGGACTAATACATAAAAGGATACAAGTTGTGTGTGTCGCAGAGATTTTCAATATATTTTCCATATTTTTTTATTACAACTCTATCAATGAAAATTTTTAACACGCCACACATAAAAATATCACATGATAACAGCAATTCAATACAATACGTCGCCCATATCCTTTTTTGGGAAAAAAAAACGACAAGGATGTGTGACATTTTACTTTCAATCGAAAAAATGTTCTGTACAAATATAATCGTCCTTTTTGCTTGTCATTCTCCCGCCACACACCTCATACCCCAGTTTCCCCCTCAACCACATGTAGATGACGAAATTGAGGACATCATCCAGTGGTTTTTTCTTTTTCTCTACAATCATAGTGACGTGCTTTATGGATGGATTTGTGTTAAGTAGCCACAGGGCTTTTTTTGTATCCTTTTATGGATATTTTGCATTTAATGTGCATATGTGTGTCCCCTGTCCTTGTGTTATTTTTATTGCAATATTGCTTCACACAAAAGAATCAACAAAAATATGTCATACTTCGTGCTTTTTATTTATATTATTATGGTGATCAAATTTAAGTCAGTCCAGATAGGTAGAGATGAATTTCACAGGAGCTATAGATCGCAGATTTCAAGTTAAAGGTTATGAGTTACTCGGATTTCGAGAGTAAGTCAATCGACAAAATTCCTGAGACCCATTCTGAATTAAAGGTTGCTTCTACAGACCCTTTCTGAAAAAGGGTGCTTCTATAGATACTTTTTGAAAGTAAGGGAGATTCTATAGACACTTTCTGAAAATAAGGGAGCTTCTATAGACCATTTCTGAATGTAAGTTATATTCTATAGACACCTTTTGAAAGAAAAAGAGCTTCTATAGACACTTTTTGGAAAAAAGGGTGCTTCCAGAGACCACTTCTAAATGAAAGGGAGCTTCTAAAGACCCTTTGTGAAAGAAAAGCAGCTTATATAGACCGTTTCTGAAAGAAAATGAGTTTCTATAGTCCCTTCCTGAAAGAAAGGGCGATTCTATAGATTCTTTCATATGCTTCTACAGGCCATTTCTACAAGAAAGGGTATTCTATAGACACTTTAAAAAAAAAAGGAAATTCTACAGACGCTTTCTAAAAGCAAGGGTCCTTCTTAAGATCCTTTCTGAAAGAAACGGTCCCGAAAGAGAGGTTGCTTCTATTGATTTTTTCTTCTGGATATCATTTCTATAATAAATAGTGCTTCTATAGACCATTTCTAGGAGAAAGGGTGTTTCTATAGATCCTTTCTACAAGAAAAATTATTCTATAGATTCTTTCTGGCGCTTTTACAGATCATTTCTACAATAAAGGAAGCTTCTATAGACACCTTCCAAAATAAAAGGTTGATTCTATAGACCCTTTCCAAAAGAAAGGGTCCTCCTTTAGATCCTTTCTGAAAGAACGTTTCCATTTGTAGATCCATCCTGAATGAAAGGCCCCTCCTTTAAATACTTTCTGAAAGAAAGGGTAATTCTTTAGTTAATTTTTATAAGAATGGTTCTTTCTTTAGGTCATTTCTAACAGAAAGGATCCTTCTTTAGATCATTTCTGAAAAAAAGTTGCTTCTATAGATTCTTCCTGACACTTCTACGTGAAAGGGTGCTTCTATAGTCCTTTCTGAAGAAATTGTCCTTCCTTTCTAAGAGAAAGGGTCTACAGAATCACCCTTTCTAAGAGAAAAGGTCTATAGAAGCACCCTTTCTTAGAGAAATGATTTATAGAAGCGCCCTTTCTTAGAGAAAGGGTCTTCAGAAGCACCCTTTCTTAGAGTAAGGGTCTTAAGGAACACCCTTTCTTAGAGAAAGGGTCTATAGAAGCGCCCTTTCTTAGAGAAAGGGTCTATAGAAGCGCCCTTTCTTAGAGAAAGGGTCTATAGAAGCGCCCTTTCTTAGATAAAGGGTCTTAAGAAACACCCTTTCCTAGAGAAAGGGTCTATAGAAGCACCTTTTCTTAGAGCAACCGTCTATAGAAACACCTTTTCTTAGAGCAACGGTCTATAGAAGCACCTTTTCTTAGAGAAAGAGTCTAAAGAATCACCCTTTCTTAGAGAAAGGGTCTATTGTAGCACCCTTTCTTAGAAAAAGGGTCTACAGAAGCACCCTTTCTTAGAGAAAGGGTCTTTAGAAGCACCCTTTCTTAAAGAAAAGGTCTCTAGAAGCACCATTTCTTGGAGAATTGGTCTTTAGAAGCACCATTTCTTGGAGAAGTGGTCTTTAGAAGCACCATTTCTTGGAGAATTGGTCTTTAGAAGCACCATTTCTTGGAGAATTGGTCTTTAGAAGCACCATTTCTTGGAGAATAAGTCTTTAGAAGCACCATTTCTTGGAGAATTGGTCTTTAGAAGCACCATTTCTTGGAGAATAAGTCTTTAGAAGCACCCTTTCTTAGATAAAGGTTCTATAGAAGCACCCTTTCTTAGAAAAAGGGTCTATAGAAGCACCCTTTCTTAGAGAAAGTGTCTTTAGAAGCACCCTTGCTTAGAGAAAGTGTCTTTGCAAGCACCCTTTCTTGAAAATGGATCTTTAGAAGCAGCCTTTCATAGAGAAAGTGTCTTTAGAATCACCCCTTCTTAGAGGAAGTGTCTTTAGAAGCACCCTTTCTTACAGAAAGTGTCTTTAGAAGCACCCTTTCTTACAGAAAGTGTCTTTAGAAGCAGCCTTTCTTAAAGAAAGTGTCTTTAGAAGCACCCTTTCTTAGAGAAAGGGTCTATATAGAAGCACCCTTTCTTAGAGAAAGGGTCTATAGAAGCACCTTTTCTTGGAGAAAGGGCCTATAAAGGAACCCTTTTCATCGAGAATGGGTCTATAGAAGCAACCCATCGTAGAGGAAGGGCCTATAGAAGAAACCTTTCTTAGAGAAAGGGTATGTAGAAGCACCCTTTCTTAGAGAAAGGGTCTAAAGAAGCACCGTTTCTTAGAGAAAGGGTTTATAGAAGCACCCTTTCATAGATAAAGTGAGCACCCTTTCTTAGAGAAAGTGTCTTTAGAAGCACCTTGCTTAAAGAAAGTGTCTTTAGAAGCTCCTTGCTTAGAGAAAGTGTCTTTACAAGTACCCTTTCTTGGAGAATGGGTCTTTGGAAGAATCCTTTCTTAGAGAAAGGGTCTTTAGAAGCAACCTTTCTTAGAAAAAGGGTCTTTAGAAGCACCCTTTCTTAGACAAAGGGTCTATAGAAGCATCCTTTCTTAGAGAAAGGTTCTATAGAAGCACCCTTTCTTGGAGAAAGGGTCTTTAGAATCACACTTTCTTAGAAAAAGGGTCTTTAGAAGCACCCTTTCTTAGAGAAAGGGTCTATAGAAGCATCCTTTCTTAGAGAAAGGGTCTATAGAAGCACCCTTTCTTAGAGAAAGGGTCTATAGAAGCACCTTTTCTTGGAGAAAGGGCCTATAGAGGCACCCTTTAATCGAGAAAGGGTCTAAAGAAGCAACCTTTCTTAGAGGTAGGGTCTATAAAGGCACCCTTTCTTAGAGAAAGGGTCTATAGAAGCACCCTTTCTTAGAGAAAGGGTCTATAGAAGCACCCTTTCTTAGAGAAAGGGTCTATAGAAGCACCCTTTCTTAGAGAAAGGGTCTATAGAAGCACCCTTTCTTAGAGAAAGGGTCTATAGAAGCACCTTTTCTTGGAGAAAGGGCCTATAAAGGCACCCTTTCATCGAGAAAGGGTCTAAAGAAGCAACCTTTCTTAGAGATAGGGTCTATAAAGGCACCCTTTCTTAGAGACAGGATCTATAGAAGCACCCTTTCTTAGAGAAAGGGTCTATAGAAGCACCCTTTCTTAGAGAAAGGGTCTATAGAAACACCCTTTCTTAGAGAAAGGGTCTATAGAAGCACCCTTTCTTAGAGAAAGGGTCTATAGAAGCACCCTTTCTTAGAGAAAGGGTCTATAGAAGCACCCTTTCTTAGAGAAAGGGTCTATAGAAGCACCCTTTCTTAGAGAAAGGGTCTATAGAAGCACCCTTTCTTAGAGAAAGGGTCTATAGAAGCACCCTTTCTTAGAGAAAGGGTCTATAGAAGCATCCTTTCTTAGAGAAAGGGTCTAAAGAAGAATCGTTTCTTAGAGTAAGGGGCTATAGAAGCACCCTTTCATAGATAAAGTGAGCACGCTTGCTTAGAGAAAGGGGCTATAGAATCACCCTTTCATGGATAAAGTGAGCACCCTTTCTTAGAGAAAGTGTCTTTAGAAGCACCCTTGCTGAGAGAAAGTGGCTTTAGAAGCACCCTTGCTTAGAGAAAGTGTCTTTAGAAGCACCCTTTCTTGGACAATGGGTCTTTAGAATAATCCTTTCTTGGACAATGGATCTTTAGAATAATCCTTTCTTAGAGAAAGGGTCTTTAGAAACACCCTTTCCTAAAAAAAAGGCCTTTAGAAGCACCCTTTCCTAGAAAAAAAGGCCCTTAGAAGAACCCTTTCCTAGAAAAAGGGTCTTTAGAAGCACCCTTTCCTAGAAAAAGGGTCTACAGGTGCACCCTTTCTTAGAGAAAGGTTCTATAGAAGCACCTTTTCTTAGAGAAAGGGTCTACAGAAGCACCCTTTCTTAGAGAAAGGGTCTATAGAAGCATCCTTTCTTAGAGAATGGGTCTATAGAAACACATTTTCTTAGAGAAAGGGTTTACAGAAAAACCTTTTCTTAGAGAAAGGGTCTATAAAGGCACTCTTTCTTAGATAATGGGTCAATAGAAGCAACCTTTCTTAAAAAAAGAGTCTATAGAAGCACCCTTTCTTAGAGAAAGGGTCTTTAGAAGCACCTTTTCTTAGAAAAAGGGTCGTTAGAAGCACCCTTTCTTAGAGAAAGGGTCTATAGTAGCACCCTTTTTTAGAGATAGGGTCTTTGAACGGACCCTTTCATAGAGAATGGGGTTATAGAAGCAGCCTTTCTTAGAGAAGGGGTCTATAGAAGCAACCTTTCTTCAAGAAAGGTCAATAGAAGCACCCTTTAATAAAGTCTATAGAAGCACATTTTTCTTCTCTACTAAGAAAGGGTGCTTCTATTGACACTTTCTGAGAGAAATCGTGCTTCTATAGACCTTTTTTGAAAGCAAGAGTGCTTCTGTAAACCCTTTCTGAAAAAATGAATGCTTTGAAAATGCCTATATTCTGTAAGAAAGGTTGCTTCTGTAAAGCCTTTCTGAAAGAATAGATGCCTTCATAGATATTTTCTAAAATAAAGGGTGCTTCTGAAACTCCTCTTTAGAAACACCCTTTCCTAAAAAAAAGGCCTTTAGAAGCACCCTTTCCTAGAAAAAAAGGCCCTTAGAAGAACCCTTTCCTAGAAAAAGGGTCTTTAGAAGCACCCTTTCCTAGAAAAAGGGTCTACAGGTGCACCCTTTCTTAGAGAAAGGTTCTATAGAAGCACCTTTTCTTAGAGAAAGGGTCTACAGAAGCACCCTTTCTTAGAGAAAGGGTCTATAGAAGCATCCTTTCTTAGAGAATGGGTCTATAGAAACACATTTTCTTAGAGAAAGGGTTTACAGAAAAACCTTTTCTTAGAGAAAGGGTCTATAAAGGCACTCTTTCTTAGATAATGGGTCAATAGAAGCAACCTTTCTTAAAAAAAGAGTCTATAGAAGCACCCTTTCTTAGAGAAAGGGTCTTTAGAAGCACCTTTTCTTAGAAAAAGGGTCGTTAGAAGCACCCTTTCTTAGAGAAAGGGTCTATAGTAGCACCCTTTTTTAGAGATAGGGTCTTTGAACGGACCCTTTCATAGAGAATGGGGTTATAGAAGCAGCCTTTCTTAGAGAAGGGGTCTATAGAAGCAACCTTTCTTCAAGAAAGGTCAATAGAAGCACCCTTTAATAAAGTCTATAGAAGCACATTTTTCTTCTCTACTAAGAAAGGGTGCTTCTATTGACACTTTCTGAGAGAAATCGTGCTTCTATAGACCTTTTTTGAAAGCAAGAGTGCTTCTGTAAACCCTTTCTGAAAAAATGAATGCTTTGAAAATGCCTATATTCTGTAAGAAAGGTTGCTTCTGTAAAGCCTTTCTGAAAGAATAGATGCCTTCATAGATATTTTCTAAAATAAAGGGTGCTTCTGAAACTCCTTCATGTCCGCGTCCCTATTCTGTAAGAGATCTGCGAATACCTCCCTCGCAAATTTAGGGTACATAAAACAATTTAAATGGATAACCAAATTTTGTATTTTAAATTTATACAATCAAATTTTTACAACACATTACACGTCCCGATAAGGCAATAATGAAAAAGTAGAACGATATCCTGTTCGTTTTAACATAATTTCCATAAATGTGGCCAAAAAGTGTGTCCGCCAATATGTTTTATGATAATAATCATAAAAAAGGAATGTCGTTTTTCGCACATTTCTTTAGCATGAAGTAACAAATTTGTTTGCATAAAAGTGAGGGCTGGGCAGTACGATGGAGTACGGGGTATATTGATGCCTACAGGATGTCACTTTGATGTTTTAAGTTATTTTTTCTTGTTGCCTCATCCGGACAATATATTTTAATTGCATTAAAGAATGAATATTAAAAAACGACAATTTAATGATTGCAATTTATATGTAAATTAAGTTACTTCAAAGATTGAAGGTTCACATACACAGGTACTTATGCGTTGACCACTTCACGAGTAATATAAGTTGTTTCTGGGAAAAGGTGTGGTCGGGGGTACATCAAAAATTGTTAGACCTTTCAAATTATATCCTTTTTGAAATAACACAATTAGATGTATACTGCATACTGCAAATATGTATCCAAAAACGGCCAGTACCAGAGGACAATCGACAACATTTATTAAACTTATTGATGTTTTAAAAATATTATATTTTCCTCCATTTATATTCCCATTTGTTCTTCTCATGATTATATAATTGCCTTTGAAAATGTAACAATTAAAATTATTTGTTAAGCAGAGATTGCCGCTGCTGTGCATGAATGCAATTCATGAAATGGCTGGCTGACTCTTAACACCCTAAGGGGCATTAGCCCACCAAAAGTAGCAACATGCGTTCTGAAGTGTGTCAGACAGAATTCACAGAGAAGTTCTTTACAAACAGCAACAAAACAAAAATCCTTGATTGAGTGTAAGTGTTTGTTCGTTGCCTTTGTATGTTTTTACAAACTTCAAAATAAATACACCAAAAAATTGCCTTTATAGTTGTACTTGCGTCTGTGATTATTTGCTTAACGCACTTGGAAACAATAGATCAACAACGGGGCAAAGCTAGACTAACTACCTCCACCGCTACTGCCACCACCAACCACAATTCATTTTGATATTTCCTGCGAAACAACTCATTGATGTATTTTATTTGCAATTATCCTGTTTATTCATGTATTTGATTTTTGGTAATTATTTTAAGTCTCTACACAAGTTCTACGTTCTCTCTCAGCCTTTTCCTACCACTATGGCTTTTGTATGTGTAATTTGTTTGAGCCTTACAGCAAAATACGTTTCGATTCAGTGATTCTCACTTTAGTAACTTTGTAAAGAGTTAATTCAAGAAGACAGCCATTGAGTTACTGCTCGGCATTACTTTGCTTAATAAAACACACAAAAACGTGTGTTCGGTTATAAGCGGTTTTCAGGCGACATATGTACTACAAACCAAACACGATTTTTTGTTAGCTTTTCCACGAAAACATTATCCTTACCTTTGTAGCAGTTCCCAGCCCATCACCACACTGTATTTGAGGGTAATTTTTTGCTCCAGTGATTTTTCTTTACTTTGTCTAAGTTTTCGTCTTTGTTGTTCTTGTTTTAATTGTTAGCATAAAATGAATTACAATTGTTTCTTCTTTTTGCACTTTGAAAGTTGTTGTTGTTAACTTTACACTTTGCCTGAGGCTTTGTTTTTATTATTGTTTACCACCAACTCCCACAAAAACCAAACGCCAAGCAGTGGAATGATTCTATTTTACTTTCCCACAAAATGGTAGAAGGATTCATCCTTCAGAATGTTTTGTGGCATTTCATAGACAATGTAAGTGATTATGTGTAAACATTTCACTAACAGCTAATGTAAATATTTGGAAATTGCCAAACTAATTATATAACGCCATATACACTGCGTTAAGTCACAAGGATGAAGAGTGGGAGGATGATAAGCACGAAAAGGGTTAGATTTTTGGGGACAAGATAATTAAATGGGGTATAGAAATGATCTAAGAAAAAAACTTTAAACAAATTAAAGAAAAAAAACTTAAATGAAGGAAAAAAGCGTTCAATAATTTCGGGCAAAGTGCAGGTTCATGTTGGTTCAGTAAGGGACTATTGACGCACCCTTTCATTCGGAAAGGGACTATAGAAGCACTCTTTCTTTCAGAAAGGGACTTTAGAATCAACCTATCTTTCAGAATGGGACTACAGAAGCACTCTTTCTTTCAAAAAGGGCCTATAGAAGCACTCTTTTTTCAGAAAGGGTCAAGAGAAGCACCCTTTCTTTTAGAAAGAGTTTATGAAGGCTCCCTTTCTTTCAGAAAGGGTTTTTGGAGGCTCCCTTTCTTTCAGAAAGGATCTATAGAAGTATCCACCCTGGAAGCACCCTTTCCTTCAGAGCGGGTCTATAGAAGCACCCGTTCTTTCAGAGGGGGTCTATAGAAGCACTCTTTATTTCAGAAAGGGTCTATAGGAGCAAAATTTCTTTCAGAAACGGTTTATGAAAGTACCTTTTCTTGAAGAAAGTGTATATAGAAGCTAAATTTATTGCAGAAAGAGTCTGTCGAAGCACCCATTCTTTCAGAGAGGGTCTATAGAAGCATTCTTTCTTTTAGAGAGCGTCTTAAGAAGCCCCCCTTATTTTAGAAAGTTATCTATAGAAGCACCCGGTATTTCAGAAAGGGACTGAAGAAGCACCCTTTTTCTCAGAAAGGGTTTATAGAAGCACGACTTTTTTCAGAAAGGTTCTATAAAAGTACCTTTTCTTGAAGAAAGTGTATATAGAAGCTATCTTTCTTTGAGAAATGGTCTATAGAATCACCCTTTCTTTCACAAGAGGTCTATATTAGCAGCCATTCTTAGAGAAAGGGTTTAGAGAAGCACGCCTTCTTAGAGAAAGGGTCTATAGAAGTACCCTTTCTTAGAGAAAGGGTCTATAAAAGCACCATTTCTTTCAGAAAGGGTCTATAGAAGCAGCCTTTTCTAGAGAAAAGGTCTAGATACGCACTCGTTCTTAATCTATAGAAGCACTCGCTCTTAGAGAAATGGTCTATAAAACCATACTTTCTTGGAAAATGGTCTATAGGAGCACCCGTTCTTCCAGAAAGAGTCTATAGCAAAACCCTTTATTTCAGAAAGAGTCCATAGGAGTATCCTCGTTTTCAGAAGGGGTCTATAGGAGCACCCGTTCTTTCAGAAAAAGTATAGAAAGGAAGGAAATACCCTCTCTTTCATAAGGAGTCCTAGGGAGCACCATCTCTTCCAGAAAGAGTCTTAGGGCGCACACTTTCTTTCAGAAAGGGTCATAGGAAGCACTTTTACTTTAGGGAAAGGTCTTAGGAAGCACCCTCTCGTTCATGAAGAGTCTTAGGGAGAACCCTTCTTTCTGAAAGGCCTTTCTTTCATAATGCGTCTTAGGGAGGACCATCTCTTCCAGAAAGAGTCATAGAAGGCACCGTTTCTTTCAGAAAGGGTCTTAGGAAACACCCTTTCTTTCAGAAAGAGTTTAAAGAAGCAGCCTTACTTTCAGAAAGGGTCTTGGGAAGCAACCTACCTTTCAGAAAGAGTCTTAGGAAGCACTCTTTGTTTCAGAAAGTGTCTTACAGAACACTCTCACTTTCAGAAAGGGACTTAGCAAGCACCCTCTCTTTCAGATATGGTCTTAGGGAGCACCATCTCTTCCAGAAAGAGTCTTAGAAGGCGCACTCTCTTACCGCGAGAGGCCTGGGAAGCAACCTCTCTTTCAGAAAGGGTCTAAGGGAGCACCCTTTATTTCAGAAAGGGTATTTGGAAGTAGCCTTTGTTTCAGAAAGGGTCTTAAGAAGGGTCTTTGGAAGCACCATTTATTTCAGAAAGAGCCGAAGGAAGGGTAATAGGAAGCACCCCTTATTTCAGAAAGAGTCGAAGAAAGGGTCTTAGGAAGCACCCTTTATTTCAGAAAGAGTCGGAGAAAGGTCTAAGGAAACACCCTTTTTTTTGGAGAGGAAGAAGGTTTCAGAAATGGTGTGTGAAAGCACCCTTTGTTTCAGAAAAGGTCTGTTGAAGAACCCTTTACTTCAGAAATGACCCTTTATTTCAGAAAAGATCTATGGAAGCACCCTTTATTACAGAAAGAGTCGAAGGAGGGGTCTTAGGAAACATCCTTTATTTCAGAAAGAGTCGAAGGAGGGGTCTTAGGAAACATCCTTTATTTCAGAAAGGATTCTACGGAAGCACCCTTTTAATTCAAAAATTGTATGTAGAAGCACCCTGTATTTCAGAAAAGGTCTATGGAATCACCCTTTACTACGGAAACAGTGGAAGGTGGGGGGGGGGGTGTCTTAGGAAGCACCCTTTATTACACAAAGGGTCGCAGTAGGGGTCTTAGGAAGCACCCTTTATTCCAAAAAGGGTTCTATGGAAGAACCCTTTATTTCAAAAAAGGGTATTTCATAAAGGGCTCTAGAGAGGCATTTATTCCATAAATGGTCTGTGGAAGCACCCTTTATTGCAGAAAAAGTATATGGAAGCACCCTTTATTGCAGAAAAAGTATATGGAAGCACCCTTTATTGCAGAAAAAGTATATGGAAGCACCCTTTATTGCAGAAAAAGTATATAGAAGCACCCTTTATTGCAGAAAAAGTATATGGAAGCACCCTTTATTGCAGAAAAAGTATATGGAAGCACCCTTTATTGCAGAAAAAGTATATGGAAGCACCCTTTATTGCAGAAAAAGTATATGGAAGCACCCTTTATTGCAGAAAAAGTATATGGAAGCACCCTTTATTAAAGAGAGGATCTATAGAAGCACCCTTCCTTAAAGAAAGAGTCTATAGAAGCCCCCTTTCTTAGAGAAAGGGACTCTGGAAGCACCCTTTCTTAGAAAAGGGTCTATAGAAGAATCCTTTCTTGCAAAAAGGGTCTATAGAAGAACCCTTTCTTGCAAAAAGGGTCTATAGAAGAACCCTTTCTTGCAAAAAGGGTCTATAGATGCACCCTTTCTTATAATAAAGTCTCCAGAAGCACATTTTCTTTGAAAAAGTGTCTAAAGAAGCACCTTTTCCTAGGGAAAGTGTCTATAGAAGCACCTTTTCCTAGGGAAAGTGTCTATAGAAACACCCTTTCTTAGAGAAAGAGTCTATAGAAGCACCCTTCTTAGAAAAAGTGTCTATAGAAGAACCTTTTTTGAAAAAAGGGCCTATAGAAATACACTTTTTTTGAAAAAAAGTCTATAGAAGTACCCTTTCTTAGAAAAATGGTCTATAGAAACACCCTTTCCTTTGAAAAAAGGGTCTATAGACGCAGCATTTCTTAGAGAAAGGATCTATAGAAGCACTCATTCTTTTAAAAAGGCTTTATAGGAGCACCCATTATTTTAACAAGGGTCTACAGAAGCACCCACTCTTTATGTTAAGCACCCTTTTATAAAGAAAGGATAAATAGAGGCACCCTTTCCTTTACAAAATTTCTGCGAAAACACCCTTTCTTATAAAAAGGGTTTATAGAAGCACCATTTCCTATAGGAAGGGTCTATAGAAACACCCTTTCTTCCATAAAGGATCGTTATATGCACACTTTCTTCTTTTTTTTCGTTTTTGGAGAAGTTCCCTTTCCTAACACTCTCAATGAAAATAAAAGACATAATCCTTCCTGCAGACACAAATTGATTACAATTAATTCGTTCTGAAGCGCTTCGTTTAGCAAAAAGTGTTGATGAATCAAAAACCATAATGAATAAAAATAGAAGAAAAGAACGAATCAAATAAAAAAATTACAAAATACTCGAGAAGTCGTCATCTTCAATCTGTACATACTTTTAGGCTTAATGGCGTTTTTTTCCAAATGATTTGAAAAGCTGAAAACGAATTAAGCGGCACTCGTCTTAAAAGATGGACCTACCAATGGCATACTCACACTTTCTCGCTGAAAGGATTTCACAAATAAAAAATAAAACATAACGGAGCAGAAGAACAATAATAACATAACAGCATCTTCACATATGAATGTCGACTCACTCTACTCTATCACCTAAATATTAACATCATGGTTGTCGCTGTCGTCTTCTCTGTCAAAGCTAAACAAAAACATACGCAAACACGTGTCTGCACAGTGCACCGACACGTGACCACCATCATGTTTGTCTACATTACGACCGATCAATCAAGAATAACAACAATGCTAAAACATTAACATGAAGCATACTTATAGGCTGTATGATGGCTCACAAAAGACAAAAGCCCAACACCATACCACAGCTCAGAGCAAAATATTTTGCCTAAATGTATACATACCTACAAATGTATTTATGTTTCGTTTCAATAAGTATTTATTTTTTGCCTTTGTTGTTGTTTTTTATAGATGACATATAAAATTGTTTTAAGTTTATTTTCCGACTCGGCTTCTGATTTTTATTATAATGGCCAGTAAAAGCTGATTTGATTGTCAATTGTGACGAAAGGAAATGATAAAACACACATACACAATATTCTGCATTGAGAAAACAACAACAACAGACTTTGTGGTAGGTACAGTTGTGACGAAAAGCGTTAAAGCGTTTTGTTGAATTGGATTTTTACACAGTTCTGCTCTAGTTGTGTTGTGGATTTTAAGTGGAAATGGATGATTTATCATAAACTGTCGCATTTAACAAAAAGATATTATTACTAGATTAGAGCACACATGATTGAGTGGACCAAGCTTTCATGTGAGAAATATGTTACAAAATAACAAAAATCTAATAAAAAAAAATTGAGAAAGTTTTTTTAATTGTCACAGCATAAAATGTACAGTGGTTCCTTCCGTGACAAAAATATTTTTTTTTTAATTTTTCTCGTTGGAGTTGAGCTTAATGACCGAAAATTTTAGAGCCAATAATTCGAACCCACATAATCACCAATATTTGTGACTAGTTTCGCTGTTAGTAGGCAGCTCATCAGACATATCGGCTGCGGGAGTGGCTTCTCTGTCATCGAACTTTTAAATCTTAAATGCAACGCGTTCTTATGAGTTTTGGTTTTGGTTCTTGCAATAAAATGTTCGGTCACTAAGCTCAACTCCAACAAGAAAAATAAATAGAAATTAGATTGATCCTCGCCCAACAAGTCAAAATTTCATAATAAAAAATATTTTTCTATCCCCGTCCTAAAAATTATTACAGAAAGAGTTGCCCCAGCAAAAAAAAAAATTGTGTAGTAATTCCGTCTTTGGAAAAAAAAATATTTTACTATTCCCATTTCAAAAAAAAAAAAAATCTTAAGAAGAGTTGTTCCCAGTAAGAGAATTTATTTCCTTTAATTTAGATTTGTCTCCCCAACAACCCTCTCACCAACTTAAGGAATCTCCAAACTTCTCTTATTTCAAAATTAATTAAAATGCATTTCTCTTCCCCTTCAGCAATGCACATTCTTACTTTGGCTCTTAAAATAAAATTCAATTAAGCTTATTTAAGCGTTAAAAGCCAATGTTACGCAGAGTGTTGTAGTAAACATCGCAAAGAGCATGTACTTCTAACCTCTAACCCCTGCAAAAACGGTTTCTGTAAAAGTCATCTGCATCGTTACCATCATCATAGTCGTGCTGTAATGACTCATAAAAATCTCTGCATATATTAGCCTGAAAGTCAGTTAAAGGAGAAATGAAGTAATGCTGCCAAAAGCCAACTTAATTTAAAACGCCTAAAAGTATGCACGTCTGCAATCTAATATAAGAATGCGCCTGGTTTTATGCAAAAATAGCAGAGAGGCATGTCAGTATCACACTTGGTCATGGTTGCTTTACCCTCTTTTGCCATGCATTTCAAATCCATATATCCAAAACAACGGCAAGAAGAAGACGGGTGTTGAAAGGTGACACTTTACTGTTGTTAAATAACCCAAAGCTATGCATGTTGCCCCATCCACTGCTTACATTTTATGCCTTTGTACTTTTTTTGGCTCTTTAGGTTTTATCCTTCTTAGGCCAACGATTAAATTGCAAAATGCATTACAATTTATTGTTGTTTAATTTACAGACGTTGTCCTTTTGTAAGATTTGACATGGAGTGATGGTTGGGAAGGCTTTCAACAGCTCTAATGCATGCATTAACATTTACAGTTGTATTCGAGACAATTATAATTCTATTTTGGTTTACCACATTGCTTGACAATTGAAAATCTACTTGATGTTAACTCTCTCCCTTTTTCTTCTTCTACTTGATTTACTGCACCAAGGACCTTCTTCGCCTTGGCCATTGTAAATTATATTTACAATTTTCCCACTTTCTCGTCAGGACAATTGCATTTGCCAAGATTATTTTCTGCGAGTCCTGTGATTTTTACATTAACATGCAAACAGTTGTCGTCCTAGCCGCCGTCGTCGTCATCAACATATCCTTGTTGCTGTCGTCGTCAGTCTGTCTCTATCGGTTACTTCATTCATTTATAATCAATCTTTTTAGCATACAAATTAATTAGATGCGAATGCATTTTTAATTGTGTTTTTCACCCAGTGCAGTGTAAGTTGCAACACGACGACGACACCAAAGCGATATGCATTCATCACATGCCGTATTGCACTTGCTGCATACAAATGTTCGAATTGTTGTTGCATTTCGAACAGCTTACGCACTTGTATTTTTCATAATGTTTGTGAAAATTTATGAGGACACCGTATGTTGCTTTTAGACGTTTTCGACGTTGAGTCCTTGCTGGCCAGGACAGTGACTTAATGCTGGAATTAAGAATGTGATCGATGTTTGAAAGCAATTAGTAAATTAAGTCGGTAGTTGTAAGCAGTTATTTACATAATTCCACCAATCTGCGGCATATGAAGTTCGTTAAGGAATTAAAAAAGGTGGAGAGATGCATTCGTAAAATAAGAACTAAGGAGACAAGAAAAGACTGTATTGAAATTCGAAGGCTATTCATAAACATGTCCCACCAACAAAGGGACAAGCGATGCGAACCGTTTTCTGTGGGACTTCAGAAGGTATGATTCTCTCTAAGTATATATTATCATCCTGCCATATTACAACATCAGACGTAGAAGGTTTCGGATTTGCCAAAATCGACGGAACCTGGCAAGACTAATTGCTGTGCTAGCCGGTCACTGGACTATTGGTAACGATGCAAACCGCCTACATACACAACAACACGACCACTAAGAAGAGGAGGGAACGGTTGAACACCTGCTTGCACATTAGGGTTATGACTTTTTTACAACCCCATATCCCTGTATCATAGCGTGATGAGTTTTGCCATAAGATTACATAAAATCTTAATTAAAAGGTGATTCGGTGAAAAAACCTCACGCACAAAATGATTTTAAAATTTGAATTTATCAAAATTATGGACAATTTTTTGAAGACACTGAAAATAAATATATAATTGAAAAAAACTTTAGAGCCACATGAGATATTTAAAATGACATAAAATTTATTTCTCACTATTTTTCTTCAATTCTGAGAATCGTAAAAATGTCGTAAACGCTTTTATTCAAAAATATAATTTTTTAGCAAAAAACAAAAAATTTAAAATTTTTTCAAAGTGACGTTGTTATAGTTATTAGTAGGCTTATATTTATTCATTCGAGCAACAAAAAATAATTTTTTTAAAAAAAATTTTTTTTTCATTTTATATATTTTTTCAAAAAATTACTTTTTTTAAAATCGATTTGTGCGTGAACTTTTTTTATATTTCAATGGAATAAACGATAGCATAGTGATTAATAGGCAAAAGTTCATTCATCCCTGCTACAGGAAATCATTTTTGAGGAAAAATGTCAAAAAGTCATAACCCTATTGCGCATATGGAATAAAGACTGATAGGTCTAAGTCGGTGGTGCTCAAAGTATTTTGTGCATTAGTGTCTCTGAGCGTGCCTTTCCTTTGCTAAGCCACAACAGCTGAGAATAAAGAGAATATATGTAGTTGTTGCATCCACGTTAACGTATATGGGTGATCTTGGCTGGTCTAAGGCAACGAACTAGATCCGGGAAAACTTCTGAGATTTCTCAATTCATGTGACTGTGGCAAACCGGACAACCATATATTCTCCTATATATGTATGTATATGACAGCCTACTCTTTCGGGTACCTCCTACACAGAAGAATTGTTTGAATAAATTTAATTTCAGGGTTTAATTTTTGAAAATCCATAAATTTGAGATAATCCATACTTTTTGAGATAATGGCCAAAAGCTCAACAAAACCCATGCCGGCACCAACTAAAAGAAATGGTGATCACGAGTACTCGATTTGGCCGAATCTTTGCACATCGAAATATTTTTTTCAAACTTATATAAAGTTTCAGATAACCTCTCTCATTAAAGTTCAATATTTTCTATTAAGAGCTTTTTAAAGAGGTTTGAGGATCGGTTTGAAGTTTTTACCAAGGGTACACTTAGTGTACTTACAGCAATATAATGTTTTTGGTGGACAAGTTCATGCTTCCTTATATTTGGGTCCAAAAATCCTACGGTGTCTAACTTCAATGGCTGGTGGGTACGATAACTAACGAAAGGAGTGACTTTCGCTCTGTAACATAAGAAGAAGGAGACACGGAAGTATAGGGAAAGATTAAACTTGATCCAAACATCATAGACTGGGAACGACCCTGACCCCAATAAAGAGGATGTCCATAAGATAGTAGATGAAGTAAGCGAGAACATCGCATAACTAACAACGAAAAGGGTGCAGTGGTCAGGAGTTCAACGACAAAAGTTAAAGAAGAAGCAGGCGCGATCAATTAAAGCGGGATGCTCCATAGGATAACCGCTAAACCTTATAAGATGAAAAAAGAACTTCCCGCCTTCAAATGTCCCAAATAAAAACCGTGAAGATGGTGAGCCCTACCAAAGAATCATCGGGAAATACTGGAGATTCAGAAAATAAATTCATGACCTTAAATTGACCGTGGAGACAGTAACGGAACCGCCATTCTCTTACGCCAAGTTAGCCAAAAAGCAAACCTAGAACGATATGTTTTAAGAAGAAAAATGAACTTTTCGTGAGCCATACCAAAGAATCGTCCGGAAATACTGGAGACTCAGAAAATAAATTTATAATAATTTATAAATTTTACTGTGGAGACAGTAACGGAGCCGTCATTCTCTTACGCCAAGGTAGCCAAAAAGCAAACCTGGAACGAGCTGTTTTATGCGGTAATCGATACCTGTAGAGGGGCTGGAAGGCTACACAAAGATCATCAGAAAGTCAGCGAGACTTTCTGATGATCACATGCTTTAAGGGCGTGGACCAATCAAAATGATCAGTAGTGCGCTCAACGGGGATCTAATGTACCACTTGGGCCCACGCGTTCTTGGAAAGGTAGTCGCATCGTAGCAACTCCTTGGGATTGTAGAAAATTAAATTCCTTGTTGTGAAGAGATGGAAAGTCTTCTACAGGGAGCAGAAAGAGAAGGAGGTACCCTCCTTGTGGAAGGACTTAACGATCTCTCGCTGGCCAGTCTGACAAAGACAAAGAGCAGGCGTACTATGTCTCAAACGAAGACCACTTCAAAAATGGATGGGCAAGCATCGGCGAGGAGGAGGATGCCAAAAATAACAGTCGGGAGGCCATACCTCTGAGCAACACAAAATAGGGAGCCGAGTCAATGAGAGACTCCCAGGAAGCCAGCTTTTTCGAGGACCCATGATCAAGATCGTAAAAATAAACCTTCATCGGAGTGAAATGGCAACTGATGGTGGAACAGATATAGGCGGAGCCGAGGTCGTCCAAATAAACCTCCATCGAAGTGAACAGGCAACTCAAGGCTTCAAAGATAAGAACAAATGATAATCTTGACATACTGGTTCGTAAAGAAAAATCTCTCCGGCTTAAACACATAAATTATCAACTTTTTACGCTAGTACGGGAATTCGACAAAGGACCTCCGTTAGATGCCACGAAAACCTGACCTAGTAACTCTTAACATTGGTAATAAACCAAACTTGGTTATCAGAATTAAGGAGGAAGTATTTCATATAACAATATGTTCAGAGAATCTTATAAATCTAATGAGGGTCTCAGAGGAATACGGCTTCGCTAACAACAGGTACATTCGGTTTAAAATATCGATGCCATCGCCGAACCCAAAAGATTAAGGCAACAAAATGAAGAATGCTTAAATACTGATGTTATAGACAGATAAGTTAGCAAATTAACAGAGGCACTAGTAAAGTCGTTAGAAGAAAGTTGTCCTCTTAATTTTAGAGCTTTCTTTGTTTATCATTTATTCTGGCTCTATTGATATACATTCCAAAAGCTAAGACGGGAAGTCATACACTGCCAAAATATTAAAGACGACCAGTATATATCCTTCGTTCTATTAAAAACTCTGGTGAGGTTGTTGAATCTTGAAATCCGCGCCAAATTTTCGACATGCCGATATCAAAGGTAAACCGATAGAAACAGTACAGACTCAAACTGAAAATAAGCAACCTTTCTTGATAAAGAGGGTGCCTTCAATAACATCAGTCGTGAATCAATCCGTAATTTGTTCACACAAACTTAGTTGTTATCTGATCAATTGAATTGACGAAATTCTTAGCAGCAGAAGAATTATTTCAAACATCGCACAATGTTCCCAAATCCAAATTTTCTGGCCGAAACTATTTCAACGTCCATTTTGTATTGAAATTAATTATTATTTTTAATAAATGTGTACAAACAGCAATTCTTACGTTTTATCGACCAAAATGACCAAAAACTGCCAACATTTGTTGAACAGGGTGGTCCCGTTGTGTGGGGTCTAAACCAAAACATTGACCTATGTTAACAATTTTTGGTACGAAGGATTCATATCTTCCAAGAGGTCGAAATACCAAATTTCAGCCGAATTGGTCATAAACTGTCGCTAAAATTCACAAAATATCTAAAATCGGACGGTACTTTTATGTGGGGGCTATGACAAAAAATGGACATTTTTTCAAAAAACTTACACGTGCTTGTTTTCTACACTCTGAAACCCTTAAATATGAATTTTAAGAAAAATCGCTTGATAGATATAGGTATTACAGTTCTATTTCAATTGGATACTACGTACAGTCACAACAGGTATGTACAAAAAATTCTCCCATCTTAAAATAGAAAAATCCACTTTATTTGGCAAATTTGAGCAAGAATTTATTTCTGAATTTATTGGTTCAGACCCCCAGCTATCTTCTAAAATCAATTTGGAGGTGGACAAACTTGGACATTTTTTTAAAAGTTTAAATATATTTTAAAAATATTTGTAAAAAATAATTTTTAATATATATATAAAAATTGATTTTATTATGCTAATTTTACAAATTGCATCGCCCTTTTTGTAAATATTACGAAAGTACTCATTAACAGCTTCCCGATTCATAATAACTTTGGTCTCACTTCTGTATATTTATGCAGCGACGCAATACAACAAAAATTGTATATTTTGCAGCACAAAGTCTGTTTTATTTTTTCATAAAAAAGTGTCAACTTTGGTACTGCGCCAATCAACGAATACTAACGTTATTTACAAAAACTAATTATTTTCAGATGACTTGAGGTGTTTTTTATTATTCTGTGCAAAAAAAAGTTAAAATTTCGAAACTTCAAAAATAGGGTTTTGGCCAAAAATTTCCTGATTGAAACCTATGTGCATCGGTGTGAAGTACATGTTTATCGGAAAGTTCCCAAAACCTTTATCGAACTTAGTCTACTATATAAATATTTAAAACCGACCTGGTTCTGCTCATGAAGAAGAACAAAATCAACCCATTCATCGTTAGAACTGGCAAGGAAACGTCGTGAAAGCCACTAGGACGAAGCTAATAGCATCATATTTCTGCAAGATTCCATTGGCAAAAGCTACGACCCAGACCATCACGCAGTGAATCCACTTGTATGGAGAAAGTGGCCAAAAATATTTAGAGTGTAAAAATCAAGCCAATGCGCGGTTACAGCTTTGTGCTGCTGCGAAGAGTGTTTTAAGAAACCACGAGCGTAACATTCTCCCCCCTTTCCCCCTGGAGGGGGTATACGGTAAGAATTGTTTCATGCTGTTAATACAAAATGACATGAACAAAGGTCTTGATTATCTTGTGATGCAAAAATAGGCTTGGGGTAACAAAACAATCTCCAAAACAACATAAAATCGAACCAAGTTAGCGGATTAAAAAAACAACATTTTTGTCTGAAAATTGGTAAAATTTTTAATATAGATCTTATAGCGTTCTTCCTGGAAAGCACGTACATCCAACGTAAGAGAAATTTTGGAAGAAGATTTTTTCATCTTGCCACTGATGCCAATTATGTTAATGTACGTGGTCAGATAACAGGGTTATACGCTAATATATCCATAGACACCCTATTCTAGGGCAGCTTTAGTAGGCGACCCACCATTTATAGTCTGGCACTAGATGACAGCTGATTTTAATACTGAATAATCATAAACCCGTGACCTACTTTGGAAAATTGTTCCCGAGGTGAGCAGTGGTGGGCATCATGACTAAAACCTTAGGTCAAATTTAAGTATATGATCGAATTTGCATCACAAAATACACTAAGAAAATATGCAGCTAACTAGGATTTCACAACACTCTAAAACACTATTTTGTAATGAAAATTAAGTTATTACCTCCTCTTTCAAAATCCAATGTAATATTTTGCTATACGTATTAGTTTCGCGATATTTTGAATATATTTCACTTAAAATATAGGTTGTACTCACTCAAATAATAGAGATATCGCAATAGTCGTTAATGCATCCCTTTTTCCACTTTTTCTGCAATCACACTACAGGTCGGAATTTTGATCGGATCATCACGAAATTTTCTCACAGAGATAGAAGCCTATTGATGTTGGTGATGTAGACAGCAGTCAAATATAAAATTAAATATTAATTATTTTGGTTCAGATCGCCTTAAGTCATTTGGTATAAAAGCCAGATAGGTGAAAACTTTCGTATCTCCATAAAAGAAATGTTTTCGAGTGAAAAGATTATTCACAAAGGTAGTGGTGTAGGACATCACATAGTCGGCCCCGTACCGACTATAGCCTTTTCTCACTTGTTTATTAATAAAACAAATTGATGTACTTGATAACTCTACAAAATTGTATGACAATTTCGAGCTAGAGTTGGCTCCGTTTTAAATGTCATTTCGAGAAGAACACGTTTTTAGTTTCTATGTTGTATACAAAACACAATAAAATTAAGCCAATACATTTTTTTCGATTTTCTGCAATTTACAAGTAGTGGTCACCCCTTAACATAAGCAGGTTTTTATAGCGATACTCTAAACCAACCACTTTCGTACAAGTTGAACGACAATTGTAGTGTATTCCAAACCAAACCAAAACCATATTGCAATCTATAACTCGGTCTAGTCGCCCTTTTTCCACTTTATGAAGATAGGGGTACCCAAATTGGGTACAACGAACCCCATTGCAAGCAATCTGGCAGATCCTCTCCTAACAAAGAACCACCTATCTACGTTTATTGAAGATGTCTGATAAGAATTTAGGAGTAAAAATAATCATGGGGTCATTAGCTTACTTTAGGAAATATAAGATTACTTCAAAATTACTGCCATAATTGGAATCTAATAAAATAAATATTCCGCTCTCCATATTTTCAATTAGTCTTTAATTCCCTGGTAATTATTGACGATAATAAGTCATGACTTGCAAAGAAGCAACACTGAGTTATTTAATCTAATTAAATCCTTTTACCAAAAAAACAGAAGACTCAGCACACAACTGAATTAAATACCATGAAATATGAAAAAAGAAAGAAACCCGAAACCAAACCAGCAAAAACCAGAATCCAATTAGCTTCTTAATGCTCTTGTATTTATCCAAAACGAAAGAAAAGAAAATAACAAAAAATTACCAGCATCTAATTACACAGTTGATCCTTTGGACGTTGTAATATCCTCTAAAAGGCATGGCACCTTCTGTTCATTTGTTCTCTGCTCAGAAAATTAACAAATTGTTTATTAAAAAATAATCAACTGGAAAACAAAAGAGTTGCAGCACAAATTAAGTAGGTGGAGGCGGGGCAGTTGGAAAAAAGAAATCAAAATTAATACCACATATGAAGACAAAACAAAAAAAATGAAATTTTGCCAACGTCATCACAGTAGGATAATAGCGGTTCTCTTACCACTACTTTGCCACCACACATTAGAAGAAACGAGCATAAATAATGCCAGCTAAATGTTGACTCTCAAGTGGCTTGAATGGGTGCAACCACGATGCAGACTGCAGGTGACTGTGGCGGCAACATTTGTACTGCATTTACCACAACCAAAGATTGAATAGCAAAGCAACAGGACTCTTAGCTAACGTTTGGAAATTGCATTCAATTGAGCGCATTTATTGTTCCAAAATTAGCTCATGGGGAAAATTTCGTTATTACAACAACATCAGTCTAAGCAACAATAAAATGTTGGTTGGTTGGCACGAAGAAAAAAGAAAAGAAACAGAAAAACACAAAATATTTGCACAATCCCTGCATTCTAAGGCAAGCATCAACCAATATTGTTGGCTTCTTAAATGGGATTTAGTTGATGTTTGAGAGCTTAGTCTCAATATTTTGCCCTGCCTTTCCTTTCCAAACAATACAAGAACGTAGACAATGATGCCTTTGCGTTGTTGTTTGACTGAAATCCTTATTTGTTGCATTCATGCCATCATGCACACAGATTCTTTGTGTGGTAAGGTGCATTTTTGGAATCTTTGAGGATTTAATATTCGCTTTTGTTGTGGTATTCGATTGGGGATTTTAACAAAAGGATTTTTCCAAACGTCTGGTTTTGGCATTTCATCAGCCTCTTGTTGACTGAGTGTGCGTATGTAAGTGTGGGGATAATGTTAAAGATATGCATGATTGCATTTTACTGATTACCATAAGACATTACTGCCACTTGCATCAGTTTGAAATTGCATATGTCTTTTCGTGAAAAGTGATTGACATGAATGCAAGTGAATTAAAAAATAAAATTGATAGGCGAATAACTGAATATTAATATTGTAATTATTCTTCGTTAATAAAAAAACCCTTGATTATGAAATTATGCAATGTGGGGAGTTATAAGATGGGGTATTTTTTGTTACTTCTTGATATTTATTTTATAAATGTCTTTATGGAACTGTTATTTAATTAAAAAAATATCAATAAGATAATATTATGATTACGAATCCTGAATCATTAGTCAGGAGCTATGTAAAAAACAACAATAATTGCA
This sequence comes from Musca autumnalis, assembly GCF_047663935.1. NCBI lineage: Eukaryota > Metazoa > Arthropoda > Insecta > Diptera > Muscidae > Musca > Musca autumnalis. The sequence continues at coordinate 245,880,900 of NW_027411977.1, read as the reverse complement.
AACGATTCGGTCCGAAAATGTAGCTAAATTCCTAATAGTAGCTAAAGTCGTGAGGTACCGTAATTGAGAGGCAATACCAAAATGTGAACATATGGCGCCAATCTATCATAGAGAAATTTTTTTGACCTCTTGGAACCTTAAGTGTCGAGTTAGTGCTACTTTTGTATGAAAAATAAAGCAAAATCATCAAAAAAGCAATAATCTGACACAATTATCTGTAGGAATGTTGTATCCCATATGATTTCGGATGATTAATGTGGCTAAAACCTTTCAAATACTGAAAATCAGGTAGGTACCTTTTTATGGCGTCTACATCAAAAACTGGATCTGTACTAAATACCAATTTTCAGACAGGCTAACGTTCTTAAAATACCGACAATCGGGTGGAACCGTTCTATGGTGTCTATATCAAAAACGTGACAAATTTCTAGGGACAAGTTTTGTAGCCCAGAAGAAGAATAATGAGGCAAACTGCAGCAAACCGAAAATCGGGAGGTAATCGGTAGATTTTGCCCCAAGAAGTCTAAACAAACAAGTAAAAAAGAATCAGTCGGCTTAGCCGACAGAAATACGAGTATTCCCTCAACCTGTGCGAATTGAAATAATCATCTATTGGCAATATCGAATCTAATACCGGCTAGCAGATTTTGTGAATCTTTGAATGAACTTTCCTACAAAAAAATTTATTTGGTTTGAAGCTTAAAAGTGTTGTTGTCATTCTTTTCGATAGATATTGTGCCCACTAGTCATATCAGTTGGTCACCGTATAACTTAGAGCTTTTGGACCACTATGTCAGGAAACATGAGCTTGCCCACGAAAAATATAATATCGCTTAAACGGGACCACAAAGAGCTGCGTCGGTATAATTTTCCAAAGGATCATCGAATAGATCCTAAACTACACTTAAGAAGAAGACCGACGTGGACGTGGACGACCGACGTGGAGTAAAACTACATGTGGACAAAATATTAGGAGATCCAAAGTTTAGACGGTTGCTCCGTTCGCGTACCAGTTTAGTGACATTTTTAACTTTTGGATACGGGAGGTACTGGAAGGTGCACGCCGATATTGCCCATCTTTGAACTTTAACTACATTTGTACAAAAAATTACCAAGATCAAATTTTGGTCTGAATCGGCTGATCCCTTCTAGAGTTATCGTGCGCTCCAGTCAGTCAGATGGACGTATGTATGTATATTACGTTGGAAAAGTATGTCGTATGCATCACAACCTGTACTACCTTCGTTATTGTACCATAACGCAGAGAAGAGATATTGTAGGAGCAATCATATTCTAAGAACTAGATAGTGTATTGTAAAAATCTGAATATATGTATTGTTGGCCCCAAAATATATTTTGTGTCAATATGGTTCCTGACACAAAATATATGGTTGAAACAACAATATATATTTTCAGATTTTTAAAATACACTGTTTTGTTCTTAGAATATGTTTGCTCCTACAATATCTATTTTCTGCGTAATGGTACAATAATGAAGGTAGAACAGGATCGAAATAACGATAGCAAATCAACCCTATACTTATGCCCTCTTTCGGGCAGAATTGTTATAATGGCAAAAACAACAAGTTGCATTTGTTTGTTTGATATTTTCTATCACTTCATAAAACAAGTGAGTCAAGGCTATAGTCGGGTCGGAGCCGACTATGTGATACCCTACACCACCATCCCTGAGCATAAGCTTTTGACTGGTAAAATTCAAAATATTAAAATAGGGATAGCTTAGCCCCTTTGCTCTGAATGTCTTCATTAATACAGGTCAATTTTGTTAAAACACATTTAAGTGCATCGTCAGTACAACTCAAATAAAAAAATGGAAAAGTGATGTACGCCAACCATCAATAGGCTGCTTTCTCTGTGAGACCCCCATTAACCCCAGAATTTCGTAAGGATTCGATCAAAATTCCGACCTGTAGTGCGATTGCACAAAAAATAGAAAAAGGAATGCATTACAGACTATTGCGATATCTCTGTAGTTTGACTACCTATGACAACCTACTTCACATCGTTGTAAGGGTGATATTTTCTACTTTCCTTGCCAGATTTTACTTTCGATATACCTCTTACAGAAGAGAGATATTCGCTTTGAAATAAAACGTTGGCCTTTTCTCCAAATAAGTTTTTTTTCACATTCCGATCCCTGAATAATATCATTACCAAAATCAATAGGTTTTATCCTCTGTGGGACCCCCATTAACACCCAATATTTCGTGACGATCCAATCAAAATTGCGATGTGTAGCGTGATTAACATAAAATTAAACAAGTAAAAAAGTATCAGTCGGCTTTGCCGACAGAGATATATCCTCAGCCTCTGTATATTGAAACAATTTTTTCCCAAAATACGTATGTATTTAGGGGGTTTTAAAAATTTTGGGCGTTTGAAAAAGTTTTGCGGAGGAGATACTAAAAGGAAAGGATCGACATTGACCGTTATAGAAGTGGATCTTCAGCCACAACATATGGTACCATAGTGTGTTTTTACACTCTTCGGGCTGTTTGCTCAAGAAGTATGGACTTGCCCCTAAAAACTTTTACCAACGTAATTAAGGCAGCGAATGCAAGTTGTTCAAAAAAAAAAATTAAAGTGATTCGAGAGAATGACTAAAGTGAACTTATCCGAAATTTTGTGTGGGAGGTACCGGATGGAGTGGACAAATATAGTCCATATTTGAACCTGATCTATATCTGGTAGATATATTAGGATGTGTAAAGTATAGACCAATTCGGCCACTCCCAGAGTTATCGTGCGCACAATTTTTCGAACATTTTTGAACTTATGTGGGGGAGGTACCTGAAGGAGTTGACCGATATGTCTTATCTTCAGACTTAAACTATGTTTGGACAAAATATTACTAAGGCCAAATTTTGGACCGAATCGGCAGATCCGTTCGAGAGTTATCTTGCGCTCCAACCACCTCACACGGTGTCATAGGGTTTTTTTTTGCAACTTTCAGGCTATTTTCCCAGGAAGTATGGACTTGCCCCTGATGAAACTTGTACCGTCGTATGGAGGGCAGTGAATACAAGTTGCTAAAACAAAAATCAAAGCGATTCGAGAGGTGGCTCTAAACTGAACTTTTCCGAAATTTTGTGTGGGAGGTACCCGAAAGAGTGGACCATATGCGAACCTGATGTATGCCTAAAGGTAGTATTACCATATGCAAAGTTTGGTTTAATTCGGTTACTTCCTTCGAGAGTTATCGTGCGCACAAATTTTGCAACAATTTTTGAACATTTGTGGGGGAGGTACCTGAAGGAGTAGACCTATATGGCCCATCTTCGAACTTAAATCAAATCTGGACAAAAAATATGGATACCCAAAATTTGAACCGAATCGATTGATCCGTTCGAGAGTTATCGTGCGCACCAGCCAGACAGACGGACAGACAGACAGACAGACGGACGGACATTGCTAGATCTACTCAAAATTGTCTGAAACGGATATCGTACAAACATACTTGGGGTCTAAAACCACTATGTCGATGAGGCACATTTTTGGTCGTATCAAAGTGTAAATACCCTCTTTAGCCTAAAGGCTGAGGGTATAAAAATGGGGTGTATTACCGACTATTGCGATATCTCCTTTATTTGGCCACCCACGCCAACCTGCTTTACACCATTGTAAAGATGGGATTTTCTACTTTCATAGTCAGACTTTGTTTTTGGAAGCTCCGCAACCAAAGCTTTGATATTCGTCATAATTGTTAAAATCGCAGAAATTAAAAGTTGTGTTATATTAGCGGCTATTGCGATATCTTCGTTGTTTGACCACCTACGACAACCTACGTTACATCGTTGCAAAGGTGATATTTTATACTTTCATTAGCAGGCTTTGCTTTTGATATTCCCATTATAGATGCGGAGATATTCGCTTTGAAATAAAACGTTGACTTTTTCTCCAAATAAGTTTTTTGCCCATCCCGACCCCTGAATATTATCCGACCCGAAATCAATAGGCTTCTTCCTCTGCAGGACCCCCATTAACCACCAACATTTCGTGACGATCCGATCAAAATTGCAACATGTAGCGTGATTTTAATAAAATGGAAGAATGGGATGTACTATTGCGATATTTGGCCACCTACGCCAACCTACTTTGCACCATTGTAAAGATGGGATTTTCTACTTTCATAGTCAGACTTTTTTTTTGCTTTAGGAAAGTCGCCAACCAAAGCTGTGATATTCGTCATTATAACTAAAATCGCAAAAATGAAAAGTTGGGTTTAATTTGCAGCTATTGCGATATCTTCGTTGTTTAACCACTTACGGCAACCTCCTTTACATCGTCAGAAAGGTGACATTTTTTACTTTCATTAGCAGGTTGCTTTTGGTATACCCCTTATGGAAGCCGAGATATCTGCTTTGGAAGAAAACGTTGAAATTTTCTCAAAATAAGTTGTTTGCCCATTTCGATCCCTAGATATCTTGGGCAAAACCAACTTATAATACCCTACCCACATAGTGGTGTAGGGTATAAAAATGGAACTGAGTTGAACCTTATGATTTATTTTCATATTTACCTCGAAACACGGTTATAAACTTATTTTTAAATTAAGTTTGATAAATATCGACTACAAACGCTTTTTAATAAACGATTTCATTACTTACTTACTTAGCTGGCTCTCGATACGTTCGTCTATACTGGTGTCGTTGTATAGCAGCTACAGCTCGTGGTTAATACGACGTCGATTTTTTTCTCTGCATGCGCAAGTACCCAGGGCTCGGAACCATACATTAGCACGGGTAGTATCAGTGTTTTGTAAAGCGTTGTTTTTGTTTGACGAGATGTGGCTTTGTTTTTTGAAACTTTTACTTAAGCCAAAGTAGCATCTGTTGGCCAATACAATTCTTCTTTTTATTTCACAACTGATGTCGTTCGTTGTGTTTACGGCGGTGCCGAGGTAGACGAAGTCTTTTACTACTTCAAAATTATAGGAACCAACTTCCACTGTTGGTCCGAGCTCAAAAGACACATTGCGCGTCGACACCATCAATTTTGTGTTTTTGCAGTTTACCGGCAGACCCACTTTTGCTGTTTCTCCTTCGAGCTCAGGTTCCAATCGTCTGTTACGCGTTCTTCTTGCCAGATGGTGCTAACTAGCTGATGCATACACCCTATTAGCGCGTCGCCTACGGTTTTGAGCAGCTCAGCTGGTAAGCCATCGGCTGCTGCTGCCTTATTATTCTTTAGCCCGTATATTTCTGACTTTAACTCATCTTGGCTGGGCGGTATAAATTCAATTCCATCTTATGGGATTGGATCTGTTTGGAAAAATTATCTTCCCATATCCTGAGCATACTATTTTTATTAGTTACCAAATTACCTTGCTGGTCTACACAGGAGGATGTGCCTGTACCAAAGTCATCAGTTTGACGTTTCACTCGTTGGCAGAACTTTCGGACTTTATTCTGGCTCCTGTACATCTCGATTTGTTCACACTCCCGCTTATCCCCTTCTTCTCTCTTTTTCGTGCGGAAATACGTTTCTCCTCTTCCCTTTTCTCCCGGTACGTGTCTCGTGCGCTACGCGTTGCTACTGATTGTAGTGTAGTCCTATATGACGCAGTTTTCTCTTCACTTCTGGTCATATCATGGATTCCTTGGTGGAAGTCTCTGGTATCCAATTTTGCGGCTGTTTGCATGGGGTGCTGTGCTGATATATTATCGGGACGGGGAGTGCTTTGATTAAGCAATTGGCTAGTTGATTGGAATATGTTGTGGTTATATATTGTGATTGCAGCTTACGGATCTTTATCTTTCGTCTTGTGTCTGTTCGTACTTTATTTGCGACGTACCTTTGCTGTAACAAGGTAGTGGTCCGAGTCTATGTTTGCTCCTCGGACCTTCCTGTTATTCCATGATACATCACAGTTTCTGACGTATATTGTGCATTTTTAAACTTAGGGAAAGATTAAAATGAGTTTTACGAAATGTTGGACCGAATCGGATATTCGTTTAGAAGTTATCGCTCTAATCAGTTTATTTAGATGGTAGCTATAGAGATTTTGATTTTGCATTTGCTACTGCATTTAAACAAAAGTATCTACCAAATTTGTAGTTGTCCCGCGAACCAAACAGAGGGACGGACCAAATCAACTCCAAATTGCTTTGTCTCATACCGTTATTCCGATACGACATACCAAATACTTCATGCAAATTTTTTATTACGTAAAACTGACTGAACCTTTGCACTATCTCCAACACTCGTTAAAAGTGACACCAAATTACTTGACAAAAATTATTAAGGATGGGTCGGCAGACAAAATATTATTTTTTATTATTATATTAAAAACGGCTTAGGTATGTGCTGTTTAAAAATTGTTAATCAAAAAGATTTCCTTACCGATACCCCACTTTCTTTTTATTCCATATTTCCTCTCCTCCTTTCATAAATATCTCAAATTCCTGGGAATTCCTATCCAATTATCTAAATCAAATCCTTTGCAAACATATTTTGGATTTCCCTTAACATTTTTGCAAATAATTCACAAATCCGTTTTGCCTTAATTTGTCTACTTGTTAATAAAAACATAAATCATTTTAATTCGTATTTAAAAACACCTTAGCCGGCTTGCTGTTGCATTCGGGTTTGAGCTTGCTGTGATTTAAATGGACCTTTTGTTTAAATTACAATTTGACATGCAAAATCCTTGTCCATGTGTCTCTACCCAACTACAAAACAATGTTGCATGCCACTTAATACCAAAAAAACACAAACAAAACGAATCTGCAAATGTTGCTGCTGCTTTTCAGTCGTGGACAGTCTAATTGATTTATGAGGATTTCTTGTTAGGTTTTTAGCATAAAAACTTTTGGAACATATGTTACTGGCATGTGATACTACTGTTGCTGCTGCTGGTATTTGGTGTAGTGATTTGGTTTGGTTTGTGGAGCAAACCAATTCGAACGCCAACCAACATAAAACTGAGGTATGTTTTCATTTAACCGATATGCCATTGGAAAAACGAAACCCTTTCAGTTCCGTTTCCTGCTCAATTAGGAAACAACAACACAGCCCGTGAAACCATATTGAACCAAAATCGTGAAAAAAATCCAGAATTCATTCCATTTCAATTGGGAAGCATTTGCCACTCCGATGTACAATTAAAATGCAAAAAAGCACAAAATACAAACATGAAATGGAGTTTGGAGCTGTAACCAAATGCCAAACAACGAAATGATTTACTCTAAATAAATTGAAATTTATTGTTGACAAAATGTTGTTGCTGTCGAGAGAAGATACCAATATGCATTTGAGCATTGAAAGCTTATATGTACATACATACAAATGCTAGTCATGGGCTTTCACGCAGGCAAACGAATTAAGGTAAATGTGGAATAGAATCGCATTTTGTGCAATAAAGCCTTGCCATAACATGTGTGGTATTACACCATATTACCTAACGTTTGCATTGGTTTTTAATTATATGCCATCTCCCTCCATAGAATTTCATCATACCCCAGGATAGCAAATTGTTACAGGACTTGTCATTAATGTTGTGTGTGTTTTTTCTGGTTTGACAATTTTGATTTTTATTTTTCGTATTGAATAATTGACAGTGTTTTTGCCACAGAACATAACACCAGAAAGCGGATTAAATACTTTACAGTTGATTTGACGGTAATTATTTAAAAGTCGGGTTTTTTTTCTCATTTGATTGGTGATTTTGTGTTATTTTAATCTCCATAATTAGTTTACTAATGCCACATAATTTCTAAAATTGCATAGATTTTTTTCAGTTACGAACAATAATTAAATGCTAATCAGACATACATAAATTTGTGTCTAAATCGTGGAAAGATGAGTGACTGATCATGAAAACCCAGACGAAACACGGAAGTTAGTAAATTAATTTTTCCATGAGGATCACAGGTGGTGATTGGAGGTTTTCGATAATTCAAGAAAATAAAATCTATACGTGAAAGACTTGTAATTAATGCACAATGTCTCTATGCCCACATTGTTGGTAATCTGCACCAAAGGAACTTCAATAACAATCCGTATCCCTGGAACATATTGATTTCAACGAATATTTTATGATGGTATTTTTTCTAGAATTTAAAAAAAAAACTTTCTAAAAGATTTTCTGGTTTCAAGCATGGGGTTTCAAGAATATTTTTAAAGGAATATCAGGACTTGTAAAGATTGCTTTTACAGAATGCATTTAAAACTTTGTAACCTGAATACATAGGAAAATTTTAGATTAACCATTTTAGAAGCTGAAAATGAATTTTAAAGTACTATGTACATTTTTAGGAGCTGAACTCTCTTGGGTTTTAAAAGATATTTTAGGAGCTGAAGTACACATTTAAATATGTATTTATTTTTTTTTTCAGGATTTTAAAATCTAAACATATTCCGAGAGGGTGGAAAATTTCCTTATCCACAAGGTCCAGCTTTTGATATAGCTCCATGTAACGATTCTACGTATTTGGATTGGTTTTCCACATTTTCGGACCGGGTTCTCAAAGAGAATATTATAAGTATAGGTCCATACAGTCAGGAACGTATGTAGTGTGTTTTCAAAGGGACACTTGCCCTCCAAAAATGGAAATTTTTCATACACTTTTCGAAGATTTTACTTCAAAACAGATATATTTGGTCCAGTGATCAGCAAATAAATCATATAAATTATCTACGTAGTCGAATAAATTCAAATAAAGTGTTTCAGCTGAACAAAAAGATCAGATAAATTATCCAAGTATTTAAGGTAAGAAATATACATTGATTAAATAGATCAGATGGATTATCCAGGTTATCCAAATAGATAAGATCAATTATCCACGTTATCCAAATAGATTAGATAAACAATCCACGTTATCCAAATAGATCAGATAAATTATCCAGTTTTTTCCCAATAGATCAGATAAATTATCCACGTTATTCAAATATATCAGATAAATTATCTACGTTTTCCAAATAGATCAGACAAATTATCCACGGTATCCAAATAGATCAGATAATAATTGTTCCACAAACATCCCATACGGGACAAGAGAGACTCCTCTCATATCAATGAGTGCACCCCGATTCATATTAGCTCAATGATATGGGACCTACAGTTTATCGCCGAATCCGAACGGCGTGTCTTACGACACCACTTGTAGAGAAGTTTTACATGGCTGAAATACTCAGGAAATGTCGCCAACAATTATCTGAGCGACATTTTTGCATAACATTTCGAAGCTGAAAAACGTCATCTTGTGGTACTTTTATAGTGGTTCTTAAAAAAAGGGACGAAATCGACAATGAAGGAAGCGAGTTAGAAGGTCGAAATGCTCTACGAAAATAATCCTCATTTGATTTGGCTGCAGACATGTCCTCTCATAAATAAGCTAAAACAACAGTTAACAAAGATAAACCGCTAATTTCAGATGCCTTACCGGGTATTCAGCAGAAACTTCATCACGCCATAACTCGGAAGTTCGACTCACGGCGGATCTGTCCTTCGGGATTCTTAACATACTCACCAAGGGCTTCCATCACCAAAAGGAATTAACTCTGCCCCAGCTTTTCACCTCCATTTTGTGTCACAGTGTTATCCAAGTATTTATGGTAAGAAATATATGTTGATCAAATAGATCAGAAAAATTATCCACTTTATCCAAATAGTTCAGATAAATTATCCACGTTATCCAAATAGATCAGATAAATTATCCACGCTATTCAAATAGATCAGATAAATTATCCACGTTATCCAATTTATCATATACTTTATACAAGTAGATCAGATAAATTATCTACGTTATCCAATTTATCAGATAATTTATCCAAATAGATCAGATAAATTATCTACGTTATCCAAATAGATCAGATAAATTATTCACGTTATACAAATAGATCAGATAAATTATCCAAATAATTTAGGTCAGAAATATAAGTTGATCAACTAGATCAGATAAATTATCCACATTATCTAAATAATTCAGATTATTAGTCTACTTTGACCAAATTGGCAAGATAAATTATCCACGTTAACCAAATAATTCAGGTAAAGAGTCTCCGTTGATTAAATTGTTCCGATAAATTATCCACGTTATCTAAATAATTCAGATTGTGAGCCAACTTTGAATAACCTGGTACAAAAATTATCCACTTTACCAAATAATTAGATAAATAGGGTAAATTATGCACATTGTCCAAATAATTAAGATAAGGAGGCTACGTTGATCAAAAAGATCCGATAAAAATATCCACGTTATATATCAGATTATGACAAATTATTCACGTCATTTAAATATTTCAGATAAGGAGTTAACGTTGATAAATTAGATCGATAAATTATCCACATTATCAAAAAATTTCAGATTATGAATCTACGTTAAACAAATAGATCGGATAAATTATCCACGTTATCTTAAAAATTAGATTATGTGTCTACGTTGACCAAATAGATAAATTATCCGCATTGTCCAAATTATTCAGGTAAGGAATCTACATTGATAAAATAAATCAGATAAGTTATCCAAGTTACTTAATAGTTTAGATTATGTGTTAACTTTGGTAAGATAAATTATGTTCTTTATCCAAATAATTCAGATAATGAGCCTACGTTGATCAAATAGATCATATGAACTATCTAGTTATCGAGACATTTCAGACAAATTATCCACGTAATCCAAACAGTTCAGAAGAGACTTTACATATATAAGATAAATTATCTACGTTATCCAAATATGTAAGATAAGGAGTCTTCGTTTACGAAAAAAGTCGTAAAAATTATCCACGTTAACCAAATACTTATGATAAGGAGTCTACGTTCAGTTCAAAACATAATATATTTGGTAGACATTTTTATGTGCAGATGACATGATAGTTTTCAATTTCCCAAATATAACCCCTCGCTTCTTACAGCTGCAAAATATTCCATTTTATTTTTACCATCACAATCCTAAACTCACTTTGGAGACTAATTTCATAAAGTCCATTCTGACACTTAGCTCTCATTAAATAACTTTTCTTTCTTTTTTGTTAACCAATTTCATTACATAGAATTATAAGCAGATACAAACCAACCTCCCTACAGAGATATTCATTCCCACAAACTTTCCATTCAATCACCAACCACTTACTCAGCCAAACACACAAACAAATCCCTAAATCAAACACATTTTGTGTGTCTGCAGAAGAATCGCCTTCTCATGCCGTTTGCTCTAGTGCAGCAAATGTTTTTGCTTTTAAGTTGCTTTTAATTAAAACTCTTAACACTCTGGCAAAATGCAGTCATGTTGATGGTCAGCAGTTCTTTTACTACAGCACCAAGCTCAAAATCCTTGCAGATCCTTTCAACGACGAATTTTAAAAATTCTCTACGAAGTAATGAATTAACAAACACATCGATGTTGATGCCGATGCTGTCGATAGTTGGTGTTGCTGTTCATTTTACTCTCTATGAGGCATTTTATGCCCATGGATTTTGTTTGTATGATTTTGGTGGTATGGAGTTTTTGGCGCCAATGTGTCGATGACATCTATTTGAGAATTACGGTAGTCCTTATAGGTGACAGCATGGGGGTAGGGATGAAGTGTGGATGTATTTTTGGTTTAGGATACAGGATTTGGGGAGAGAAAAACACTGCTCAAAAGAATTTGTGTCCATGAGCATGACCATGCCACTCACTAGATTTGGACAAGATAAATGAATAAAAAGCCATGTTTTGAATGGAAATACTCAAAACAATGAACGGTTGCTGTAACAGGGTGAACACAAAGAAAAGGAAACTTAAAAGAAAAATTCACAAATTTTGAAACGACGTGAATTCTATTATGAAAATACCCTTGGGTACCTTCATTTGGAAATGTCGTAATTAAGCCACTTAATTTCACTTCACCCTGTATGGCTATTTGCTGCCTTCATCTGAGATGAATAAATGGTTTTGCGTTGTCCATTTCGTTATGCTGCCAATCATGGCGGATTAATAATGTTCACATACACATGATATGTGTTTGGAGAGTGATAAAACACACACACTAGCACACACTTTACATACACAGGTTTATCCGCATACATTGTGTATAGAGTTAAGTATCGCTCTACATCTGTGGTCATTGTGTAGCCAAACAATATCAGCATCAATATGTTGTTTGTATAAAAGCTGTTTGCAACATTGTTTGATTGTGTTACTCCCTAACATCATTGCTAGCCAAGTCCTGTAACCACAGAAAAAACTCCACTTCTTCTCCCACTATGCCTTCAGGATCCTTATGAATCCATATTCATTGTATATCCTGCGAAGTTTGGTAGGTAAGAGGTTGGTTATTGGTACCCAAATGACTGACCAAATAGATTTTGCATGCCAATAACAAAAGTATTGAACGCAAATGTTTGCATTTGTCATCAATGAAGGACTGAGTGCCGTGTTTTACTCATATACAAGCTCTTAGTTTATCCTCGGGGTGTGAGCTTCTAAACGTGGCGTATCCTTTCATTGTAGGTGAACATATTTACAATTGTTCTCACACGACTGCATTTAGCCTTTTGTCAATAATATTGTTGCACAATTGTTAGAGAAAAAAACCTAAGAAACAATTGTTAGAGAAAAAAAACCTACTCTGGAAAAGTGGACCTCGTTAGTTTAAGTCATAGCTAGGTATAACACAAATTTATTTGAATTTATTATGAAGATACTAGACTAAGAGATAATAATACCCATGTAGGTAAGGCATCGATTTGCAAGGGACTCAGATAAGTCATCCGACCGCTTATGTCATAGAACTGTTCAGATAAATAATTAAGATAAGGGATCTCCGTCGATCAATAGCTCACACAATTTTTCCACGTTATTCAAATAATTCATATGAGGAGTTTAAGTCGATTAAATACATAAGATAAATTATCCGCGTTTCCAGATAATTCAGATAAGGAGTCTAGGCTGATCAAATATATCAGATATATTATTCACATTATCTTAATAATTTAGGTAGGGAATCTAAGTCGATCAAATAAATCAGATAAAAAATACACGTTTTACAAATAATTCAGATATGGAGTCCATGTTTATAAATTGGATGAGATAAATAATCCACGTTATCCAAATAGATCAGATAAATTATCCATGTCATACAAATAGATCAGATAAATTATCCACGTTATCCAAATAATATAGATAAGAAGTCTACATTGATAAAACAGATCAGGTAAATTATCCACGTTAACCAAATAGATCAGATAAATTATCCACGTTATACAAATAAATCAGATAAATTATCCGCATTATCCTAATAATGCAGATAAGAAGTCTACGTTGATAAAAAAAGATGAGATAAATTATCCACGTTAACCAAATAATGCAGATAAGAAATCTACATTGATAAAATAAATCAGATAAATTATCCACATTATCCAAATAATGCAGATACGAAGTCTACATTGATAAAATAGATCAGATAAATAATCCACGTTATCCAAACAGATCAGATAAATTATCCACGTTATGCAAATAAATCAGATAAATTATCCGCATTATCCAAATAATGCAGATAAGAAGTCTACGTTGATAAAAAAAGATCAGGTAAATTATCCACGTTAACCAAATAATGCAGATAAGAAATCTACATTGATAAAATAAATCAGATAAATTATCCATCTTATCCAAATAATGCAGATAAGAGGTCTACATTGATAAAATAGATCAGATATATAATCCACGTTATCCAAATAGATCAGATATATAATCCACGTTATCCAAATAGATCAGATAAATTATCCACGTTATACAAATAAATCAGATAAATTATACACATTATCAAAATAATGCTGATAAGAAGTCTACCTTGATAAAGTAGATCAGATAAATTATCAATGCTATCCAATTAATTTAGATAAGGAGTCTTCAGTGCTAAAATAGCTCTGATAAATTATCCACCTTATCCTAATAATGCTGATAAGAAGTCTTCATTGATAAAATATATCAGATAAATTATCCACGTTAACCAAATAATACAGATAAGGAGTCCACATTGATAAAAAATAAATAAATTGTCCACCGTATCCAAATACTTCAGATAAGGAGCCTTCATTGATAAAATAGATTAGATAAATTATCCGCGTTATCCAAATAATTCAGATTATGAGTAAACGTTGACAATATTGGTAATAAAGCTGATAAGAAATCTACATTGATAAAATAGATCACGTTATCGAATTAATTAATTCAGATAAATTATCCACGTTATCCAAATAATTCAATAAAGTGTCTTCATTGATAAAATAGATCAGATAAATTATCCACGGTATCCAAATAATACAGATAAAAATTCTACATTGATAAAGTAGATCACATAAATTGTCCACATTATCCAAAAACTTCAGATAAGGAGTCTTCATTGATAAAGTAGATCAGATAAATTATCCGCTTTATCCATATAATTCAGAAAAAGAGTCTTCAATGATAAAATAGATCAGATAAGTTATCCACGTTACCCATATAATGCAGATAAGGAGTCTACGTAGATAAAATAGATCAGATAAATTATCCACGTTATCTAAATAATTCAGATTATGAGAAAAGTTTGATCATATTGGTAAGATAAATTATCCACTGTATCTAAATTATAATTACATATATTATTATTACATATGTTTGTATTTGTATAATTTTTATGTGTTGGAAGCAGTATATCCCGGAATATCTGGTCCGCGCCAGGACCACTTTGAATGTACTCCCATTGGCATATACCCATCCCTCACACTCAAACTTTGGTGAGATACAATAGATGTAGGAAGAGATTGCATCTCAGTGATTGCTATGTTGCTACATGATGCGTGAACCTTGCCCCCAGTGAATCGTTGTCATCAGAATACGAGACTCCCCTGAAGCCCCTCAACAGCAACTGCACACACAGCAACTTCACACCGGTCTGTGTTGGTTCAGTTCCCGAAAATTCACCTATTTTGCAATTCAACTGCAATGGACCCAGGTAAGATCGAAGAAATAGTAGACTTTATGTGTCATTAGAATATCATGGTCGCGTTGGTGCAGGAAACCAAACTTAACCAAAATTGCAGTATACAGCGTTGTGAAGATTACAACGTACTGGAAAGGATCGCACCAGAAGTGGAGGTAGGGGAATAGCTTTCCTGTTGCACCACCTATTTCGCATGAGCCTGGCTCTAATGACCCGTAGATGGAATGTGTGGGGATAGCAGACAGTTATAGAACTAACGTGGTAAAGATACTTAACGTTTATGACATACCGCCGATTAATAGCTATACTCCAGGTCATATGTCTAACATTAGCCGCTTTTGGAATGTCATAACCGACTGGTTTTCGGGAACTAAGTGCCCATTATAAGTTGTGACATTCACTTCTGGGTAATAGTCTGTGGGCAAAGCGGTGGCTGAACAGACAATAGCTCTAAACTTTGCACGGTCAAAGAGGACGTCCCTACCACAATTAGCGGAGAGTCCCTTGGTTCGTCAGACTGTCACCTGTATTGCGATTCTCTTACTCAATTTTTGAGTTACCGACAAAAATTAGGTCAAATTAAAACGCAAAATTGCTATCGGTAGAACTTTACGACTGCTTTTTATTCGTCGCTAACTTACCGAAAAACATCGGTAATTACCGAAATTATAAACATTTAATTTTAATGACCATTGTCGGTAACTCAAAAAATGAGTCAGAGAATCGCACTACTGGCAAATGTGAAGCGTGTAGACCGATTTCGCTTTTATCGCACATAGCAAAGGCTCTTTAGGCTTTAATCCTACCCAGAGTCAGAAATGTGTTCCGTATGAAGCACAGTACTACAAAAGCGCCGCAAGCCATCTCCTCGACTTATCAAAAAACTTTGGTATTGTGAAGTACACCAGGCTGATTGAGGTAATCAAGCAGACTGCCCTCCGACCACGTTTGAAAGCGGTAAGGACGATCCGAGACATCATCACTGCTGCAGCCGCTCGCCATCTCCCTGCTGGTCGAATACCCGAAGTAAAACCAAACTTCCCAGCATTGGCGACGGGACTAGCAAATGAGCGTGATGAGCCTCGTCGAGCCAACCCCAATGACCCCAGAGTCAGGGAGCTGACACTAGAAGTTAACATGCTGGTGGGCGAACATAAGCGGAACAAGTGGTTAAATCATCTGACGAGTTGCAACATTGAAGCCGGTATAAGTGAATTGTGGGCAACGGTTAAGTCACTCTTGAACCCTGAAATGATGGAAGATAGGACCTCAGTCACGTTTGGCGACATTACGCTGACTGACCCGAAGAGGTGCGCAGGTAATTTCAATCGACAGTTTGTCGACCACCCCTAGAGTGACAGGGCAAAGAGGAGAATATTACGTCGCATTAGATCTCATCCTGCCGAGGAGGAACCACCACAGTTTACAATGGATGATGTTGCGAATTCCATCAGGAACGCTGCATCATCCAAAGCGTTGGGCCCTGATGGCATTTCCATGGTAATGCTGAAGCACCTGGATGAGCCGGGAGTGGAGTATTTCACTAAATTTCTCAACTTGTCGCTAGCCACCCACATAGTTCGAGAAGTCTGGAAAATAAGCAGGGTGTGCCCGCAATGAAAGCCAGGCAAGAATGCCAGCAAAAGTGAATCGTACCGGCCAATTTCGCTGTTGTCGCCCGTAGCAAAGACCCTTGAAACCTTAGTCCTCCCCAGTGTCAGGAATAGCTATCAAGTTACTGATCATCAGCATGGATTCCGTAAGCAGCACAGCACAAAAACAGCGCAGAACGCCATCTCCACATATATTTGTCAAGGACTGAACCAGAGACCGCCGTGTGATAGAACAGTGAAGGTGGCGCTTGACTTATCAAAAGCCTTTGATACAGTCAGGCACTCCACGCTGTTTGACGACATTGAGCAGACAACCCTCCGGCCAAGCTTGAAACGTTGTATAGTCAACTATAGGTGGACGCGAGTCGTACGTGGAATTCAGGAACAAGAAGCCCAAACCCCGTAGAGTGAAACATCGAGTTGCCCATGGTGGGGTGATATCTCCGGAACTGTTTAATTAATACCTCTCCTGTATTCCGCTCCCTCCAGACGGCGGATGATTGCACGATCCTGGGGTCAGGTACCTACCCTGATGACATCTGTGAGAGTCTGAACTCCTATTTAAATGATCTTTCCATCTTTTTCCACCTGAGGAACATGCAGATTTCCGCCACAAAATCTACAGCCACTCTGGACAGCGCAATTTGGACGAGAGTTGAATGTTGTGGTCGACGGTAGCAGAATTCCGTCCACAAAAAACTGCCCCAAAATTTTAAGGGTCACTTTCGACACTACTTTCAAGTCGTGCGCGCATTCCACAGCTATCTGCGACAAACTGAAAAGTAGGAACAAGGTCCTCAAGTCCCTAGCCGGCAGCACTTGGGGTGCAGATAAAGAAACCATATTGACCACATATAATGCGATAGGTCGGTCTGTGGAAAGCTATGCGGCACAAGTTTGGAATGGATGATACGAATTGGAAAAATATTCAAACTTGTCAGAATACCGCCCTGAGAACAGCAACAGGGTGCCTCCTCAAGTCTTCAGTGGACCATTTACATGAGGAGGCAAAGATTTTTCCAGTAAAGCAACGCAATGAGATGTTTTCGTGGCAGTACTTGCTTGGGTGTTACCGTGAGAGCCGTCCCTATCACCATCTGCTGGCTAGGCCCGACAGATTCAGGCATATCAGGAAGGAAGGAGGTCCAAGAATATAGGAGAGAACCCCTAGATCAACAGGCATATCAAGCAGGTTTAAACAGTAATCACACGGATGCAGTTGCTAATATAGTGTGAATAAAGTCCTCGGAGTACATCCCTCATTTTAACATGTTCGAGTGCAGCATCTAAGCTGTAAATAATAATGGAATAATCGATTTAAATTATCAAATTATCCTAAATTTTGCAGCTCTGAAAATATTCGACTTGACTGCAGCTCTAAACCCTGCACGTGAGCATTGAAACGAATTTTATTAAGTATTTGTGTTATTTGTGGTTTCTGTGTTTGCACAAGAATTCAACCATCCATCCAGGCATCGATTCCATACCATGAGTAATGGCAGTTATAGTTGTCCATACTAGCAAGCCATTATGTCCTGCAAATAAATCCATGTGTGAGTGCGAATGTGTGCAAATGACAATATGTTGCATTCAGGCGTTAAGGTGCTCACTCAGCCACATCCGTTTCCGTGACGTATTTTCATTTTAATTTTGATTATTTTTTCCACCTTCCATTAGGGAGGCTACTACAATCATCCTAGTATCTCTGGCAATTTGTCTAAAATGTTTAAGCCATTTTTTTCTGTTTGTTCTGGCAAAGTGTTAGACTGTAGCTGCTGCTGCTGTTCCAGTTAAATCATTTGTACTGGACAATGCAATGCAACACATGCTACTACTATGACCGGTTGCCACAAATTTAGTTTGGACCAATTGTTGTTATTCGTTTATTTTTTGGTTCTCTTTTGTTTGTGGAATTTGTTTTGTTATCCTTGTTAGTGGTAGAGGTCTGTTTATTTTTCGGTAAAATTGCTTTGGAATACAAATTGAATTTTAAACTTCACTCTCGGTAATGCGGGTGTGTGATTTCGCCTTTGAGTGCATTGCTATTTGTGTTTATTATTTCAGCATTTGTTGTGAAAAAATAAATTTGATTTAGCTTTTAGTTTAATTTGATTTGATTAAATCGAATTGAATGAACGTTTTTTTGGACATTCGATGTTCTTTTTATACCCTCCACCATAGTATGGAGGGTATATTAAGTTTGTTTTTCCGTTTGTAACGCATTGAAATACTCATTTGCGACCCTATAAAGTATATATATTCTTGATCAGGGTAAAATTCTGAGTCGATCTGTGCACGTCCGTCCGTCCGTCTGTGGTAATCACTCTAGCATCCACAAAAATGGAGATAGAACGCTGAAATTTTGGGAAAATGCGTCTTTTGTTTGCAGGCAGGTCAAGTTCGATGATGGGCTATATCGGTCCACGTTTTGGTATAGCCCCCATATAACGGTACCCCCCGATTTACGGTATTTTGCCGTTTTTAGCTATATTTTCAGACCGATTAAGCTATAATTTGACATTTAGGGTTCTTAAGTGTCAATAAATTTATATAACAAAAGTTGTGGGCATAGGTCCACGTTTTGGTATAGCCCCCATATAACGGTACCCCCGATTTACGGTATTTTGCCGTTTTTATCTACATTTTCAGACCGATTAAGCTATAATTTGACATTTAGGGTTCATAAGTGTCAATAAATTTATATAACAAAAGTTGTGGGCATAGATCCACGTTTTGGTATAGCCCCCATATAACGGTACCCCCGATTTACGGTATTTTGACGTTTTTAGCTACATTTTCAGACCGATTTAGCTATAAGTTGGCATTTAGGGCTCTTAAGTGTCAATAAATTTATATAACAAAACTTTTGGACATAGGTCCACGTTTTGGTATAGCCCCCATATAACGGTACCCCCCGATTTACGGTATTTTGACGTATTTAGCTACATTTTCAGACCGATTTATCTATAATTTGACATTAATGGTTCTTAAGTGTCAATAAACTCATATAACAAAAGTTGTGGACATAGGTCCACGTTTTGGTATAGCCCCCATATAACGGTACCCCCCGATTTACGGTATTTTGACGTTTTTAGCTACATTTTCAGAATGATGTAGCCATAATTTGACATTTAGGGTTCTTAGGTGGCAATAGACTTATATAACAAACGTTGTGGATATAGGTCCACGTTTTGGTATAGCCCCCATATAACGGTACCCACCGATTTACGGTATTTTGACGTATTTAGCTACATTTTCAGACCGATTAAGCTATAATTTGACATTAAGGGTTCTTAGGTGTAAATAAACTTATATAACAAACGTTGTGGACATAGGCCCACGTTTTGGGATAGCCCCCATATAACGGTACCCCCGATTTACGGCATTTTGACGTTTTTAGCTACATTTTCAGTCCGATTTAGCTATAAATTGACATTTAGGATTCTTAAGTGTCAATAAACTTATATAACAAAACTAGTGGACATAGGTCCATGTTTTAGAATAGCCCCCATATAACGTTATCGCCCGAGTTCAGGTATTTTGACGTTTTATGTCACATTTCTAGACCGAATTACCTATAATTTGATATTTAGGATTCTTAGTGACCAAAAAACTTATATTCGAAAAAATTATGAACATAGGTCCATGTTTTGGTATAGCCCCATATGATGGTACCTCCCGATTTTCGGTATTTTGAGAATTTTACCTACAAGTTTTAATCGAATTATCTGTAATTTGAACATTTGACATTTGAAATTCTTAGTGGTCACCACACCTCTCAACCAAAAATTGTCAAGAAAGGTCGATGTATTGATAAAGCCCCCATATAGAAGTAACTTCCGATTTTCAGTACTTTGATGATTTTAGCTAGAATATTAAACCGAACTAGCAGTAATTTGACATTTGAAGTTCTTAGTGGTCGCAACACCTCTCCATCAAAAATTGTCAACATAGGTCCATGTTCGGATATAGCTCCCATGTAACGGTACCTCCCAATTTTCAGTAATTTGGCAATTTTAGCTACAATTTTTAACAGAACTAACTGTAATTTGACATTTGAAGGTTGTAGTGGTCACCACACATCTGCATCAACAATTTTCAACATAGCCCCAATATAACGATACTTCCCGATTTTCGGTACTTTGAGGATTTTAATTAAAATGTTTAACCGAACGTAGGTCCATGTTTTTGTATAGCCCCAAAACAAACCTCCCGATTTTCCGTACCTTAGATTTATTTTTTGGCCGAACTTTCTGTAATTTGAAATTTAAAAGTCAACAAAAATTCTGCAACAAAAATTGTTCATTTAAGTTCATATTTTCTGTTAGCTGTTAATGACATTTGAAGTTCCCATGTTATGTACCAATTTTCGGTATTTTGAGGATTCTAGCTGTAATTTTTAACCGAATTATGAGTTATTTGACATTAAAGGCTCCCTTCAAAAACTGTTAACATAGGCCCATGTTTTATTATAACCCCTATATAACAGTACCTCCCAATTTCTAGCCCACCAAAAATTGTCAACAGTTAGATATAGGCACCATAAAAAAGGGCCTCCCGAATGAAGTACATGTACATTATCTGACATTTTAACGTACTCACTTAAAGTTGGGGACAGGAATGAATATTTTATGGTGGAGGGTATGAAAACTTCGGCCCGGCCGAACTTAATGCTTTTTTACTTGTTTATGTTAATTTGAATAGGTATATCATGGCGTACAATTTGGAAAAAAATTGAAAAGAGTGTGTAATGTATGTATTTTTTAATTTTATTAACCTTATTTTTATCATGACAAATAATTAAATTTAGTTACTGAATTTTGTACTAATTTAATATGGGTTAAAAGGCCAGAACATAATTACTGTGACGTATAGTTAGCGACAACATGTATACGCCCAATTGTAAGTTATTAAAAATATTGATTTATTTTATTTTTTCACAACATTTTTGTAAAAGCAGTAAGGATAGCTTTTTTTCTTTTCATAATATTGAATATTTCCTTTGATTATTTAAATTTAAAAATATATGTTGATTTCGCCCCTCCTTTTTTCCATTATACAATTTGTCATGGCTTCTTCAACAACTCCCTTGATTTTTTGGTTAATTAAACTGAAGTGTTGTCTCCAGCAAACCCTGTTCCTGTATAAGTATTCTGATTTCAAAACCACTTACTTTTGGTTTACTGTTTACCCAAAGATACTTCATTTATTTCAGCTTATCAAACTCAAACTACCATAACAAATTACGTCCACAAACACAATGAACATAGCCACTCTAGTCAAATGCAAACACACAGAAATGAAACAAAAAAGCAAGGATATTAAGAAATGCATATGAATCCTTTATGAAGCATGACAACAGAATTTTCTAAAAACACTAAGCAACCAACGACACCAACCTGTTTACATTTCAACTTCAACTTTCGAAACAAAACAGACAAATGTCTGTTTGTGAAACTGTCCTCTGCTATTTGCATATGACCAACAGACCGAGAAGCCATTGATTGTCATCGAATTCAATGCGACATGGAAAGGGTTCATATCTCCCATTCAAGTCTGACCAGAAGTTTATTTTCCATTTTCCTGCATATTACAGTAGTAATGGAAAATAACATAACACGTATGTGGTACCTGGCTCTGAATGTGACTTTGTTGCCCCTAGTGAGAGATAGAGTTAGAGTTTGTGTTACAGTTGATAAATCCCTAATGCCACTTTGTTCAAGTCAATGGTCAATGATGATGGTGGCTATAAGCCAAATAGCCATCATGAGAGTGTACTCAATGGTGTAAACTTATTCGAAATTTTGTAAAGTAGCCTCTTGGGTGAAATTGATATGTTGGGGATGCTTGAATATTTGATATTTGGACGAATGTTAATATTTATCAAAACTTTTGAAGAGTAATTACTAAAACATCATGACCATTTCTTTTTAAAATAACAGGTGATTCGATATACCTTTCTGAAAGAAAAGGTGCTTCTTAAAACCCTTACTGAAAGAATGGGTGATTCTCTAGACCATTTCTAAAAGAAAAGGTGATTCTATAGACTCTTTCTGAAAGAAATAGGGCTTCTATAGACCCTTTCTGGAAGAAATTTTTCTTCTTTAGGCCCTTTTTGAAAGACAGGGTGCTTCTATAGACCCTTTCTGAAAGAAAAGGTGTTTCTATAGACCCTTTCTGAAAGAAAAGGTGCTTCTATAGACCCTATCTGAAATAACGGGTGCTTCTAAAAACCCTTCCGGGAAAAACGGATGAACGGGTGTTTCTATAGACCCTTTCTGAAGGAACGGGCGCTTTTGTAGACCCTTTCTAAAATAACGGGTGCCTCTGTAGACCCTTTCTGAAAAAGTGTTTATATAGACGCTTTTTTAGACCCTTCTGAAAGAACCGGTGCCCCTATAGATCCTTTCTTAAAGAACGGGTGCTTCTATAGACCCTTTCTGGAAGAACGGGTGCTTCTACAGACCCTTTCAGACAAAAGGTGCCTCTATAGACCTTTCTGAAAGAAAGGGTGCCTCTATAAACTTTTTTGAAAGAAATTGATCTTCTATAGACCCTTTCTGGAAGAAATTGTGCTTCTATAGGCCCTTTATGAAAGACAGGGTGCTTCTATAGACCCTTTCTGAAAGAAAAGGTGCTTCTATAGACCCTTTCTGAAAGAAATGGTGTTCTATAGACCCTTTCAGAAAGCAAAGGTGTCCTATAGACCCTTTCTGAAAGATAATGTGCTTCTATAGACCCTTCCTGAAAGACCTTTTCTGAAAGATAATGTGCTTCTATTGACCCTTACTGAAAGAACGGGTGCTTCTATAGACCCTTTCTGAAATAACGGGTGCTTCTAAAGACCCTTTTTGAAATAACGGAGCTTCTACAGACCCTTTCTGAAAGAACGGGTGCTTCCATAGACCCTTTCTGAAAGAACGGGTGCTTCTATAGACCCTTTCTGAAAGAACGGGTGCTTCCATAGACCCTTTGGGAAAGAACGGGTGCTTCTATAGACCCTTTCTGAAATAATGGGTGCTTCTTTAGACCCTTTCTGAAAGAACGGGTTCTTCTATAGACGCTTTCTGAAAGAACGGGTGCTTTTATAGACCCTTTCTGAAAGAACGGGTTCTTTTATAGACGCTTTGTGAAAGAACGGGTGCTTTTATAGACCCTTTCTGAAAGAACGGTTGCTTCTATAGACTCTTTCTGAAAGAACGGGTGCTTCTATAGACCCTTTCTAAAAGGACGGGTGCTTTTATAGACCCTTTCTGAAAGAACGGGTGCTTCTATAGACCCTTTCTGAAAGAAAGGGTGCTTCTATAGACTCTTTCTGAAAGAACGGGTGCTTCTATAGATCCTTTCTGAAAGAACGGGTGCTTCTATAGACCCTTTCTGAAATAACGGGTGCTTCTAAAGACCCTTTTTGAAAGAACGGGGCTTCGATGGACCCTTTCTGAAAGAACGTGTGCTTCTATATACCCTTTCTGAAAGAACGGGTGCTTCTACAGACCCTTTCTGAAATAACGGGGGCTTCTATAGACCCATTCTGAAAGAAAGGGTGAGTCTAGAAACGCCTTCTGAAATAAAGTGTGCTTCTACAGTCCCTTTCTGACAAAAGGGTGCCTTTGTAGACCCTTTCTGAAAGAACCGTTGCTTCTATAGATCCTTTCTGAAAGAAAGGGAGACCCTTTCCGAAAAAAGAGTGCCTCTATAGACTCTTTCTGAAAGAAAGGGAGCCTCTATAGACTCTTTCTGAAAGAAATATGGCTTCTATAGACCCTTTCTGGAAGAAATTGTGTTTCTATATGTCCTTTTTGAAAGAAAGGGTGGTTCTGTAGACCATTTCTGAGAGAAAAGGTGTTTCTATAGACCTTTCTGAAAGAAAGGGTGCCTCTATAGACTCTTTCTGAAAGAAAGGGTGCCTCTATAGACTCTTTCTGAAAGAAATATGGCTTCTACAGACCCTTTCTGGAAGAAATTGTGCTTGTATAGGTATTTTTTGAAAGACAGGGTGCTTCTATAGACCCTTTGTAAAAGAAAAGGTGCCTCTGTAGACCCTTTCTGAAAGAAAAGGTGTTCTATAGACCCTTTCTGAACGATAATGTGCTTCTGTAGACCCTTTCTGAAATAACGGGTGCTTCTAAATACCCTTTTTGAAATAACGGGGGCTTCTATAGACTCTTTCTGAAAGAACGTGTGCTTCTATATACCCTTTCTGAAAGAACGGGTGCTTCTACTGACCCTTTCTGAAATACGGGTGCTTCTATAGACCCATTCTGAAAGAAAGGGTGAGTCTAGAAACGCCTTCTGAAATAAAGTGTGCTTCTACGGTTCCTTTCTGACAAAAGGGTGCCTTTGTATACCCTTTCTGAAAGAACCGTTGCTTCTATAAATCCTTTCTGAAAGAACCGTTGCTTCTGTAGATCCTTTCTGAAAGAAAGGGAGACTCTATAGACCCTTTCTGAAAAAAGGTTTCTCCTACAGACCCTTTCTGAAAAAAGAGTACCTCTATAGACCCATTCTGAAAAAAGGTTGCTTCTGTTGACCCTTGCTGAAAGAAAGGGTGCTTCTATAGACCCTTTCTGAAAGGAACTGGGCTGCTATAGACCCTTTCTGAAAGAAACTGTGCTGCTTTAGATCTTTTCTCAAAGAAATGGTGTTTCTATAGACGCTTTCTGAAAGAGATGTTTCTTCTATTGACCCTTTCTGAAGAAACTATGCTGCTATAGACCAAATATTAAAGGAAGGGCACTTCTATAGACCCTTCTTAAAAAAAGAATACTTCTATAGAGCCTTTCTGAAAGAATGGATACTTTCAAAAAGAAAGTAGTTGAGCCTAGACTACTCTGCTTTGTCATGTCCCTTTCGCGGACCAAACTGGAACTTCAGCAAGCAACAGGACATTGTGGCTGCAATTTAATTGAGGATAGTTTCATATTAATCACTCGTAAAAAGTTGGCACGATCGATGAAATAGGAGTTCAGCCTACGCCCTATGAAAAGATAGTACAAGCATCTGCATACGAAACGATATCAATGTCCTATGGAGGGGTTGGAACACAAAACAAGTGGATGTCGAACAGTTCCGGAGATATTACCCCACCTTGAGAACTGCCAGCTTCACTCTACAGTGCTTCGAATTCTTGGCCCAGAATTCCAAGTTTCACTGCCGTCCACACATATAGTTCATTATCTAAGTCTGTGCTGCTTACGGACCCATTTCTGACTACCGGCAAATGGATATCCATTTTAGACCCTGGGAAGAAGCAAAGTCTCAACAGTCTTTACTACCGGTGGCAAAAGCGAAATGGTTTTGTACGATTCTCTCTTGCTGCTGCCCTTTCCCGTCTTTAATCCCGGGTTCACCTGCCCATTTTCCAGATTTCGGTTTATCCAGCCCAATGCATTAGATGATTTAGCGTTTGTAACTTGTAGTGGTTCCTCCTCGACAGGAATTTTTCTAACGCGGGATTTCTAATTGTCGATTGCGCAGTTTTTCGCATCAGTCGGCATAATGTCGCCAAACGTGACTGAGGTCTTATCTTTCTTTTTCCCAGAGTTCGAGAATGACTTAACCGTTGCCCACAATGAACTTATTCCGGCTCCAGTGTTGCAAGACTTTAGATTATCTAGCCACTTGTTTCTCCTATGCTCATGTTGTTAACTTTCAGTGTCAACTCCCTGTTTCTGGCATCGATGGGCTTTACTCGACGAAGCTCATCATTTTCATTTGGTAGTCCCGTCGCCTTTGCTGGGCAATATGATCTAACTTCGAATATTCGGCAGCAGCAGCGATGATTCCGAATCGCGTATTCGGCTAACAGAACATCAGAATGGTTTGTAAGTTCTTTTCTGGTTTGGAATAGCAGACCCCATTGGTCATCCTTTATAGAACAGATTGTCCCGATTGTAATCTACTCTGTATAGAGATCCACTATACACTATAGAGAAGGTGACCCTAAAGATTATTTTTTATAGAGTCTACTATTGTTCCGATCTTCTTTAAGGATCATCTATTGTTCAGCAAATGTCCGAAAATTTAGTCATTACAGCGATTATGATCTTGATACATGTATATATGTACATCTACTATAGAGTAGCTGACCCCAATGGTCATCTTTTGTACTCTATAGTAGATTTCTCTAATAGTCATCTGTTGTTGAGAAGATGAACCAAGCGGTCATCTATTGCAGCAAAAGCGAACGAGTATATAAAATCAATAGTAATCTGTGATCAATTTGTTTCTCTGCTATTGAACTTATGAACTAACAGCCCATCTTTAAAATAATTAAAAATTCTCAAATCTATCCTTTTAATCCTTTAATTTATAACCTTTACAATAAAAATTACACATTGTTCCATGTGGAGAAAAAGCCTCATTAATCAAAGGGTTATTAACGCGTGAATTCATTACAACAACACCCGCTATCAATTATGATAAGAAATCTCTTGAAGTATGGACAAGGATATCCCTTCTAACTGTCAAAATACAGATATATACATACATATATCAACAATAACATGATACTGCTAATGGAGGTTGAAAATTTAATCCAACACACATACATATGTAAATAGCTTATAATGCATATGAATGTTGTGTTGTTGTATGTGTGTTGTGCATTATTTAATATGCCTATGTCACGTATTCGCTTGAACAAACTAAAACTATGAAAAGTATTTGAATGTATTCTGTGGCGACATCGAACTTAACACGCAATTAAATGTAAATAATTGCATTGGTGCATACAAATGATTTGTTTATCATCAACTTATGAATTGAACGCACACATATACTCAAACGTACATACATATATGTTGAAACTTTGCCTAGCCATCAATATATTCTTCTTGCCTCCCCTTCCGCCTTCTAAGACTGGGTAAGAAAAGCGAGTTTATTTAATCACGCGGCCTCACTTCATCACGCCCGGCTAAATGAGATGAAATATTTTACGTGATTGCTGCGTGAAATGAAGCTGATACGTATGGAAATGCATAAATGCGGTAAATCATTAACGCTTCAAATGTCTTCATTTTGCTAAGTAAACATAATGATGGAAACTTACAGATGGGTCTCGGAAAATTGAAATAAAATTTCCAAAAAAATACAATAGATACAATAGATACCCATAGGAACTTAAATTCAAAAATCTTATTCTACTAATTTGGATCCTTTATATATTTTTCCTTTTAATTTTCTTACATTCCACACTTTGAAGGTGTCTCTGTCCTCTTGTCTAACAATTCTATAGGTGTAGAAAATTACCCCTGTTATAGTTTCCACCACTTTCAATATTCATTGTCCATCGCTGCTGTTAGGTGATGGCGGCGTTTGCTTATTAATTCCTTTTCCTTAAGAGGATCTAAGCAATTTGATGCTGTAGCATTTATTTCACTGTGTGATAAGCGATAAGCGGATAATGTATTCAATTGCGAATTTAGATGGAAGGAAGTGCAACGCCATTCAACGAATATGTGGCGGGAGTTTGCATATGCCAATAGAGCTTTGCAATTTCACTTACATGTGCATACAGGCATACTGCAGTATACTTTTCAATTTTAAAGAGGCGTAGGAATGTGAATCTTTAAGGATTTCGTAAATTTTGTCGAGAAAACGTTTTTGTAAATAGGTTGCTATAACACCGCTTTTAAGGAGAAATTTACGTACAAGGAAACCATAAAGATGCTCAGTATTACTGTTTTCTTTCAGATTCAACACATACTGCAGTTTTCTGCTAAAAAGAATTGTGAAATAACATTGCGTGCCAAGAATTTCAAAATAGTTTCGGTGAAAATATAACCCAGTGAACATAATTGGAAAACTTCTTATAAAGCGGATTTTTCCCCATTAGGAATGACAATAAAATTACAAAATGATCTGTTTAAATAGGCAGTTGGTCTTTCAATAGAAGACCAGGACGTTTGTATGCGGTATATCAGAATCAGTTTCATTAGAATAATAAATAGACTATACTAGGAAATCTTGGAACAGATGAGGCATAGAGAAAAGTTATATATTCTTGAAGAAAAACATAAAAAAGGCCCTAACGGCAAGAAGGATAACCAAGACAAATGCCCTGTTTCTGTTTTGGGAGATAGAAAGTTTTGTTATTGAAAGCAAAAAGCGAAAAAGGTCGAAAGTGCTCTTTCAGAAGTCCGAAAGGTTTTCTTAAATAAGAACGGAAAATGTTCTTATAGGAAACGTGAAAGTATTCTTCGAGAAAAGCAAAAAATCAAGACGATAAGCTTGTCTTGTTATAGGAGAATCTAAGACTTTTTTTTAAAAACTAGAAAAAAATCTTACAAAGGACTGTAATATCTTCATATGGAGATGGTCTTCTCTTCCTATAGAGGACCAGATAGTCTTCTTATAGAATATCATCATAAAGAGAAACATCTGGTCAAACTACAAATGACCAGAAGGTATTTTTTAGAATAAAATAAATTCTTCTCATTAAGAAAACATATTGTCTTCCTACAGAAGGTCAGAAGAAATTCCTTTAAGAAAACCAGAAGGTATTTTTATAGTAGAACCGATGGTCTTTTTATCGACGACAAAGAGACCAGGATATCTTACTAAAGCAGACCTTCCTTTAAAACACCAAATGGACTTCTTTTAAAATACCAGAGTGTATTTTCTTTTTTTTTTTTTTGTTTTAGAAAATCAGCATGTCTTTTATATAAAACCAAATGGTCTTATCACAGAAAACCTGATGGTCTTCTTACGCAATGCTAAAACTTCTTGTTATTTCAGAAGGAATTTTTAAAGAAGACCGGACGGACATCTTATAGAGGATCAGATATATTTCCTCTAGAAGACCAGAAAGAATTCATTTACAAAATTATATGGGCTTCTCATAGAAGCCCAGAAAGTCTTTTCATAGAAGGCCAAAAGGAACGTATGCAAGACTTCTTACAGAGCACGGTGCACAGTAGAAAAAAGTACCGATTTAGCGCGCCAAAAATAAAAATCAGTAATTTATCGTATGTTTATCCATGATTTGGATAATTTTAGTTCAAAAAGGATCATTTTAATTCATTTATTTATATATATATATAAAATAAATGCGAAATATACAAAATAATGGCATAATTGAAATTTTTTCTAAAAATGATTATAAAAAAAAAATGTTGCAGTTTGTTGCAGCTAAAATTTTGCATATTTGTTAAGAACTATGTGTACTAAAAATAAAATAAAAAATCTAGGCGCCATCCTGCGACACTCCTTAGTTACAGCTTTAACAAAGTACTCAATTTGAAAAAAAATCGGATGTCACATGTTTTAAGTGTAAAATCCAAGTTAAAATAAATAACATCTTATATTCAATATATTTTAATTCACCTGTCCTCAAGAAATATTTAATACAATAAAGCTTTAAAATTACTTTGTAGAAAGACTGCAAGAGACGATCGCCAATTTACTACTAAAATATATTACGAAAACCAGTTCATAAATTTTCAACGAAAAATGAACCGTTATTTCGCTCTGACTGATGGAAAACAAATTATTTTAACTTCCGTTAGATTCAGTGGACACCTTAGATCAATACTGCACTAATAATTTTTAAATTAGCGTATGTGATTTTTTTCACTTTTGGCGCGCTAGATCGGTATTTTTTTCCACTGTGCGGTGCTCTTGAATCAAATTTAAATGGAAGGTGCTTAAACCTGGGGAGATGAGAAAAATCAAAGAACAATAATAATCGCCGGAGCGCTTTTTAAATAAAACGAGATTCAAGTTCACATTTTTAAGGGTTGCTTAGGTTTTCACGATTTTGCTTAGAAACTGCAAGTCCAATCAAAATCAAACTGAAGAAAATATTGAAGCTATGAAAATTTTCTACAAGATTGCCCTTTACGGTATTTTCGTAGGTTTTACCATTTTTGAGATATTGAAGTTCAAATTGGGACAATGCACTGACTGTATAGCCCCCTTATAAAACAATGTCATGAAGGGTGCGCCTTAACTAACTTTTAATGAAAACCGCTTACACAGGGGAAGTTTTAAGAATTCTGAAACGGCAAAATTCATAGATGAGAAAAATCCAAAAACAAGAAAAAATCGCTGTAGGGATTTTTAAGCAAATAGCGGTCAAAATTCACATTTTTAGATGTTTTTTAGGATTTCACGATTTTGCTTGGAAACCGCAAGTCCAATCGAAATGGAGCTAAAGAATATGTTGTAGCTGTGAAAATTCTCTAAAGGATTGACGTTTATGATTTGTTCTCAGGCTGTACCATTTTTGAGATAAAGAAGCTCAGTTTACATTTTTAGGTTTTTTGTTAAGGTTTCGCGATTTTGCTTGAATACGGCAAGTCTTATCGGCATGGAACCTGAGAAAATCTTATAGCTGTGAAAATTCTCTACAAGACTGGCTTATGTAATTTCTCCTAGGTTGTACCATTTTTTTAGATATATAAGTTTAAGTTGGGAAATTGCAGTCATACATTGTACAAAATTGAATTTGAATTGTCCCAATTTCAACTTCTATATCTCAAAAGTTGTAAAACCTACGAAAATATCATTAAGGTCAATCTTGTAGAGAATTTTCATGGCTACAACATTTTCTTTATTCCCATTTTGATAGGACTTGCGGCTTCCAAGCAAAATCGCAAAAACCTACACAACCCCTAAAAGTGTTAACTTGAATAGCAATTTATTTAAAAAGCGCTCCGGCGTTTTTTTTTTATTTTATTTTTCTCATCTATGAACAATGTAGTTTCAGAATCCGCAAAAACTTCCTAGGTGCTTACACCTTCCATTTAAATGTGATTCAAGAGCACCGTGAGAGGTCTAAAAGGTCTTCCTCTAGAAGACCAGAACGACTTCTTCTACAACAACAGATTGTCTTCATATAGAAGACCAGAAAGTCTTCTTATATGGGACCAGAAATACTTCTTCTGGAAGACTAAAAGACCATTAAAACTTCCTCTAGAGGAAAAGATGGTTATCTTATAGAAAACCCGATTGTCGTATCATAGAAGTAACGATGGTCATTTTGTAGAAGACCAGACGGTCGTCTTATAGAAGACTAGAAAGTTTTCTTATGGAAGCCTCAAATGTATTTTTATAGAAGATCAGAAGATATTCCTATAGTCATTTATATGAATATCTTCTGATCTTCTATAAAAATACATTTGAGGCTTCCATAAGGAAACTTTCTAGTCTTCTATAAGACGACCGTCTGGTCTTCTACAAAATAACCATCGTTACTTCTATGAGACGACAATCCGGTTTTCTATAAGATAACCATCTTTTCCTCTAGAGGACTTCTTACAGATGACCAAAATGATTTCCTCTAGAAGAACATACTTCCTCTAGAAGACAAGAACGCCAATAAGTCTTCCTCCAGAAGGCCATTCCTTCTTTTAGAGGATATCTTTTCTCTAGAGGAAGTCCACCTTCTTACGGAAGGTGAGAAGGTCATCTTATATAAGATCGTAAGATCTTACTATAGAGGACCATCATGACTTCTTTCATACGACCAAAAGGACTTCCTCTAGAGCACTAGAAGGTAGTCGTCTTGAAGACCAGAAAGGCTTCCTTCAAAAGAACAAATTGTATTAAAGAAGACCAGAACTTCTTATAGAAGACCGGACTTCCTACATAGGACCAAAAGGACTTCCTCTAGGAGACCAAAAGGTATTGTTCTAGATGTACTGATTGTATATTATAGAAGACCAGGCGGTCCTTCAGAAAATACCAAACGGTCTAATTATGGAAGACCAGATAGAACTGTGCAACATTTTAAGATGATCTTAAGCAAACAATTCGAACTGAGAATTTTTTGAAAGTACAGACCCAAATGACAAGAAACCCTAGTTGGGTTTTGTTGTGTCAGATCCAGCTCGGATTTTACGGCCCCATCTAAACATGGTTAAATATTGAGTTTTAGAAATAATGAAATGAAAACTACATTTATTGCCTCAAATTTCAAAATATATGCAAAAATTCCACAATTTTTATACATTTCGCACCGTATCTCCAAAACCGTTAATTTTTTCTGAATATTTTCTTTCGGAAAAGTATTTCCTGGAATGTAATACACAACTCTTCAGAACATGTCATTGTTGTAAAATGCCTCTATACCGCTGTTTTCAGTACATTTTCAACGACGATTTAATAAATATGTCAATTATGTGTTGAAATCCGAAATGCGAGAATAAACTGTTGGTGTGAACTGTGTTTGAAATACGTGTTGTAAAAGATACGATGCAAAATACCGCTAAAACAAAATGAAGCAAGCATTTTAGAGTTTCAGAATGTTCTAAAGAATTGTTGAGAATTTTTTTTGGAAGATTTTTGCAAAAGATTACTTGGTTCAACTCCCAATAGTTTAGTCGATACTGACCAGAATTTCAGCAATTATGTAAAATGTTCTATATTTTATAGATGTTGATGCCCTAGATGGAGTTTTTCTTATGTGTTTTTTTTTTCAAAATATAAGTTCTACTAGTTTAGGGCTACATTATTGCTAAAGACAGCTAGGCCAAATTCCTATTTGTTTCTGAGATAAAGGCCTGATAAATGCAAAAAAGTG
The DNA here is from genome assembly GCF_047663935.1 of Musca autumnalis. NCBI lineage: Eukaryota > Metazoa > Arthropoda > Insecta > Diptera > Muscidae > Musca > Musca autumnalis. The sequence continues at coordinate 245,847,834 of NW_027411977.1, read as the reverse complement.
TAGATTTAGCCCGGTTTAGATGAGGCCATAAAATCTGATCTGGATCTGACAGGACAAAATTCTACGAGGGTTTTTGTAGTCTCAATATGTACTTTAAAAAAATGTATAATAGAAGTTGTTTGCATTTTCAGTGTTACATAGATCAGATCAGTAGGAAGACAAAAATGTTTTCCTATAGAAGACCGGATGAATTTCTTATGGAGGTTTCTGATCCTCCATAAGAAATTCATCCGGTCTTCTTCCTCTAGAAAACCAAGAGTATTGCCTTTAGAACACCAGAAGGACTTCTTATAAAATACCACACGAAGGTCTTCCTCTAGAGAACCATAATTTAATGATCTAGTGGCCAAGAAGGTCATTTAGTCAACTTCCTTTAGGAGCCCAGAAGGTTATCCCCTGAAAGACCAGAAGTTCGTCCATTGGAAGATCGGCCTCAACACGTCCAGAAGAAGTTGTTCCAAAACGGGAAGTTTTTCTCAAAAAATCCGGTCTCATCAGAAAATCGTCTTCTAGAGGAATAGGAGACCTTTATGTAGAATACTAAGAGGAATTCCTATAAAAGACCCGAAGGTCTTTCTCTAAAAGTTCTGATGTTTTCCCTCTAGAAGATACTTGTCTTTCTATTAAAGATATGGATGATGTCGTATAGAAAACAAAAAGGTCTTCAAAAACAGAAGGTTTTCCTGTAGAAGACCCGAAGGCTTTCCTCTAGATAACCGGGAAATCGTTCTCAAGAACTCCAGCAAGTCGCCTTATATGTTCTAAAGCTCTTCTTCTAGAAGACTGGACTTTATTCATCTTGAAAAACAGAAGCTAGACCTCTAGAAGTTTAGAAGATCGTTCTATAAAAGCCAAGAAGTTCGTCCTCTTCAAATCCAGAAGAAGAACACTAAAAGGAATTTGTAAAAAATACCATAATGTATCTCTGCAGAAAATCAGAAAGTCAGTGTATAGCAGATTAGAATGTATTCCTATAGAAAACAAATAGAATACAAACAAGTTTTCTATGGAAACCCGAAAACGCTTCCTCTAGAAGACCAGATGCTATAAAAGAAATACTTATTTACCTCTAAAGTAAGTCTACAAGGGCTTTCATAGAAGATATTGTCGCCATTTAAAAGAAAATCTTCCATCCTCTAGAGGAGGGTGTCCTTGTCTTTTGTAAGAAGGCTTGTGATTTTTTCTAAAAAACACCAATTACTGTTCTTTAGGAAGGAAATTTTCTGTTGGAAAACCAATTATCTTCTCTGAGAGTCTTTCTGGGAGTGGAACAAAAACTTGATTGCTTACGCCATCTTTTACAAAACCTGTTGGTGTTCTTTATTTATCTTTCTATTTTACCTAGACACTAAAGACGATTTTAAGTCCTAAAAGTTTGCTGGGTTCCTGCCATAAACATACAATATCCACTATTGCCATTGCATATGCCAAGGAGTAGTGCAAACATAACTCAGCTGTGTAGCATATTTACAGGAAAATTATTTCAATTTACGTTTTTTGTTTAACATTCTATTTTCGCACTTTTCGCAACATTAACTCGCATATTTACGACTCTCCCAATGTCAAGATATTCAAATGTGTACACGAAAAGAGATTGGAAAATACATCGAGTAGTTGGCTTTTATGGAGATGTTCACTTGGCACTTGAAATGTCATTAAAACGCCCTAGTGTATGCATGGGTTTCCGTAAACAAATGAATGTTACAAAAAGAAAGCAAAAAAACAGGGGGCGTTAGCATCACAGAGACAGAGTTTCATGTGTGATCGGAAAACATGTTCCAATGGCAAATTATGCAGATATGTAAATAAATTGTCAATATTTTATGGTATTTTATTGACACCTTCATTATGCTGATGTTGTTGTTCCGATTACAGTGAAGTAATACACTCATAATTTCCACTTCAATGATTTGATTGAATTAAAATGTTTCCGCCCTCCAGCCCAATGGAAGTGGTATTTGTATATAAGCCTCTCTTTGCAAAGGAAACAAGTAACAATTTGTAAAATAATTGACAACAAAAATAACAATCATTGCCTTTGGAACGGAAAGTGGAATTTCCAATTTTGCCATAACTCGCTGGAACAATTGGCGGATTTTCACTACAAAAACAAATCAATAATGGCCATAGGCGACATAATTGTTAACAATTCGTATGCAGATCAATGCCATAAAAGAGAAACAAGAACGGAAGTCTCGCAGACGTAAATTGCTGGGTTTGTAATTTGAAGGCTATGCCTAAATTTACCTCTAAATAACCCCTAAACGTGTTGGGAGGAGGGGTGCGTGTGTGTTGTTTGTGTTTTAGGAATTTTGTCATAGGCTATGCGATGTTCAATTTTATTTGTTTCAATTGATGTTGTCATGTCATAAAAATCAAAATAGATTATTTGTATTTTACATACATACATATAGGGCAATACAGGGTGGAACAAAAGTTATGAGAGAAGTGAAACTTAAAATATTTCAAAATTAGAATTCCAGATATTTTGTATAAATTTCAAGAAGACAAAATAAATAAATAACTCTGTGTGACAACAAAAAATGACACTGAAAATTGAACAGATTATGAAAGTAGAGCTTAAAATCGGCGTTTTTAAAGTTTACGTTGGGACGTAATACCCCTACTGTCCTTGGTTTAGCGTGTTTTTAATTTGTACAGATCCCCAGCAATTGGAAAAGATTCCCTTGGACCTATAGTAGAATTTTAAGACGAATAATTTTGTAGAATATTTTGATAAGATATGATAACATTTTAAAGGAGTTTTGAACGATTTGCGAAAAAAGGACCATAAAGACCTCTTTGATGAACCGCATGAGAGGTAATGTTATTAACTAAAATATTCCCTATGTCCTCCTCAGTAAAGTTGCCAAAGACACTATGTATCTAGAATGCAAGGATTCCAAGATATCTTAACTCGAACATTTCGAAACAACTATTAATGGGTGGAAATTGCCCCGCCTACTTAGGTTACTTCCCTACGTAAACTATAACAAGTAAAAAGTCGTTAAGGTCGACCGGGCCGAACTTTTTATACCCTCCACCATAAAATAGTCTTAATTAAAATGGAATAATTAGGGTCCTTTCACAATTTTAGGTGGAACAACTTTTCGACAATGGATAGACTCCTACTGCCTTCCACTATTGCTTAAATTACTCTGTGAACACAAATGTTGGGGCAGAGATAATTCCCTTTGGAGATGAAAGCCCTTGTTGTGTGTATATTAAAAACCCCGAAGGACAGATGCGCTGTGAGTCGAACTTCCGCGTTATGGCGTCATGAAGTTTTTGCAAGAGACCCTGTAAGCCATCATGAATTAGCATTATATCTTTGTTTGTTGTTTTTGTAGAGCACTTAAGCAACAGTGAACAAAGATACAACGCTAATTCCTGATGGCCCACAGGGTCTCTAACGAAAATTTCATCACGCCATAACGCGGAAGTTCGACTCACGGCGGATCTGTCCTTCGGGGTTCATAATATACTCACCAAGGCCTTTCTTCCCCTAGAGGAATTTTCCGTGTCCCAGACTTTCACCTCCGTTTTGTTGCACAGTGTTATCTAATCTAATCTAAAAAATGGGGGGTACCGTTATATGGGGCCTATACCAAAACATGTACCTATGTTGACGATGTTTGGTGGAGATGTTTCATGACCACTGAGAACCTCAAATGTCAAATTGCAGATAGTTCGGTTACAAATTGTGGCTAAAATTCTCAAAATACCGAAAATCGGGAGGTGCCGTTATATGGGGGCTATACCAAAACATGGACCTATGTTGACGATGTTTCTTGGAGATGTTTCATGACCACTGATGTCTTTCTGATGTCTGCAAAAGTGGTTTTTCTGTAGAATCCAACCTTAATATAAAGGCCTTTTAGGCTTTCTAAGATGACTTTTTAATTTTCATTGAATTAAATATTAGTCTTCAATAAGTAATGCTTTAAAGATTGGTCTTCTAGAGACATATCATTTAGCCTTCTAAAGGAAACTTTCTAAATTGTGCCTTTTCTTATGGCTCACCCTATTCCTGTTGTGATTCCCTTAACCTTAGTTCTATGTGACTCATTCTCATAACACTTTGTTTCTACTGTTTAATTTTCAAATCACTAGCTTATGCGTAGGAACAAACACTTGTTTTGCATTGTGCGGAATGTCAAAAATGCGGTGATAAACATTTCACTTTGACAAAGTGAGTGACATTTACGAGTTTTCATCACAAAAGGGAATAACAAAAGTGATGTCGTCGATGATGATTTCTATGCAAAATAGTTACAAATGCATTAACATCGCTTGAACAGAGGCAACCCGTGAACACGATTTTATTGCATTTTTATCACTCGTTGTTAGACTTCTACTTCCATATAGAGAGAGGGAGGAGGCTAGGCACATTCTTCCATTATCGATAAATTACTTTCAAGCGTAACTAATTATGGCATTTCTGCCAATGAGTTTCAGTTTCCAATATCATGCCAAATAAGGAGGAAAAGGGCTCGTTGTACTCGTACGTATTGAAGTACTCACCCCTACTTCGTAGCCTCTGTTTTATGGTAATAAGCCGTAGATGCATTTCAGTGTTTTTGCAAATTGCTCGAAATTATATTTATTAACTTTGCCTAAGTTGGACATTTATGACCTCTTTTTGTTGTGCTCTCCTCTGCCACGATTAACTGATTTGTGAAAAATTTTGGCGTATTTAATGTTTACGATTTACATTGTAAAGCGAAGCAAGAAATAAAAATCAACCTCAACAGCTGTTGTGCAAAAATTTTGCATAATTTGTAAACTTTATTAGATGCCACGCGAAAAAAAGTGTGGCAGCATGTTTTACGACTTGCCAATTTTATCGCCCTAATGAGACAGTATCTGGTCCATGTAATTGCGAATTTTTGATAGAGAGCTCACTTTTTGCATAAATTTAAAAATCGTAAAATTTAAGGCAATACTTTTGGCAAATAATTTCGAAAGTCATAAAAATTGGTAGGCTATGTAACAATTTTCATTTAATTTAAAATTATCTTAGCTAGTTACAGGCAATCTGTTTTGAAAATAGAACGTTTTCACAGCTCGTAAAATTTTAAAATACAATTTAGGACAATTTATATGCAAATCTCAAGATGAGATGAGATGATATGATGATTCTGGCTTAGAGTCATTTATAGACCCTACTTACTCGTAAATAATAAGTTATTATTGTCTTATGGTACAAAATAGCCGGAAGATTAATATGTAATTCATATGATGTTCTTTGAACAATATATCTCAATAATCTGAAAATTACCTACCTATAGCTACCTTGACCCAGGTATTTAGCATAATGAATATGGACCTTGGTTGGTAAGATTACCTATATGTCTGCCCTCCGCAAAAATCTATTTTAACCCATAATTTTCATATTTCCTGAACCATCCACATTTTCCCCATTTAAATAAAGTAACACATCCGTTTCCTTAAAACTTCAACATCTTGTAATCCTTTCATACTTTTCCTTTTTGCCAAAGATGCAAATTCAGAGTCATTGGCACATGCCATTCGCCCAGTGGTGATGATTCATGTCCAAACTCTGGTAAGTGTAAAAATTCACACACACTGAATTGGATAATACGTTACTTTTTGGCACTTCTTTTGAATTGCGAAAATGTGCAATACCATCATAAATGAGGATAACCATCGGAATACTTAAGTGCTAGGGAATGTCGGCATGCGTGTGAATACAAGTGTTTATGAATGCAATCCAGAGATTCTGATACACATAATTTGGATGCAAAGTCCATTATTATTTCCCTTTTATCATTTCTTACAGCGAAGTTGTGGACTTTTTGGCAGACGTGATCAAAAGTAAGAGGCCAAAAGGCGCCAGTAGTTGACTGGAAGAATATATGTTGCTATCGAGAAGGAATACAAATGTGTCATGCTGACCACTAGAATCACATATGTCACTCTAATTTCCAGGGGAAGGAAAAATAAAAGCAGATTTATTATATAGATGAACATAAAATCATTACCAAGGCCTGTGAAGAGGGCCACGAAATTTTATAGCAGGCGTTAAATCTTATTTCCAGCAGGACTATTTTTAAGAAAGATCATAATGTCTTATTTTAGATAAAATACCCTGCCATAAGGTTACCTTTAATGGAAGAACATTAAATCTTCTTTAATAAAAAACCTAGATATTTTCTTATAGAGGGGCCATGCGGCCTTCTGTTTTCTCTTATAAAAAACAATGTGGTTCGAAAATAGAACAAACGTCATCTTATACAGAATTCCGTTAAAGAAAACTAAACTAACTAGTATCATCTTAAAAACGGAATTTTTTTTATAGAAAATTTCCTGAATGAAAATGTGCTTCCATAGACACTTTCTGAAATAAAAGGTGTTTCTATAGACCTTTTCTGAAAAAAAGGTGCTTCTATATACCCTTTCTGAAAGAAAGGTTGCTTCTATATACCCTTTCTGAAAGAAAGGTTGCTTTTATATAACCTTTCTGAAAGAAAGGTTGCTTCTATAGACCTTTTATGAAAAAAGAGGTGCTTCTATAGACCCTTTCTGAAAAAAGGGAGCTTCTACAGACCCTTTCTGAAAAAGTGTGCTTCTATTCACCGTTTCTGAAAGAAAGGGTACTTCCATAGACCCTTTCTTAAAGAAAGGGTGCTTCTATAGACTCTTTCAGAAAGAAACGATGATTCTATAGACCCCTTCGGAAAGAAAGGGTGCATTTCCTGACCGTTTCTGAAAGAAAGGGTGATTCTATAGACACATTCTGAAGGCAATTGTGCTTCTATAGACCGTTTCTGAAAAAGGGTGGTTCTACTCACCGTTTCTGAAAAAAGGGCGCTCTGCGAGAAAGTGTTGCTTCTATTGACTGTTTCTGAAAGAAAGGGTGCTTCTATTCACCGTTTCTGAAAGAAAGGGTGCTTCTATTCACCGTTTCTCAAAGAAAGGGTGCTTCAATTCATCGTTTCTGAAAGAAATGGTGCTTCTATTCACCGTTTCTGAAAGAAAGGGTGCTTCTATTCACCGTTTCTGAAAGAAAGGGTGCTTCTATTCACCGTTTCTGAAAGAAAAGGTGCTTCTATTCACCGTTTCTGAAAAAAGGGTGCTTCTATTAACCGTTTCTGAAAGAAAGGGTGCTTCTATTCACCGTTTCTGAAAGAAAGGGTGCTTCTATTCACCGTTTCTGAAAGAAAGGCTGCTTCTATTCATCGTTTCTGAAAGAAAGGCTGCTTCTATTGACCGTTTCTAAAAGAAAGGGGGCTTCTATTGACCGTTTCTGAAAGAAAGGGTGCTTCTATTAACCATTTCTGAAAGAAAGGATGCTTTTATTGGCCGTTTCTGAAAGAAAGGCTGCTTCTATTGACCGTTTCTGAAAGAAAGGGTGCTTCTATTCACCGTTTCTGAAAGAAAGGGTGCTTCTATTCACCGTTTCTGAAAGAAAGGCTGCTTCTATGCATCGTTTCTGAAAGAAAGGCTGCTTCTATTGACCGTTTCTAAAAGAAAGGGGGCTTCTATTGACCGTTTCTGAAAGAAAGGCTGCTTCTATTAACCGTTTCTGAAAGAAAGGATGCTTTTATTGGCCGTTTCTGAAAGAAAGGCTGCTTCTATTGACCGTTTCTGAAAGAAAGGCTGCTTCTATTGACCGTTTCTGAAAGAAAGGGTGCTTCTATTGACCGTTTCTGAAAGAAAGTGTGCTTCTATTCGCCGTTTCTGAAAGAAAATGTGCTTCTATTCACCGTTTCTGAAAGAAAGGGTGCTTCTATTCACCGTTTCTGAAAGAAAGGGTGCTTCTATTCACCGTTTCTGAAAGAAAGGGTGCTTCTATTCACCGTTTCTGAAAGAAAAGGTGCTTCTATTCACCGTTTCTGAAAGAAAGGCTGCTTCTATTCACCGTTTCTGAAAGAAAGGCTGCTTCTATTCATCGTTTCGAAAGAAAGGCTGCTTCTATTCACCGTTTCTGAAAGAAAAGGTGCTTCTATTCACCGTTTCTGAAAAAAAGAGTGCTTCTATTCACCGCTTCTGAAAGAAAGGGTGCTTCTATTCACCGTTTCTGAAAGAAAGGGTGCTTCTATTCACCGTTTCTGAAAGAAAGGCTGCTTCTATTCATCGTTTCTGAAAGAAAGGGTGCTTCTATTCACCGTTTCTAAAAGAAAGGCTGCTTCTATTCACCGTTTCTGAAAGAAAGGGTGCTTCTATTGACCGTTTCTGAAAGAAAGGGTGCTTCTATTGACTGTTTCTGAAAGAAAGGGTGCTTCTATTGACCGTTTCTGAAAAAAGGGTGCTTCTATTGACCGTTTCTAAAAGAAAGGGGGCGTCTATTGACCGTTTCTGAAAGAAAGGGTGCTTCTATTAACCGTTTCTGAAAGAAAGGATGCTTCTATTAACCGTTTCTGAAAGAAAGGATGCTTCTATTGACCGTTTCTGAAAGAAAGGGTGCTTCTATTCGCCGTTTCTGAAAGAAAATGTGCTTCTATTCACCGTTTCTGAAAGAAAGGGTGCTTCTATTCACCGTTTCTGAAAGAAAGGGTGCTTCTATTCACCGTTTCTGAAAGAAAGGGTGCTTCTATTCACCGTTTCTGAAAGAAAGGGTGCTTCTATTCACCGTTTTTGAAAGAAAGGCTGCTTCTATTCACCGTTTCTGAAAGAAAGGCTGCTTCTATTCACCGTTTCTGAAATAAAGGCTGCTTCTATTCACCGTTTCTGAAAGAAAGGCTGCTTCTATTCACCGTTTCTGAAAGAAAGGCTGCTTCTATTCACCGTTTCTGAAAGAAAGGATGCTTCTATTCACCGTTTCTGAAAGAAAGGATGCTTCTATTCACCGTTTCTGAAAGAAAGGCTGCTTCTATTCACCGTTTCTGAAAGAAAGGCTGCTTCTATTCACCATTTCTGAAAGAAAGGGTGCTTCTATTGACCGTTTCTGAAAGAAAGGGTGCATCTATTGACCTTTTCTGAAAGAAAGGGTGCTTCTATTGACCGTTTCTGAAAGAAAGGGGGCTTCTATTGACCGTTTCTGAAAGAAAGGGTGCTTCTATTGACCGTTTCTGAAAGAAAGGGTGCTTCTATTCACCGTTTCTGAAAGAAAGGGTGCTTCTATTGACCGTTTCTGAAAGAAAGAGTGCTTCTATTCACCGTTTCTGAAAGAAAGAGTGCTTCTATTCACCGTTTCTGAAATAAAGGGTGCTCCTATTGACCGTTTCTGAAAGAAAGAGTGCTTCTATTCACCGTTTCTGAAATAAAGGGTGCTCCTATTGACCATTTCTGAAAGACCGGGTGCTTCTATTCACCGCTTCCGAAAAACAGGGTGCTTCTATTCACCGCTTCCGAAAAACAGGGTGCTTATATACACCTTTTCTAAAAGAAATGTTTCTTCTATAAACCCTTTTGAAAGAAAGGGTGATTCTTTAGACCCTTTTGAAAGAAAGGTGCTTCTATAGACCCTTTCTAAAAGAACGGGTGCTTCTATAGGACCTTCCTGAAAGAAGGGGTGCGTCTATAGACCTTTCCTGAAAGAAAGTTTGCGTTTATAGACCACTTCTGAAAGAAAATGGTGCGTCTATTCACCGTTTCTGAAAGAAAGGGTGTTTCTATTCACCGCTTCTGAAAGAAAGGGTGTTTCTATTCCCCGTTTCTGAAAGATAGGGTGCTTCTAGAGACCATTTCTGAATGAAAGGGTGTTTCTCTAAACCCTTTTGAAAGAAAGGGTGCTTCTAGAGACCCTTTCTGAAAGCAAGGTTGCTTCCATAGACCCTTTCTTAAAGAAAGGATGCTTCTATAGACCCTTTCTGAAAGAAAGGGTGCTTCAATAGACCCTTTCTGAAACAAAGGTTGCTTCTATAGACCCTTTCTCAAAGAAAGGATGCTTCTATAGACCCTTCTTTAAAGAAAGGGTGCTTTTTTAGACCCTTTTGAAAGAAAGGGTGCTTCTATAGACCCTTCTTTAAAGAAAGGGTGCTTTTTTAGACCCTTCTTTAAAGAAAGGGTGCTTTTTTAGACCCTTTTGAAAGAAAGGGTGCTTTTTTAGACCCTTTTGAAAGAAAGGGTGCTTCTGTAGGCCCGTTCTGAAAGAAAGGGTGCTTCTATAGACCTTTTCTGAATGAAAGGATGCTTCTATAGACCTTTTTGAAAGAAAAGTTGCTTCTAGAAACCCTTTTGAAAGAAGGGTGCTTCTGTAGGCCCGTTCTGAAAGAAAGGGTGCTTCTATAGACCTTTTCTGAATGAAAGGATGCTTCTATAGACCTTTTTGAAAGAAAAGTTGCTTCTAGAAACCCTTTTGAAAGAAAGGGTTCTTCTAGAAACCCTTTTGAAAGAAAGGGTTCTTCTAGAAACCCTTTTGAAAGAAAGGGTTCTTCTAGAAACCCTTGCGGAAAGCAAGGTTGCTTCTATAGACCCTTTCTCAAAGAAAGGATGTTTCTATAGACCCTGTCAGGAAGAAAGGGTACTTCTGTAAAACCCCTTTAGGAAGAAAGGGTGCTTCTATTCATCGTCTAAATAAAAGTCCATAAAAGAGGGAAACATTGGGCCAAGATAAGCAAATGACTTTGCCCTATTGAAGACCATCAGATATGCTTGATAAACAATATACATCTGACCTGTTGAACAAAATTGAAATTTGCTTTCCTACCCTATCATAAATGAATAATTTCGCAGATTTTAATTTTTGAGTCCAAATGTAATTTTGGTAGAACTTTAAGTATTGTTTATTGTTTAGTAAAATCCATCATTCGTCTATTTTTCAATTATGTTCCCTTTCCTTTGCGTAATTCTTCAACATTCACACAGAGGTAGTAGCATTTACAGTGTAAATAATCAACAACAATTTTGTGTTAAATCAAAAGATTTCACAGGACAATCATTTTATCACCGGAGGCTATCGATGAAGTTTACTTTTTTGTCATACTAGAACACACTTTCAATTTCACACTTATTTGGCGGTTTATTTTCATTCCCGATGGATTGAAAAATGAAATAATTTAAATCGAGTTGTATTTACTCGCGTGTCTGTCTATGGCAGGCAAAACGCCTAGCCCATTCCCCAATCGTCCTCTTCTATTGTTATGGCAAAACACAAGAGACATCATTAGTATTAATAAATAAAGATCAAAGGCAATGCGAGAGACAAAAAGACAAAAGGCCACAAAGCGAAACCTTCAACACAAACCGCTTCCGCCAACCACAATTTCAAATTCCAAAGGCAATGTCAACAAACAAATGCCGCTGAAATGTAAAAATGCGAAAAAGGAAAACAATTGGCGTTACAACAAAATAAAGAATTCATCCATTATGGCAAAACAAATACAACTCAAAATCATTTTCAATTACCAACAACAAAAACAACAACAATAAATAAATGGATGATGAAAATATTATTTTTCTCTGTTAAACCGTACGCCGGGAAATCACCGGCAAAAACTGCACTGTACACTGTTGCGCCCGTTTGTTCGGCCAAACATAAAAGTGAACAAACCGGAAAACAAATCTTTAATGAAGCATAAATCGCCGCAAAAATATTCACTTTCCTTCTCTCACTCGCCGGCAAGTGTCAGAAATTCGCTTACTTTTTGTAGTAGTTGTTGCTGTTGGTAGAATAGCAAGCCACAGTCAGTGATCCTTGTGGCAAGTCCTTACACTGCATTTTGACTTGCTTGCCAAAGCTGTTAGTCAAACATTACAAGAAGTGACAAACTGCTGTGAAACATGCCATGCTTTTGGCCACGCCATGTCACAGAGTCGCGTCGAGTTGAGTTTGCAATGTTGCACAAAAAAGCGCGAAATATGATGTATTATTTGTTTGTTAAGATGGTTGTGTGTGTTGGTTGGTTGGTATAAGTGTGCGTTAAATGGATGTAGTCCTTATCCTTATCACTTACATGTGTTGGTTTGATGGTGTGTTGGTATGTTCTATTTTGTAATGGCTTTGTGGGTGTGAGTTTTTTTGTTCAACCAGAGCATATTGTGTTATTAATTCTGGTTCAATGGTAGCTGTAGTAATAACAATAACAACAGAAGGAACATAGGAAAGCGCGAAAATATTTCATATTATTTTATGTGTGAATGGAGAAGTTGATGATTTTATACAGTGAGAAAAATGTAGCGTACAATACAATTTCCGGACATTACATATAGAATATCTGCTATGTGTGAATATTTTATATATAGAAGAACTTTTGCGGTCGCACAATACCAAAAGGACGCCGAGACTTCACCATTGTGGTCTTCTTCTGGAGGGCTTCTCTAGATAGAAGACTTTACCTCTACATATTAGAGAATACTCCCCAGCAAAATTTGAAGCAATGGGTTCCAAACGATGACGTGATGGCATCTTTTGCATTGGTTCAAACGAAGTCGTGAAATATCCGATATTTTCGTCAGCATTTGTCAAATCATTGGTGGAAATGACATGCTTTGGATACAAAAATAAATAGCATCTTTTGGGGTCGACGCTTATGTATCGATGAAGATGCTAAAAATATGACATGCCAGATCACTTGCACCCATGATTGAATGGCATCTTTGGTATCAAACATTTTGCTGGGTCTTGATGTCTTCCGTAGACCGAAGACCATTCAGGTCTTATATAGGTAAAAAACATTGAGGTCTTCTACAAGTACACCACCCTTGATATCTTCAATATATCTTCTATACATACACGCAGAAAAATTTATGTTAGAAATATGTTTGGATCCAAACAAATATATGTTTGGGACCGGTTGTAAACAAATATATGTTTGCAACATTTTGTAACATATCTCAATTTGATATGTTTGGGTAAAACATATTTTTTATGTTAGAACATTTTTTTCATGGGTGGAGAGAGGATGTTTGTCAACGAGAGTAATAACAGTGCTCTCGCGGCTGTGGGTATTGTATAATAGAAGACGTAGAAGCGAAGAAGGGGGCTTTGGTGGCATGTATGCGTCCAACTCGTGTTTCCCAAAAAATCGGGAATGAAAATTTGTCATCCAGGGAATTCCAGCGACTATGGGAAATCGAATTCGTGGACCACAGACGTATACACTTTTATATATTGTATACAATAAATTTGGAGAAAACAATAATTCGAATCGATCACAGCTTTTATGTCTTAGGAAATTAATATCCTTGAAGAATAATCAATAAAAATATAAACGAGAACGAAGGTCTTTATATACGAAATATCTTCGGAATCTTCTATTGACAGAAGATCCTAGAGAACGTGGATCCTCGTGGTCTTTTATAAAAAGAAGACCCTATTAAATACCTTTATAGATAGAAGATCCTGTGGAGAATATCTTCGAAGTCTTTTATTGACAAAGACCCTCGAGATGTTTTATTGAAAGAAAAACACTAGAAGTCATTTCTTCTAAATATAGACCATTGAAATTTTCTATAGGTAGGATGTTAAAAAACCCCGAGACAGAATACTCTTGAGGTCTTCTATAGATAGAAGACCCTTGAGGTCTTCTACAGATAGCATACATATGATGTCTCCTATATATAGAATATCTTTAAGGTCTTCTAGGTATAGATGAACCTTGAGGTATTCTATGGACAGAAGACCCTTGAGGTCTTCTGTGGGCAGAAGGCCGTTGAGGTCTTCTACTGATAGAATCCACTTGAGGTCTTCAATGCAGACAAACCGCTTTGAGGTCTTATATGGAGAGAAGACCCTCGAAGTGTTTTATGGAGAGAAGACCCTTGAGGTCGTCTATGGATAGAAGAGTCTTGTGGTTTTCTAAGGCTTTAGAAGACCCTTGAATTCTTCTATAGTTTTTCATAAATAGAAAACCTGTGAGGTCTTTTATTGATGAAAGACCCTTGAATCTTCTATGGTAAAAGAAGACCCTTTTGGATGACCCTTGAAGTCTTCCATGTATAGGAGAACCTTGAGGCCTTCTATGGACCTTTGCGGTGTTCTCTGAATAGAAGACCCCTGAGGTCTTCTTTGGATAGTAGACCTTGAGGTCTTCTATGGATAGAAGACCCTTGATGTCTTCTACAGATAGAAGACCCTTCATGTCTTCTATAGATAGAAGGCCCTTGATGTCTTCTATGGATAGAAGACCCTTGATTTCTTCTATGGATAGAAGACCCTTGATGTCTTTTATGGATAGAAGACCCTTGATTTCTTCTATTGATATAACAACTTTGAGGTATTCTATCGATACAACCTCTTTAGGTCTTCTATGGATAGAAGGCCCTTGATGTCTTCTACGGAAAGACGACCCTTCATGTCTTCTACGAATAAAAAACCCTTGATGTGTTCTATGGATATAAGATCCTTGAGGTCTTCTATGGATATAAGACCCTTGAGGTATCCTATGGATAGAACCCCTTTAGGTCTTCTATGGATAGAAGACCGTCGATGTCTACTATGGATAGACGACCCTTGATGTTTCTATGGATAGAGACCGTTGAGGTTTTCTATGGATAGACGACCCTTGATGTTTCTATGGATAGAAGACCCTTGATGTGTTCTATGGATAGAAGACCCTTGAGGTCTTCTATGGATAGAAGACCGTCGATGTCTTCTATGGATAGAAGACCGTTGATGTCTTCTACGGATAGACGACCCTTCATGCCTTCTACGAATAAAAGACCTTTGATGTCTTCTATGGATAGACGACCCTTGATGTTTCTACGGATAGAAGACCCTTTATGTGTTCTATGGATAGAAGACCCTTGAGGTCTTCTATGGATATAATATCCTTGAGGTCTTCTATGGATATAAGACCCTTGAGGTATTCTATGGATAGAACCCCTTTAGGTCTTCTATGGGTAGAAGACCACTGAGATTTTTTTTTTTATATGGAATACCCTTGGCGTATTCCACAGTTATAAGACACTTGAGGACTTCTATGGATAAAATACACTTGATGTCTTCTATGGATATAAGAGCCTTGAGGTATTATAGGGATAGAACTCCTTTAGGTCTTCTATGGATAAAAGACCCTACGGATAGACGACCCTTGACGTCTTCTACGGTTATACGGCCCTTCATGTCTTTTACTAATAAAGACCCTTGATGTCTTTTATGATAGACGACCCTTGATGCCTTCTACGGATAGAAAACCCTTGATGTGTTCTATGGGTATAAGATCCTTGAGGTCTTCTATGGATAGAAGTCCCTTGAGGTCTGCTATGGATAGAACTATTGAGGTGTTATATAGATAGAATACACTTGAGGTCTTCTGTAGGTAGAAGACCACCGATGTCTTCATTTTAGAGAAGACCCTTGAAACCTTCTATAAATAGATGTCCCGAAGGCTGTTATGGGTAGAATTCTCCCGATATCTTCTTTTTACAGAATCCTCTTGAGGTCTTCTATTGGTAGAAATCTCACGAGATCATCTGTTGAGAGAATATCATTGATGGTTTCTATAGGTAGAAGACGTCCGATTTTACGTTGAGGAAGACATTGAGGTCTTATACAGATAGATTACCCTTTTGATCATCTATAGACAGAATACCCTTGAGGTCTTCTATTGATAGAACACCCTGTGGTCTTCTCTGGATAGAAGACCCTTGAGGACTTCTAAGAATAGATGACCCTTGAGGCGTTCTAAAGGTAGAATGGCCTTCAGGTCTTCTGTGGACAGAAGATCCTTGAGGTCTTCTGTTGACTTCTACAGGAAAAAAACTCTTAAAATCTTCTATAGGTGGAAGACTTTCAAATCAAATCGAGGTCTTCTATCTAAAGAGGCTTCACGGCTCATTTATCTTTAAAAGTTGTAAGAATACCTGAATGGCCATCTTCCCATATATGTCCTCTTGACCCGTCTTTTTTATATAATAGCTTAAGGAGGGAGATCTTGCCTTGTACATAAAGAAGACCACAATGGCTTTCTTTTATGTAATTCAAAGTCTTCTAAATGTCTTCAGTGGTCTTATTTCCACTTCTTCTATTGCCCTTAAGTTAGCATTTCTCTCACTGTACAATTATTGTGGAAAAAACATCCGCCGTATATATTTTATAGTTAAATAAAAACCGCTTATAAAAGCAAGGGAAAAAAGTAATGCTTTTAACATTATTAATTTTGCAACTCTGATTTTTTCGTCGCTTCTCATATTGCCGTGACGAAATGCCAACAAAAGAATTATTGTAAAAAATTCGTAAATAGGTGTGTGTGATTATTGATGTGAGCGAGTAAAGCGTATAAATACTGCTTAAAAAACACCAAATTGAAAAACCGCACATTATTAAAAAGTAACTGAAAGGTTTTGCAACAAAGCCCAATTCCAGGGAGTTTGTTGAAATATAAACATTGATATCAATAAATATTAAAAATGCCGCTTATAATGTGAATGTATATTGGTAATGAATGCACAATAGAGATATTGTCGACAAAAAAAATCTATATAAAATAATAATAGATCAATGAAAAACAAAAGAATTCTTAAAAGTATAACTAGAAACGGAGGTCCTTCTAATAAAGGAATTATTTTTGTCTACCTCTGTTTTAGGAAATATACATACTTTTCTGGTTTATTTGTCTTTTTTACGTAAAATTTAAGTCGTGAAATCAGCCAGGGAAAGATTGGTTCAAAGAAACCACAAAATATACAGTCAACCAAAAAAGTCTACATACACCCTATAAATCTCGGGTTTTATGGGTAAGGGATCATTTTTATGAAAATCCAAGTATGTACATAGTTTTATCTCATATCCCTAATAAACAATATTACATACAACAAAAATATATTCCATAATACGAATAACGGTAAATTCTATAAAAACAAAAAAATTAATAGGGAACAAGTAAAAGCATTAAGTTCGGCCGGGCCGAACTTTTCATACCCTCCACCATAAAATATTCATTCCTGTCCCCAACTTTAAGTGAGTACGTTAAAATGTCAGATAATGTACATAAAGTGCTTCATTCGGGAGGCCCTTTTTTATGGTGCCTATATCTAACTGTTGACAATTTTTGGTGGGCTAGAAATTGGGAGGTACTGTTATATAGGGGTTATAATAAAACATGGGCCTATGTTGACAGTTTTTGATGGGAGCCTTTAATGTCAAATAACTCCTAATTCGGTTAAAAAATTTAGCTAGAATCCTCAAAATATCGAAAATCGGCACATAACATGGGAACTTCAAATGTCATTAACAGCTAGTTCGGAAGTATCTGGGCTATACGAAAATATGAACTTAAATGAACAATTTTTGTTGCAGAATTTTTGTTGACTTTTAAATTTCAAATTACAGAAAGTTCGTCCAAAAAATAAAGCTAAGGTACGGAAAATCGGGAGGTTTGTTTTGGGGCTATACAAAAACATGGACCTACGTTCGGTTAAACATTTTAAGTAAAATCCTCAAAGTGCCGAAAATCGGGAAGTATCGTTATATTGGGGCTATGTTGAAAATTGTTGATGCAGATGTGTGGTGACCACTACAACCTTCAAATGTCAAATTACAGTTAGTTCTGTTAAAAATTGTAGCTAAAATTGCCAAATTACTGAAAATTGGGAGGTACCGTTACATGGGAGCTATATCCGAACATGGACCTATGTTGACAATTTTTGATCGAGAGGTGTTGACCACTAAGAACTTCAAATGTCAAATTACTGCTAGTTCGTTTTAATATTGTAGCTAAAATCATCAAATTACTGAAAATCGGGAGGTACCGTTATATGGGGGCTTTCTTGACAATTTTTGGTGGAGAGGTGTGGTGACCACTAAGAATTTCAAATGTAAAATGTTCAAATTACAGATAATTCGGTTAAAACTTGTTGGTAAAATTTTCAAAATACCTGAAATCGGGCGGTAACGTTATATGGGGGCTATTCCAAAACATGGACCTATGTCCACTAGTTATATAAGTTTATTGACATGTAAGAACCCTAAATGTCAATTGATAGCTAAATCGGTCTTAAAATGTAGATAAAAACGTCAAATACCGTAAATCGGGGGTACCGTTATATGGAGGCTATACCAAAACGTGGACCTAGGTCCACAACTTTCGTTATATAAGTTTAGTTACACTTGAGAACCCTAAATGTCAAATTATAGCTATATCGGTCTGAAAATGTAGCTAAAAACGTCAAAATACCGTAAATCAGGGGGCTACCGTTATATGGGGGCTATACCAAAACGTGGACCTATGTCCACAAATTTTGTTATATAAGTTTATTGACACTTAAGAACACTAAATGTCAAATTATAGCTAAATCGGTCTGAAAATGTCGCTACAAACGTCAAAATACCGCAAATCGGGGGTACCGTTATATGGGGGCTATACCAACACGTGGACCTATGTCCACAAGTTTTGTTAAATAAGCTTAATGACACTTAAGAACCCTAAATGTCAAAATATAGCTAAGTCGGTCTGAAAATGGAGCTAAAACCGTCAAAATACCGTAAATCGGGGGGTACCGTTATATGGGGGCTATACCAAAACGTGGACCTATGTCCACAACTTTTGTTATATAAGTTTATTGACATTTAAGAACCCTAAATGTCAAATTATAGCTACATCGGTCTGAAAATGTAGCTAAAAACGTCAAAATACCGCAAATCGGGGGGTACCGTTATATGGGGGCTATACCACAACGTGGACCTATGTCCACAACTTCTAATATTTAAGTTAATTAACACTTAAGAACCCTAAATGTCAAATTATAGCTACATCGGTCTGATAATGTAGCTAAAAACGTCAAAATACCGTATATCGGGGGGTACCGTTATATGGGGGCTATACCAAAACGTGGACCTATGTCCACAACTTTTGTTATATAAGTTTATTGATACTTAAGAACCCTAAATGTCAAATTATAGCTAAATCGGTCCAAAAATGTAGCTAAAAACGTAAAAATACCGCAAATCGGGGGTACCGTTATATGGGGGCTATACCAAAACGTGAACCTATGTCCACAACTTTTGTTATATAAGTTTATTGACATTTAGGAACCCTAAATGTCAAATTATAGCTATATCGGTCTGAAAATGGAGCTAAAACCGTCAAAATACCGTAAATCGGGGGGTACCGTTATATGGGGGCTATACCAAAACGTGGACCTATGTCCACAACTTTTGTTATATAAGTTTATTGACATTTAAGAACCCTAAATGTCAAATTATAGCTACATCGGTCTAAAAATGTAGCTAAAAACGTCAAAATACCGCAAATCGGGGGGTACCGTTATATGGGGGCTATACCAAAACGTGGACCTATGTCCACAAGTTTTGTTATATATGTTTATTGACACTTAAGAACCCTAAATGTCAAATTATAGCCAAATCGGTCTGAAAATGTAGCTAAAAACGTCAAAATACCGTAAATCGGGGGGTACCGTTATATGGGGGCTATACCAAAACGTGGACCGATATAGCCCATCATCGAACTTGACCTGCCTGCAAACAAAAGACGCATTTTCCCAAAATTTCAGCGTCCTATCTCCATTTTTGTGGATGCTAGAGTGATTACCACAGACGGACGGACGGACGGACGGACGGACGGACGTGCTCAGATCGACTTAGAATTTTACCCTGATCAAGAATATATATACTTTATAGGGTCGCAAATGAGTATTTCAATGCGTTACAAACGGAAAAACAAACTTAATATACCCTCCATACTATGGTGGAGGGTATAAAAAGTGTACATACACCCAATGAAATATTAAGATTACCGTAAAATTTATGGAATAAGCAATACAAATTTTACATTTTATTGTTTTATCGAATGTCTCGGGTTGTCTATGATATATTTTAGACAAAATAGGAACATATTTGTGGATTAATTGCCGTTATTTAATGCCAGACTTCGTGTATAGCTCGTTAAGGCGGACCCTTGCAGATTTCTTTGAGTTGTTCAGACTGGTAGTTTATGAAACCCTAGGAAATACAGTGGGACTAATTATTTTGAGACCCTAAAGCGCTTTGAAGTTGTTCTTATGGATAATATATGCTCCTGAGCTTCGATAAATATGTGAATTCCTGAGTTTTTTATAAATTTTAAAGATTTCACAACATTCCAAGGAGCAAATTCCTCCTGGCCAACTTAAGAAAGAATATGATATTGACACATTTGCTACTCTATCGACATGTGTTGCCGTTTTTTTCTAACGAGTTTTATATATCTTAAACATATGTTGTTTTACCTTGACCTGAAACATTGAAGACTTCCGTGAAATGCAAAATAGACTGAGTTGGTGTACGATATAAATATTTCCACTATACTTTCTTCATCAACATCACTACTGGCAATCAAAACCACAATAATGACCATTATTTTGATACTTCTTTAATAAATAAATTCACAGAAAAAACAGGTAGCCCTTGTAAATAAAACCACTTGAACATGAAATTCAGATTGCTTCAGTAAGGAAAACTTCTACTTGGGCACGTTTTCTACTCTTCAAATTTTATGAATGATACAAATAAAGCTTAAGTTATGAAAATAAATGTTGAACAAAATAAATACAATACAGAAATATATAATAGTGTACTGAACAAAAATTGTTGATGGCAATATAGAAATATTTTCAATTTTAAATAGGCAATAAATTTGCCACAAAATTTACAGACATGTATGGTCAATATTTACTGAATAACCAATATGGTCCTTATGATGTTGTTTTCTCTTCTTGTCTTAAATAAACATTATTAACTAAAAACTTGCTTTGATTTCAAATTGCAAAAATGTTCAATATTTATTTTTTAGGTTATTAAGCCTTCAAATGTTGTATGGATTTCTAAATACAACACACATATTTCATACAGATTAGGTAGTACCTCAAAAAAGAGGACTAAAAATATTGAACCATTATCAATGTGTACTTTCAATTATCTAAAATACACGAATTTTGCTTTGAAGCTTAACTTCTGTTATGCTTGCAGGGGTAGTAAGGGGGTTGCTAGTAGTACATCTTTCCAAATGGATTCAAATCAACAAATATTTACCAAAACATTTACACACATAAACAAAAAGTTGCCAGGCAGCTAAATAAAAAATTCAAATAGCCAAAAACAAGGAAGTTTCTTGCCCGCCCGCCTTGTGTTTGTTTATGGGTCACTTTCACTTTACAAAGAATATTTAAACAGCAAAAAAACGAAGAAAACAAAATAAAATCAATCCATACAAACACATGCGGCAACATGATTATGTTGATTGACTTGTATTTGGTTAGAAAATCCTATAAGGAACACTCGCCCTCTCGCACACATGCTTAGCCATGTCCTCAATGGCAATACATGTTGAGGCCACATGTGTGTTTGCACAGCAACAGATTTGTTGTTTTTTTGGCTTTTGCAAAATAGCTTGCAAAAAGGGTTTCATATTGCATACGTTAAGCAAAAAAAATCTTACAAGACGCATATCTTCATGGCTACCCAAGGCTATGGCTTGAGGGATTTCATATGTTTTTCTTTTGATTGAATTTTTCATTTTAAACTTCACATTTTCATGGGAAACTGCTCCAATTGGTAAACCAATCGTCCCAAAAAAATTTGAAAGAAAAACCCCACTGTAAACAGATATCATCTCTATTGAGTTACGTTGAATTTTAAAATATATAACGCATCATAATGATTGATTATTACCGACAGAAAAAGTGATATTTGCTTAAGCCATACAATGCTTAGCAATGATTGGAAACCCCCGTAAGATATCCAGTGGAAAAACAGTCATCATAAGCCATGAATGGTTAACATTGATTGGAAAAAAGCTCTCATCATATCATTGATATGGAAAAGTCACGTTTCATGGAATACCCCAAGGGATATTCAAGGAATGATTTTATGTTTTTGTATTATTTGAATAACTTTTTTAAAATATGTAAACATAAGACTTCTTTTTATTAAAGAGGAAATACACAAGGGAAAGGTTTCAATTGATTACTGAAATAAATTTGGAAGTTGAACGGATTGTCAACCTATTTAACTGATTTAAAAATTTATATATTAGAACAAAAAATATCAATCGGCTTTGCCTATTCGTAGGTGAAAACAGATTTTGGAAGTTTAAAACTAAATTTGTTAGCCTTTATGTGGTAACAATCATAAACAATGGACCTAATTATTCTACTGCCATAACCAATGTCAACAGTCTACTTCTACATCCACTTGGGCGGATTTTTATAACTTTCGGGCAACTATCGAAACAAGTATCGAGAACAAAATTATAGGTTTGTAACAAATACTACTTAAATCTTTAGTGCGATAGGAGTATGAAGGAGTAGTAGTAAATATTGGGACATTTCGGGGCTCAAATCTCAGGAAGTATTGGCTTACCCTAGCAAACGAATTATAATGTCGTAGTCACTGTACAAGCTCCGATATAGGCGTTTAGACTTGTAGGGGTTCTAAATCCACAGAGTAGTTTCAGAGCCTAAATTAATTGTTGCCCAAAGACGAAAAACAACAATACTTTATTGAATATAGACAACACAACAAGTATTCAGGCGATACTTACGATTTGCTATAGGGAAACTGGTTGTGTATGTTAAAGCAGCAAAGATGCTGCTTTCTGCTTCAAGCTTTACAGATAGATTAGACAGATAGGGATGGTAATTTTTCGATATAGTAGTTGGCCTCAAAAGATAATAGTCGAGGAAACAATAATTATCGATTTTCTCTTTGATTTCGCAATGAAAAAACAATCCGGCTTTTAACTGTATTAAAACGTAAAAGTGTTGAACATTGAGCAAGCAGTACCAGAAGGGAAGGACCTACATGGATATAAATTTGTAGATCATCATCGGGCACTAGACTGACCCAACAAAAATTTTTTTGGAACTCCTACCCCCTAATTTTTTTCCATTTGATCCAAAGACCTTATATATGAAATTTTATATAGATCGTTCAACATTAACCTGTGCCACCCGGATGATCTTTGTTTCCATTATAATTCGTAATAGGTCAAAGATGCATTTTCACAAAAATTCTCTAAATGCCGCATTTATGGTGCAATCTATTAAATATTTTTACAAAAAAATTGTGAAAATCGATTTGGATTTTGACATAGCTTCGATAGGTTGATTTTTGGTTTTTTTGGCCCTATATAGCCATATAGAAATCTGATCAGATTTTCACTATTTTTTGTGGGATTCGTTTTTTAGCCACAACAATGAACTGGTAAAAAATGTTCATCGATGCAGTTTTAAGAAAATTTTCGTGAAAATTCATCCTTGCTCCGATTGGATCATAAATGCGGTTTTTAGAGAGTTTTCGTAAAAGCACCTTTGGCCCCATACAAATTACTATGAAAACAAAACTCGCCCGGATGGCACTGGTTAACATTGATTATTCGCCATTATATTTCATATACATACGGGGGGCACTAAAAAAACTTCTGGCCTAGACAAGTGTCGCTAGGAGTAATTTGAAATTTTCTTGGAAAGTTTGACAGTTTTTATTTTTTTTGACATATGACCATGTGTTGGGTTGTTTTTTTTTCCTTTTTTCTTGGTGTTCTGAAATCAGATGAAGTCATTGGATCCACAGTCAGGGCTGCATTTAAACAACAAATAAAGCTTTTGTTACCTTCAGAGCTTAAATGTTAATGACATATTTAAAAATATATTTATAATAATTAAATATAGAATTTTCTATTTCTTTATTACTATTTCTTAATATAATCCCACTTGATAATAAGCATTTTATCAATTAGATAATGAAATGTGTATCTTTTGTTATTATTAATATGTTGTATATTAAAAAATAAATATTTCGCTATTTTGACACCAAATGTCACCCTTTTTCATTTGCGCAGTGTTAACACTAATCACAACAAACACCCCTCGTTTGGATATTTACTGCGACGAATGGTCAGCCGAGTGCTAAATACAGTCGAAATCGCTTATAACTCGGTCAAGGGACCGACGGAATTTGTCGCTTTAACCGATATGTCGTTATAAGCGACGACGTTATAAGCGATTTCGACTGTATGTAGCATGGTTGTTGATTATGCGTAGCACAAAAAGGTTAGGTGTCAAATACGAAATAAGCAAAGCTGCACAAAAATAATTATGCGGTCACTTATAATAATATAATCCTAAGCCGTATGTTGCTGTTGTTGTAACAGCGTTTTATTATTATGTTTGTATGCTCGTTCTCTTGTTCAATCTGGTTCTGTGTCTATCTCCAGTTCCAGGAAGTTGGCTACTTCGATGGGATAGGAATTTAGGCGACTGCAATATCCGGAGCGTAATTGAGCCAAAACTACTTTGGTTTGTCGTGGCAACTTCAGCTGCGATAGATGGGGGATGTGCTCCGATGACTGCATTCACACAATAATTGCTTATGGCCTTAGCAACTGTGTCCGTGTGAATGCTGTTCAAACCTGCCTGATATGCCTGTTGATCTAGAGGTTCTCTCCTATATTGTTGGACCGTCGTCTCTAGAGCATGAATATCCTTCTTGATATGCCTGGGTGTATCGGTGGCCAGCTGATGGTGATTGTAATGGCTCTCAAGAGCAAGTACTGCAACGATAGCATCTTATTATGTTGTCGTACTGGAAGAATCTTTGCCTCTTCATGTAGATGATCCACTGTAGATTTGAGGAGGCACCTTGTTGCTGTTCTCTGGGCGGCGTTCTGACAAATTTAAATCTTATCCCACTGCGTGTCCCATAAATTCGGGGATCAAATTCGCTTTATACGTGGTCAACAAGGTTTCTTTATCTGCACCCCAAGTGCTGCCGGCTAGGGACTTGAGGACCTTTTTCCTACATTTCAATTTATCGCAGATAGCTGTGACATGCGCGGACGACCTGAAAGTGGTGTCGAATGTGACCCCTAGAATTTTGGGGCAGTTTGTGGTCGGAATTCTGCTACCATCGACCCTGATATTCAACTGTCTTCTATACTGCGCCGTCTTCTATACTGCATATTCCTCGCGTGGAAAAAGGTGGTAAGATCGGTTAAATAGGAGTTCAGTCTCTCACAGATGTCATCAGGGTAGGTACCTGACGCCAGGATCGTACAATTATCCGCATACGTTACGATCTCAATGCCGTCTGGAGGGGGCGGAGTACAGGAAAGGTAGAGGTTAAACAGTTCCGGAGATATCACCCCTCCTTGGGGAACGCCCTGTTTTACTCTACGGGGCTTGGATTTATTGTTCCTGAATTCCACATACGACCACATACGGCGACCACACATATAGTTGATTATCCCACGTTTCAGACTTGGCCGGAGGGTTGTCTTCTCGATGTCCTCGAACAGCGTGCAGTGCTTGACAGTATCAAAGGCTTTTGATAAGTCAAGAAGGTTTCTAGTACCACTCCTATGAGATTTTTAGATCAAATGGAAAAAATTAGGGAGTAGGAGTTCCAGTTTTTTGGTCATTATGTCAGGAAGCAAGGACAAATCAGAATGACAAGGACTACCCTTGCCTTCGAAACAATCCTCGAACAGCCCTTAAATTGCTTTTAAGCGAAACGATAGGGCGTTCTCGACAGAATGGACCGATATAGACCATATTCGAACTTGATTTAAGTTGGAGAGACGTATTACGATGTGCAAAGTTTGGATCAAGGTCAGTCCCTGTTTTTGACAGTTTCGTGCTCAACGGACTTTAACGTTAGTCGTCGTATTTTTAGTTGGTGCCGGCAGAAGTTTTTTGAGCTTTTGGGTCATTATCCCAGGAAGTCTAAAATGCCTCCGAAAAATGTATACCGTCCCGAGGACAACTTGTTCCTCCTTGGGGAACGCCCTGTTTCACTCTACGACTGGCGACCACACATATAGTTGATTATCCAACGTTTCAGACTTGGCCGGAGGGTTGTCTTCTCGATGTCCTCGAACAGCGTGCAGTGCTGCTTGACAGTATCAAAGGCTTTTGATAAGTCAAGAAGGTTTCTAGTGCCCCTCCTATGAGATTTTTGGATCAAATGGAAAAAATTAGGGAGTAGGAGATCCAGTTTTTTGGTCATTATGTCAGGAAGCAAGGACAAATCAGAATGACAAGGACTACCTTCGCCTTCGAAACAATCCTCGAACAGCCCTTAAATTGCTTTTATGCGAAACGATAGGGCGTTCTCGACAGAATGGGCCGATATAGACCATATTCGATCTTGATTTAAGTTGGAGAGACGTATTACGATGTGCAAAGTTTGGATCAAGGTCAGTCCCTGTTTTTGACAGTTTCGTGCTCAACGGACTTTAACGTTAGTCGCCGTATTTTTAGTTGGTGCCGGCAGGAGTTTTTTGAGCTTTTGGGTCATTATCCCAGGAAGTCTAAAATGCCTCCGAAAAATGTACACCGTCCCGAGGACAACAAACAATTTAAAGCAATGCGACAACTGCCTTCAAACTGAATTTTTGCGAAATTTTAAAGAGATGGACCAAGTCGGTCAAACCATTCGAAAGTTGTGGGGAGGTATGGTGCCTAAAGTTGTGAACCGATATGGCATTTCTTCGATTTTGATCTACATACGTTGGGAAAAATTTCGCCCTCAGTCGTACCACATAAACAAGTAAGAACGACGTTAAGTTCGGCCGGGTCGAACTTGTAAAAACCAAATTTCAGCAAATTCAGTAAAACAATGTGGCTAACCTTCAAAATACCGAAAATCGGGATGTTCCGTTCTATGGGGCTACATCAAAACTTCTATCTATACCGACATAATTCTTGCGGAAAGTTTTTATACTTAAAGAAGACTAAATAACAAATTTCCGATATTTCGGTAAGATAATGTGGCTAAAATCTTCAAAATACCGAAAATCATAAGGTACGCTTCTATCGCGGATATAGGAGACATGGACCTATATTGATAATTCTCTTCTGGAAAATTTTTTAACCCCTTGGAAGACTAAACAACAAATTCCAGTTATGTCGGTTTGATATTGACGTCACAACCTTCAGAATTGCGAAAATCGAGAGGTACCGTATTTTGGGGGCTATATCGAAACGTGGACCTATACCGACAAATTTCAATCGGAAATGTTTTTACCTCCAACGTAGACTAAACACCAAATTTCAGTCAAGTAGGTGGACTGTTGTGGCCACAACCTTCAAAATACCGGGCACGGACATGTACAGACAAATTTCATATACAAAATTTTATACCCCAAATGAGGACTAAATACCAAAATTCTACCATTTCGGTGGAATATTGAGGCCACAACAACAAAATACCGAAAATTGAGATGTAGCGTCCTATGGAGGCTATATGAAGGCGTGAACCTATACCGACAAATTTAGAGGGGAAAGCTGAATACCCACAACGAAGAATTAATACCAAATTTCAGTCATTTCGGTAGATTGTTGTGGCCATGACCATGGTTATTGTGGCCATGACTTAGAATTCAACCTGATCAAGAAGATATACTTTATAGGGTTTCCGATGATTATTTCCTTGTGTTACAAACGGAATGACAAATTTAATTATACCCTCCATATTATGGTGGAGGGTATAAAAATAGGAAGTTTTTCTATAATCCCAAAGAATTGGTGAACGTGTTCGCGAATGTAGATAGATTGCCTGCATCATGTTGCTACGTTCGTGTTCTTTTATAGCAATATCTTTGTTCATATTTATTTTAAACTATCTGTTTTTGCTTCTTCTGTTGCCAAGCTCCAAAATTCTGCGTCCACAAAGAAAACAGATGGGTTGGAGTGTGCTGGGCTGATTTAACGTATTGTGTGGTTTCAGTCTATATGCAGGGACTCGTGCTGTCAATTTACGCCTGCATGATAGACCTGTTGCGCTAGAGGTTCAGGTTTGTACTTTTGGTTCTCATCCTTTCTCTCTAGATCCTAAAGATTTTTCCTGATATTCCTGGGTAGGGAAGACTGTTCACAAGATTATATCAGGTCCACTATGATTTGAGGTGGCTGAATCCTCTGGACCGACTCACATTTGCCTCTGCAGTTTGCGTATCTTCGTTTTGACTGCGTTTATAGTTTTGGTTCTCTCTCTTGGCCTTGAATATTTTTCATGGTATTGCTGGGGGAGGCATGTTAAAAAATTATAGCAGAGCTGTCAATTTGGACCCACTGCAAATTGCACCCTTTCATAATAAAAGAGCCAAAAACACTTAGGTTTGCCCTTGAAGTTCTTATGCTGCGGTGAAGTTGGTAGTCTCTAAATTTGACATTCGCCCTGTATATTTGTATTTCCTGTGTGAGTACATCGGTCACGCCTGCCTGATAGACCTGTTGATCTTGATGTTTACTATTGTACCTTTTGATATCTCTTTTAAGAGCCTGAAAATATTTCCTAGCGTTCCTGAGAGGGGAATTCTTTTCAGAAGATTGCAGAAGGGGCACGTGGTGATAAGGGTATTTACGTCTTGTTTTGTTCAAAAATCGCTACAGTCTACGTGATGGTGGCCCACTGGTTTTAAAAGAAGGCAGCCGGAAGGAGTCCTAAGGGTACACTTCTATACTTCTACCGCTTAGAGCAATTGACCTGATAGGTCCGTTGATGTAATGGTTCGAGTGTGTAGCTTTAGAGCTACATCTGTTGATCCTGAAAATTTGACGTTTCTGGGTGAGGAAGCATGCTCACATTATTTCAGCTGAATTGCAGGTGATAAGGCCAAATGGTATCAAACATGGTCCACTGGTATCAAAAGACTACAAACGTTGCTGCCTACGAGTAATAACAGGTCACAGGTCTTTTAATGACAAAAGAGCTATTAGTGGACTGCTGTACACAGTCCTTTAGGGACAGAAGACCATCGGCATAGACCTATTACTGCTTCTGCAGGTAGCAGATTTTCCAGGGGAAAATATGGGCAGAAGACAATGTACAGCTGTTCTACGGACAGAAAACATTTTACAGGTCTTCTAATGGCAGAAGACCAATTACAGAACTGCTGTAGACAGAGCTTTAGAACTTTAGAGCAGTTGGCCTGATTGGTTCGTTGATCTATTTCAATATTACAATATCAATTTTTTCCCAACAGATTTTATTTTTCATGTCAATAAGGTTGTTGATCGATTGGATCCTTCTGATGTTAATTCTTTTTTAGTGATATTAAATGAAAAACAACTAAAAAAGAATCAGTCGGCTTTGCCGAGAGATATACACCCTCAACCTGTGTATATTGAAACAATTTTTTACCAAAAAACGTATGTTTTTTCAATTTTGGGCGTTGGAACCGACAAACATGTTGATTAGGATTAAAGATCAAAAGTTTTGCGGAGGAGATACTAAAAAGAATGGATCTCCAGCGACTACATATGGTACCATAGGGGGTTTTTACACCCATCGGGCTGTTTGCTCAAGAAGTTTGGACTTGCCCCTGAAAAAACATTTACCATCGTAATTGAGG
Organism: Musca autumnalis; assembly: GCF_047663935.1. NCBI lineage: Eukaryota > Metazoa > Arthropoda > Insecta > Diptera > Muscidae > Musca > Musca autumnalis. The sequence goes on along the minus strand of NW_027411977.1, from coordinate 245,818,636 downwards.
CAACGAATGCCAGTTGCTTCAACAAAAATCAAAGTGATTCCATATCAGGTCTTAAAGTGAACTTATCCCAAATTTTGTTGGAGGTTCCGGATGGAGTCGACAAATATAGTCCATATTTGAACCTGATCTATATCTAGTAGATATATTAGGATGTTTAAAGTATGGACCAATTCGGTCACTCTCTTCAAGAGTTACCGTATGAACAAATTTTCCGAATATTTTTGAACTTTTGTGGGAGAGGTACCTGAAGGAGTGGACCGATATGGCTTATCTTCAAACGTAAACTATTTTTGGACAAAATATTACTAAGGCCAAATTTTGAACCGAATCGGCAGATCCGTTCGAGAGTTATCTTGCGCTCCAACCACCTCACACGGTGTCATAGGGGTTTTTTGCAACTTTCAGGCTATTTTCTCAGGAAGTATGGACTCGCCCCCGATGAAACTTGTACCGTCGTATGGGGGGGCAGTAAATACAAGATGCTAAAATAAAAATCAAAGCTATTCGAGAGATGACCCTAAACTGAACTTTTCCGAAATTTTGTGTGGGAGGTACCCGAAGGAGTGTACCGATTGAGTCCATATTGGAACCTTATCTATATCTGGTACACATTTCACGATTGGCAAAGTATGGACCAAATCGGTTGCTCCCTTCAAGAGTTATCGTGGGCACAAATTTTCGAACATTTTCGAACCGGAAGGAGTGGACCGATATAGCCCATCTTCAAACTTAAACTAAGTTTGGGCAAAATATTACGAAAACCAAAATTTGAACCTAATTGTTTTATCCGTTCGAGAGTTATCGTGCGCTCCAGCCAGCCAGCCAGACCGAGAGACGGACGGACATTGCTCAATCGACTCCAAATTGTCTCAAACACATTTCGTCCAAACATACTTGGGGTCTTAAAGCATTATTTCGATCATCGAAATTCGATGAGGCACATTTTGCCCGTATGAAAGTGTATATACCCTCGTTAGCATAAATGCTGAGGGTATAATAAGATGTCTTAACGGAGTTTCGAACACACAATCTTTTGCGTACATGATAATTTACCACTTCACTTATGCCGTTAGTAAAAATTGTGAAACAATTCAATTATTTCAATTCTTTAGATCCACTATTACTTTTTATGATATGTTTCTTTGCATACCTTTAGTATTCCGACAACCACATTTACTGTGGCATACTTTAAGGCTTACATTAAAATATTTAATAACAATAATATCAATTATCACAATACACTTCATTAATAATTTAAAAATGCTTTTAACAATGTTTACTTGTAGAAATCGAATTAAAATTACCTTGACAAAAAAATTCACCTTACTTTATGGACTGTTTCACATGGCAACCTATACAAATATGCATACATAGGTACATAAAAGCTAGAACAACAACAAAAAAGGTTAGGGCTAAATAAATAATGATATGTTCGCATAAACATACAACAAAAACATGCATAACTTATTATCCTAGGATTAAAGATCAAAGAATTTTGATGTACAAAGGAGTCGTCATCATGTGAATTAGAACACTCCAGTAGTCAACAGCAGCCCCACCCCCGTCTCTGCTAAGGTAAATAAATATATGCAAATTTTCTTTTTTTCTTCATCTTCCAAATGTATAATTCATTTTAATGTCTCATTTTCGCAACATCATAAAATATAAATAAGCAAATTAAAAGCTTATTAATTGAAAAGGACAAAAGGTAAATGATAAATCCAAATGTAAACACATTCTCCCACACAATGGAGGAAAAATGCTGCCGAGGCAAAGCTTAATAAATAAAATAAACAGTAAATGTAATGAAAATGGCAAAAAGGATGTGCGTATTATGAAATTTGTCATATGTAAATAAATTTGAGGTGGGAAGGACGAGGAGGTAGAGGAGGGTGGTTTTTACAAGTAAAACCAAATCAATTTCTAGACTCTGTGTTGATGCTTTAAGAATTCATGTGTTCATTGATGAAGAAAACATCTTGTGGAAAATATTCTAGGGTTATGTTTTTTGAATCTCTATTCATGCATCAAATTGTTTTGACTCTTGTTAGCTTGCTCTTTATTGATACACTCTCATTCATATGAAATCAAATCGGAGTATGTGTGTATGTTTGCATTTAACATTATCTTAGGAATTTTTTCATTATACCATACCTTCCCATGCCTTTCTCTTCTTCTATTGGAGCTAAATCTAAGATGCTTTTACAGATTATTTCTCATACATTTTCTTTATTATTTTTATTATTATCACTCACAGAGATGAAATCGCAAGGATTCCTTTTTGCTTCTTCTTCTGGTTATTTCAATTTGCCCATAATGTCAAGTATTTGGATACGGTGTTATACCTTAAAGCTAATCAAATTACCTTAAGAGATTTTCTAGATATCTGTTTCTCTGTCTGTCCGTGTGTCTGTATGCCAGTATTTAATAAGCAGCTGAGTTTTTCTCAGTTTGACTTGGCACACAAAGGACATCAATGCAGCCTGCAGCCATTGGTGGTGTGGGGTGTTGTATAGCGACAATATCATATCAAAAATAATTTGTTTGACGACAATAAAAGATGATAAACATTAAAATTATGTCTTTCTATAGCTTCGTTTTGCATACATTATTCCAGAAGTAAAAAAATAAAGAATCTTTACAAAGCCCAATAGCATCCCACCACCTCATACCCAATCATTCTGAAGCAATTCATTCATATTTTTTAATGGTTTTTATTTCTAACGAAAATTTCATCCTTAATGCCGTTGCGTAGGTAAACGCCGAGGATTTACTTCTTTTTTAAGGAAGACATAAAAACATTGTTGTTGTAGTTATTGTTGTCGCTGATGTTTTTTTTACAAATTGTGTAGTTGTTATTACATTAGACTTGTGCGCTGGACTTTCATGTCCTTCTCAACAGTTTTCACGTTCAATTGCCGTTGGCTAAATGTCTTGTTGCCAATGATTTTTTGAGTCGATTTTTATTGTCCTTATTCTCGTGAAACAAAAATCGCTTATGTATTTATGTTAAACAATAATTTCCGTCGGATGCATGTGTATGATTTAAAAAAGTGATTTCAGACGTCTGAACCTATACAAACATGTCTTAGTACAGTTACTCGTAATCTATGGATAAGGCGGAACATTTTTTCAAAAATGCTAACAAATAAGTTTTACCAATTCATTGTTGTGGCTAAAACCCGAATCCTCAAAAAATTGCGAAAATCGGATCGGATTTTGATATAATTCCAATAAGCCGATTATAGGTATTTTGGGCCCTATGTAGCTAAATTGAAATCTGAATTTTATCGATTGCACAAAAAATGCGGTTTTTAGAGAATTTTCGTGAAAATACACCTTTGGCCCCATACGAAGTACAATTCTTATAAAATTTCATATATAAGGTTTTTGGTTCAAATGTAAAAAAATAGGTTGTAGGAGTTCCAAACAAAAAAATGTTTTTTGTTGGGTCAGCCTTATACATAGATTACATATATCCTGGTTTAGAACAAAACAATTAAAAAATTAGTCAGCTTTGCATGCAGCTAAATACTCTCAGTCTATGTACAAAGAAAACAATAACAAGAATGGTGTATCTGAAGTTACAGCTTCGACACACCGCACACTGGTCGAAACTACTGATATAGCGGCGCGAAAGTCAAAAAATTTTCCATTGTATAGATTAGACGGTGCGCATTAACTAATTTTAAATGAAATGTGCTTACACCTAGGAAGATTTTGCGGATTCTGAATCTACAATGTTCATAGATGAGAAAAATCAAAAAAAGGAAAAAAATCGCCGGAGGGCTTTTCAACATAAATCGCGGTCAAAGTTCAAATATTTAGGGCTTTATTATGTTTTCACGATCTTGCTCGGAAACCGTAAGCACTATCGAAATGCGATTTGAGCAAATTTTATAGCAGTGAAATTTCTCTACAAGATTGACCTTAATGTTATTTTCGTAGGTTTTAGCATTTTTGAGATATAGAGGTTCAAATTGGGCAATGCACTGACTCTTAGCGGTTTAGAAGATATGAGCCTGGTAAAATTAATCCGTTTGACATCATGGCCTCAGGTCTTTGAGAGCCCATAACCGCGAAACTCGAAGTGATAGGGAAAAACGCCGGGACACGTGTCTTCTTATTTTTGGTCTTCTATCATGCTTCGGTGTCAGAATATGGTTAATTTTCCATGACTCAAAAAATTACACACAGTGTAATTAATGTATTCTGCTAAAACTTCGTCAAGGAATATGGTTAACAGTACCGAAAACTTAGTTGCTTATTGTGATAACTTAAAGTGATGGAATATTAAGATAATATTGCAATTACAATCATTAATATGAAAATTAAAAAGCCTGTCATTCGTGAATTAGTTAAAATCAGAAGATGTGCATCCGATTTTGGATACAGCGAATCAATCTCTTTCAATACCTATGCATATTTCAATGTTTCACTTTGGGGGCCAACGTTTGTTGCCAGTTGCATCACACAATACGATTTTGATGCGCATCCCATCAAAAATACGTCAATATACATTTATTTCGAATAGATTCTTCAAGAACCGCGGATGTGCCCTCATATTTTATTTTGGTTAAAATATCCATATTTCCCCGGTAACTCTGTAATTTATGACACACATTTTCGCAAATATTATAATAGCGTATAAAGAATTCCATTTATGTGAATATTTTTAAAGAAAATCGCAGTTTAGTACGCCGATTTTTCAAAATATATTTTGCAGATTTTCCTATATTCAAGGTAGCTATATCCACCGTTTTAGCGGATGAATATGAACGGGGAAGGGCTCATTAGATCCGTCGGGTAAAAAAATAAATTCACGCGGGATTCATATTAAATTGAATGACATTTGTAAATTGTGCACACAAAAAATATGTTTGTTAAGAAAATTTACGCATCAAATTTTGGCCTTTTCTCTTATTACTAGGATATTTTACGGAGCACATGGGATATACATTAAACGACGTAAAATCACGAGTTCGATAACTCTATTATGAGTTTTGAATATTATCTTGTTGCGCGTCCGGATTACCTTCCGATTTTCGGTATTTTGAGGAATTAATCCACATTTCCGTAGCAAATTAGCTGTATCGGACACGTATGGGGTCCCGCCTTCTAAGTTTAGTAAAAAGTAACAAAAAGCTTGGAGGCAAAGGAATGTTGACAGGAAAATTGATTGACAAGCTCACTGTCTACTATGGACTTGCAATTCGACGCCATTCGAATTCAATTCAAGATATGCATGAGAAATATGGACGACATTTGATCATTACAGTTCAAGCGGTACAAATCCTCGTCACGAGAGATGTCCAACCGGCGAAGACTCGTGGTGTTCATATCAACGAGCTCGGGCAAGAAAAGAGGCTTTCATACACGATTACAGACCACTTCCATCAAATGTTTTGAATGCTATTAGACTTATATACAACGATATAAGTAAAGAGTCTTTACTCGAAGGATGCGTCGGCGGCTTCAATCAAAATAGCAACGAAAGCTTCAATCAACTTATTTGGAAAATTTGCCCCAAAACCCTTTCAAGTGGAGCACTTGTTGTAAATTTAGCAGCTTACCTTGCGATTGATCTTTTTAACTAAGGTACAAAATCGTTGTTATTTATTTTGAACTCGATCGGAGTGAGCTGTGAACAAAACGCATACGAATATGCTAAAATAATCGACCAAGCACGAATTGCTCTGGCAGAGAGACGTACGGCCGAGTGCACTCGTGAAGGAAGAATGTTGCGAAGGCAACACCAAATTTCCATTCTGCAAGCTGCATCGTCGGCGGAAAATCTCCTGTATGGACCAGGAATAGATGACTCCTTGTAATTTTACCAAAAATACATTTTTTATTCATGTAAACCGAAATAAAAACTTAAAACGCGTTTTTCTCGAAATACCCTTTTTGAAGTCGGTGCCAACGATAGCTCGGACCATAAAAAAAATTAAAACCTTGTTTTTATATTTTTTGCTAATTTTTGGCAAAAATCCGTCAATTTTTCTCGTTAAAATTGAAATTTTGACTTTTACAGGTCACTGTTTTTGTTAAAATAGATTTTTGGACATTTTTTTAAAGACAAGATTATTAAGTTCTTAAAACTCGCACCAAAATATATGAAGATCGGCCCATTTTCGAGCAAAGCGTTGGCACCGCAAAACGATTTTACAAAAAATGGGTTTCGCAGGTAGCCATTTACCACAAAACTGTGCAATATTTTTCAACAACAAAAATTCCAAAGGTAGTTTAAGATGTGCTCTTTCATAGGAATAAAAGATTTACCTAAAAATATTGGTAGTTTTCTCAGAAAAAAATATGAAAATTGCACAACTAGGAATTGCAAAAGAAATTTGGTTTGGAAATCCGTTCTGGCGAATTTGTAGTCGACAAAACGGTGCACACTATAACTCTCGAAGCCAGCAACCGATTTGGTCCGTACTTTGCACATCGTTTTATATATACCAGACTTTGATCAGGTTCGAATATATC